>NC_064878.1:50838548-50863548 GCF_943734665.1 Anopheles aquasalis | reverse complement strand
GAGCGTCCACCTGGCCGAGGCGAAGAAGCGCAAGAAGAAAAAGAAGAAGAAGACGGGCAAGTACATTTCGAGCTCGGCGCGGCGCAGCAGCGAGGACAATGCGGACATCGAGGACGACTTTACGCGCACCGTGAAGGAGGTGGACAAACTGTTTGGCCATCTGCCACCGCGTGATCCGGACCATCACCCTCATCACCATCACCACCACCACCACAGCAGAGGTGGAACCGAGGGTGGCGTCGGCACGGCCAAGCCATCGGCCGGTCTGGCCGGACTGGCCACCAAATCGTTGCTCAATGTGCAGCACAAAAACCTGAATCCCCAGTACGAGATGAAGCGCATGTTTGGCAGCAAAGTGGTCGGTGATCCGCAGTAAGTATGAGTGGGAACCGGACACACTAGTTCCACCTGTACTTAACTTCCCCATTGCTCCGTGCACCAGGAACAAACGGCGCAACGTACGAGGTGGTAGCTCTCGGTTGCTGAAATCAACGTACTTGGTAAACCCGAAGGATAATTGGCCTCCGGTGGGTAAATCGGGGATCTACATGAACCTGGTACAGGCCCCGGAAGCGAACAACGGTGGTACCGTACCATCCTGCTCGACGGCGGCCGCCACTGGTCCGAAGGCGGTGTTTGACAAAAACGTGATCTGCTTTGCGTTCGAGCACAGTCCCGCGTACCGGCAGGTGCAGCAAAAGTTTCTCGATGCCGTCGAAGGCATGGACTCGGAGGTCATCATCCACATCATCAACCAACACCCGTACCACGTGGACTCGCTGATACAGCTGAGCGAACTGTGCAAGATGTCGGAAGATCACGCGATGGCATCGGAGCTGATCGAGCGGGCACTGCTAGCGCTCGAGTCTTCCTTTCACACGATGTTCAGCCTGACGCAGGGTAACTGCCGGTTGGACTATCGGCGCCAGGAAAACCGGGCCCTCTTCATAACGCTATTCAAGCACGGTCAACACCTAGAATCGAGAGCGTGCTCGAGGACGGCACTCGAGATTGCCAAACTGATACTGTCGCTCGATCCGACCAACGATCCGCTGGCAATGATACTGATCGTCGATTACTATGCCATCCGGGCGAAACAGTACGAGTGGCTGGTGACGCTGTACGACGAATGGGAAGCTACGAACAATCTGTCCCAGCTACCCAGTATGGCCTACTCCTACGCCATGGCTCTGTTCTATCTTAACCGACCGGAAGCCGCCGATCAGGCACTGCAGTACGCGCTGCTCATGTTTCCGGGCGTGTTGCGTCCACTGATGGAGGAACTTTCTATTCAGGCGGATACACGCGTCGCCGGACACAATTACTTTGGCCCCAATGCATACCACAAGGCGACGGTGGCACTCCAGCAACTGATGTCGCTGTACGTCTGTCGCTCGAAGCTTGTGTGGCGCGATACGGATCTGTTGCCATGGCTCGAGCGAAACGTACACGTGGTGCTCGATCGGGTCGACGCGAAGGAAGAGATTGTCAGCGAGTATGCGACCAAGCGGAGTCAAAGGTAAGGCTTTCGGTTGTGTTGCGTCAACTACGCGTTACTGGGAGTACTTAGCTGGTCTTTCTCTGCTTTCGTAGATATGCCAACCCACCCAGACAGGTGCTGCGTCATATCGTGCTGTCGGATTTCAAGGAAAAGGTACCGCTCGCAGAGTTTATCAAGCTGGAACGGGATCCGGTACTGATGTACGATCCACTACCACCACTGGATGCGATCAACATCTACAGCAGGTAAGGGCAGGGCGACAGAAGAGACGATTACTGTCTATAAACGGAAGTCTCCCGTTTTTCCCCCGATAAAATGGCTCCTTTTTTCTTTGATTTACTGTAAATTTGGGAAACAAAGTCTGGTTCCAAAGTACTGCTAAGAGTTAGAAAAAATACCAATGCTACTGGGATGTATTTGGTTTGTGTGTGAAAAAGTAAGAATACAGGCGAAGCAATCACAGCTTGCTGTGTCTCAGTGTTACATGAACGAGTTTCCAACCTATTCCCAAAAGGCCAGGCATTTTTTGG
Source organism: Anopheles aquasalis (assembly GCF_943734665.1). Lineage (NCBI taxonomy): Eukaryota > Metazoa > Arthropoda > Insecta > Diptera > Culicidae > Anopheles > Anopheles aquasalis. The sequence goes on along the minus strand of NC_064878.1, from coordinate 50,861,517 downwards.
GCATTTTGATTAGCGACTGAATCTATAATTCCTTTGAACAATCCTCTCTTGCAGACCTACGATGCCAGCATCCGATGTGCAGCTGTCGAATCATACGCTGTACCTGTTCCTTCAGTCGCTGCTTCCCAGCTTCCGCGCTCAGCAGACAGCTCGCCCTCAACCTGCTCAACCGGCTGATGCCCCCGCAGCAGCTGCACCGGCACCGGCAGCAGCTGCCCCAGTAAACGTTGCTCCACAACCGCCCGCTGGAGAGCATGCTGCGACCGGGCCGGCTGTTGCCGAGGCTGGTACGGAAGATGCAGCCACCCAACAGGATCAGCTGGTACGACAGGAGGCCTACTCCAGCTGGATGTACTCGGTCGTCGGAGCGATGCGCGAATTCGTGTCCGGCATACGATCGCTAGAGCGCCCGAATGATGCTGACGTGGACGAGGCAGAAAGCACGGAAGAGGGGGAACCAAACGATTATCTGACGTAAACAGATTGGCAAGGCAAAACAGAGATATGGAGCCCTTTTCCATTTTCTTCCGTGGCATTACCGTCATCGTTGTCATTGTTGGTTGTTGTTGGCGCTAATGATGACGAGCTAAAGGGCGGGGGAGAAGGTTGATTTGCTCCTTTCAATTTGGATAACTAGACTCACCAGAGCGGCCGTTTGGTGTCGTTTGGAAGAGAATATGTTAGGCATAAGGCCACACACTTATAAACCTCCTACAAACGGGGTGGCGTGCATATAGCTTTTCCGTTTTCCGCTCTCAATCACATGCCACAAAGGAGGGTAAAGAAGAGAGGTAGTTCGAGTGAGTGTCTGTGTGCGTTTGCATAAGCTTAGCTTTCTAGCGGTGCATTCCCGCCATACCGCCCGGCACATTGAGTAGTTCACGTTCTCGCAGCTTCGCCAGCTCTATCCAATACGCTTCTGAGTGCTCCTAAGCCGTATGCGTATTAGTCTTATCGTTGTATTTTATAAACGTTTTTCCTTTCTGGTGTTGGAACTGAATTGTATATCCTCTAATCTCCAGGAGGAGCAGGATGTAAGTTAAATATTTTTAAAACCTACATGGAAAACGAACGCAATTATATGTAGCCAGAGCCAAGGCTTTGATCGGCACTTTGTGTAAGAGTTAAAATTTGCCTTTCTGTATGTGCACGCATCATCAGCGATCACATCATAAGCGATTTCTCCGCTGCAGTATCTGTGTTCCATATATATATATATATACATAAATATATGTCAGTGTGTGTTAACAATAGTTTTCCGTTTCCCTGGTCATAGGTAAAATATCGGCTTAGTAATCCCGGTGCAGCCGTGGCTGCTGGCAGTGAACTAAAGAACGGTTTAATATTTCTCTTTGTCGTCAATCAAGGCTACGTGAAGCGTGTACGATGAGATACATGTTTTTAACAATACACGGGCAGTTTACCAACATTTATTCTCTTCATTCGCTCCGATACATTGAAAATAAAGCAACAAAACGTAACGATTATATCTGTTATAATGGTGAGTGCAGCACCGTAAGAAAATGTGATTACTATCAACGCAAAGAGGCAGCAATGGAGAAGGGTATTTGACGATCAGGAATGTAAGCAGCAACAGGGCGTCTCGGGTGTTATAGAACATTAGAATGTTTCCTCATTCTCTAATACAACACAGTACCAATATAGAACCCATGCGATGATGAATGGTAGTGTGAAGGTGGTTTGCCAGTTTGAAATAATGTTACTCAGTGTGCAAAGCATCGTACGAGATGTCCCAGGTGCACTAAACCATTCACATCAATCGAACGTTTTTTGAAGCAAACCCTTTTATAACGTATTACAGACCCACAATCGCCAAAGCAGCATAAAGGAGAGAGAGAGAGAGCTTTGGAACAGACAAAGATAAGCCGAAGAGATGAAGAAGAACAAGAAGAAAATGAAACAATACTAAATGCTAAAGGAAGGTTTAATAAAACACCCACAAATGTATGATGCACTTAATAAGCGGTACGAAGTTTATGAAACTTAATACTCGCGCTACTATATAGCCAGCATATTGTACGGCATATGATGCAGGAGGGGTAATGGTGAGCGAAGAGAGACGAGAAAGTGGTTTGGCGAGAATGCATATGCATGTTAGTAACCTCCCTTTGAGCTGAGCGTTGAAACTGTAGTTACGGCATAATTCACCTTCCAGCAGCAGGATATCAACGTGTTAGGGGTTAGGTCACGGTAAAAAAGGGGCCCCAACGCGATGTGGCGATCACTCGCTCCAGAGACACACACCACTCCTTATTGCAACCACAATTGATATAAATGTTTAACTACTGTGTGATTTCGTGTCCGATCAGACATTCAAACAAGCAAAGCGAAATCGAGCATAATAAACTTGCATTCAGACACAAAAATATACTGCCCGGCTGCTTTCTGTAAATCGATACGTAACGCAGTATTTTTTTTAATACTCACCATGGCGCACATGGTCACGCAACACATGCTGCTTAATGCTCAATTATGCAGGTATGCCCGGAATTAAAACACGATTCGAAAATCGTGCGATGACATAATTACTGCCGTTGGCGGCAATGAACACACGGAACAGTGCACCCGAACCGACCGTCCGGTCCCACGCCAGACGGTTGATGAATGGATGGATGGATGGATGGAAAGCGAGATGAATGGTCGAACGATAATCTGTAGCTCATAATTATAGCAGAGCTCGTAGAGAAAGAGAAAGAGAGAGAGAGCGGACAGAGGTAAGCTTATTATGCTGTGTGGATGTGATTGAATGTCACCTAGCTGGTGCACCCCCAACTCCCCCACCCGGAGGTCAGCTTCGGGTGTCAGCAACATGATTAAGCCAACAGGCAGGCAGGCAGGCAAGCAAGCAAACAAACAAACAAACAAACATCCCATTAATTCGCTCACCCTTCGATGGAAGGATAATCTCTCGTATATCATTAGCCTCGTTATTGTTGCGCCGGTGTTGCACCTGGTAAAGTGTCGCGTTCAAGGTGGCCATCGATTCTTCATTGCCTCGTTTATGGTACGCGTTTGCACTGTGTGTAGATTGACCCTAGGCGAGCCCCTCCAATGCAGCAAGGAAATGGAAATGGAATTCTTGGAAGTTTTTAATTGGAAAATCGTCGGACATCACACGTGGTGGTGGTGCAATACGGGTTAGTGGTACGATGCTAGCTCATAATCGGTGGCAAAACCATGGCAGGTTGTTTAAGACCGGAGGCCATGCTAGACGATCGATTTGAAACCGGATAACCGTTCCGAGGGATAACGGTTAACGACGGGACACCGTCATCACTGAACCTCATTAAGGGACCGGGACCTTTGCTGATGAACTTTGTTGCATCGTTGCACTGTGCCACTGCGCCCTAAAGGAAGCTCTCTCACGGCCATCGATCAAGTATTGGATTAACAAATGGCGCGTAAAGTAATGAATCGATGGTTTACGTACCATTTAACGTCGCAAAACCCCTTTTTTCCACATTCAGGCCCCAGGAAGTGTGTGCCAAACAACGCACGGTACGCAGCAGATCGCGAAATTCGATTTCAGTTTTATCAATTTACATTCGGAATTAATTTCAACTTACTTTCTGTGCCCGGACCCGGCACAGGCCCGGAAGGATGTGACCCGCGGGCCCACCGGAGATTAGTATCTTCGCTTCGGTATTCCTCCAATCCACCGCACGACGCTCCAGGACGTTTTAACACAGGAACGCGGTCACACCGGTGAGGAAGCGGAGGCGTTACTGCATCCCTGTCCCTTTCCACCGTTCGCTGGTGTTGCTGTTCGGGTGCGGCGCTGAAGGAAGAAATAAAGTTCGAAAACTTCGGCTTCAGGGCGAGAGGGAAATGATGAATCATAATTGAGCACCCGGTGGGGGCGGTGTAGAGGGCGGCGGAGTGGTGAACGTGAGATTTTTTCTCGCCCAAATTAAAAGAAAAACCTCACTCTCCCCACCCGTCCCACGAGATTCTTGAGTCGCACCACCCGCCCTGGACGTGGTTTGAATTCAATTAATTTTCTATTTTAAGCACCCCTCCTGGCAGACCACCGCACCGCCGTCGGAAGTCGCGTCCCGTCCGTTCACCGACCGTGTATGCCATCCGTGCAGTCGTTAGCGTCTATCATTCCGCGCTTGCTCCTTGGTGGCATCACTGCGGCATTAACATTATTGCCACTGGCATGCTGGCGCTTGTTATTGGACGTTCGATAAGGTGCTTTGCTGATGCGACTTGGGTTTTGGGGATGATTACTGTTTGCCCCACCTACCGAAACTGAGAGAGAGAAAGAGAGAGACAGGGGCCAGCATTCATCTTCCTGCCATGCCTCGGCCCACATGGCCGTTTATGTTGCCTTATTTATGGCTCCCCCGGAAGACACTCGTTCGTGGATTTCGAATTGATTTTATGAGCTCTGGCATGTTAATTGATTTGCGAGCAACAGTGCAAACGAGGGTGATTGGGGGGTGGGGGGGGGGGGGGGGGTGAAGCGACTAGCTAGCGATAATGTATTCTACCGACGCGCTGGCCATGTTGGCGAGGTTTGGCGGAAGATCGCGAGGAGCATGCTTTTATTGCACAGTAATGTCAACCTGTTCGCGGAATGGAAGTTAATGTTTAGTGCACCAACGCATCATCGGTAATGTTACGCGCGCGATAAATGGTTAATGAATTCGTTTCCAGGATGCCATTGTTAACAATCTAGTGCCTTGTTGCTGGTGTCGAATTTAATGTTTCACATTTTAAAGCATACGCTTTTCACACTTAATTGCACGATCGTTAAGGAGGATCGTAAAAGAGGGTTGCAAAATGGAGGCATTGGCTGGTAGGTGCATTAATTCGTAGTGCAGTCGACCATTTATTCCAAGTGAATAATCATTTATTGGCTGGGGGCTGGGAATCAATTCGATTGATGTTTGAGCGCTAAAGCGTGCGCCAAAGCGCATATCAGATCTCTTTTTTTGTTATTTGGGTTTTTGAACTTTTACCAACAGTTTCTGATGGTTGGATATTCAGTGATTCAAATTATCAAGTTCAAAGCGAAACATCAACTTTTTACAAATTGAATTGCATGAGAAATTGAATCGAGAATATTCAGATCTCTGCAACATATTCTTATTAATGAACAGCCTGCTGATGAGCTTACTACTCCAGCTATTGGGGAATTCATTTTGAAGAAATTACACCGGAAAACTGTTTACATTAGTATCAGTTGAAACATATGTTGTAATTTTCTAATAACATATTCGACCGATATTCATCCAACTACCAATCACTTCCATTACCCCTCTGGTTGTTAGTAGTCTGGCTACTGCTTCGTGTCAAAGCATCTACATCATCGCGGCAACCGCGCTAGCACGAGGAGTTTTGTGAATCTCGTCGTTGTCGGAGGAAACGCAGTAAAGTATCGAAGTCCATCGCCGTGGTGATGATTGATACCGACCAACAGCGCGAGCTCCCGCCGCCACGCTGACTCACTTATCAGTTCTCACTTGCGTGAGAAGGCATTCGCGAACCGCACCTCATCCTGGCAGTCCGTGTACTACGGGGCGTGAACTGGCGTTCTCTCTCGGACACAACCGAGTTCATTGCTTCCGAAGGATTTACTACCAACCAGCAGCATTAGCAGAGAGGAAGAGCGAGAGACAGTGAGAGAGAAATAGATATAAAACTGCGCCCGAATTTCCACCAATGCTCACCAAACTCAGCCCATCTGAAGGAGGGAGCGAGTTCACGCGCTCGACTACCGAGAGTTTTCCGGAGCGTGCCCTGCCTGGCTGCCTGGGAGTGGTGCGGTCTCGGCCGTCTCGGTGCGCTGCGAACTCTCTAGTCAGCTTCTAGCGGTTCCGGTACTCGGTTTCGCGGTTACGCGCTGAGGACACGCTGCTCTGTGGCGCTGTGTCCTCCCACTGTGTGGAGTGAAGTGTTGGCCCTGGCCCATCCGCACCTTCCGCCACCCACTTCCTATTTGCAGTGCTGGTAATTTACGCGTTCGGATACGCGGTCACTTGTGAGGTCGCCGCTAGCTTCAGCAACGCCCAAGCAAAAGCAGCACCAATCCGCCGCCACACCAGATGATTGATGGGGCGAAAGTCAGTGGAGCAATCATCAGCGAAGCAGCCAGACCGTCGCCTGGCCGCCACAGTGGACAGCGCCTTTTTCAGCTTCCAAGCAAAATTCAGGAACCAGGACCTCTTCGCGAACTGAACGTAGACGGCAGCAACCGCTGCACGGGCATGGCATACTCGGATATGGACGGGTAGCTCCCTAACCACGGCCTACTAGGAGTGGAAGGTGCGTCAGGTGCAGCACCACTCGCACCACAGCACGCACTCGAGCTCGAGCTTATCATTCCCCGGGCTCACACGTTCGGTGTTGTGGAAACCCTAGAGAGTGATAAAATGGTTTTTGTCGAATTTCCACCAACCAGTAACGTACAGGTGTCGTGTTGGTGTGCGTGTCTGTGTGTGAAACAGGTGTACCGTGAGCAACGTGAAAAAGGGTGTAGCAGCACGCGTCTGAAGCAACGCCACGCATGGCTCCGTGGTCAGCGACCGCAAAAAGGCAGTGCGCTCCTGGCAGCCTCATCGCGTACCAGTGCATGCGTATGCGTGTGTAACGATTGAGGTGTGCCGGACGAACCGACGGGGTGTGGTGCGTCGCTAAAAACACGGACACGACATCGGAAACCAGCTCCTGCCAACTGTCACCACGCCGTGAAGGTCGTCGTGACTCCGAGCCCTTCCCTCCGCGTGGATGGATTCGTTTCGATTGCGAATCCATTCAGTACCATGGCGTGACACGGAAATAACCTTGCCAATTCGTGCGAAATGAGCTTTCGCTTTTTTTTTGTGTTTTCTATTTCACTGACCACCTCTCGCGGCTCTCGGCGGTGCTGCAAGACGGTGGCTTCGACTTCGACTCCAGCCGAACCGAGAACGCCGTAAATGCCAAAGGTGAACGCCACGGTTACGGTCGTAGCAGCAGTTCCCTGGTTCCGGCGTCGGCGGTCGGGCAAAAGTGGCTCCATGAAATGCTATGCTTCCTTCACGATTCGTGGGCACCGAGTGCTGCTCACACACCACATGGGAGAGTAATAGTAGTAGTAGCGCGAGTTCAGTGAGTGAGTGAGAGTGAATGGAGGCGCCAACGATGGAGGCGCCCGGTTGCGCGACGAGAGCTCAAGCTGTGTTGGTGGTTGTCTGGCGGACTTGGTGATGAATCTACCGCAAACTCCAGCACAAGCTACAGCTTCACACAAATACGCTTGAGGAGCGGAAGAGCAAGTTCGGTTTCCATCACACATGGCACCGGTAGGCCGGAGAGGAGCGAGGAAAACTCCATCAAAAAGCAGTTGATTGGCCGCTGATTGATGGCCGCTGCTGCTGGATGTGCCTTGCCCGGACTACTGGATGAACCAGTGGTTGCTCTCTGTCTCTTTTTTCTCTCTCTCTCTCTCTCTCACACACTCTCAGCGGAGTGAGCTTACGATGATCCTCCGCAACCGACCGATCTCCCGAAAGGACTAAAGCCGAAGATGCGAACTGTACGATGTTCTCTCACTCAGGATTCCCGTTACCACCCACGAGTATGTGTGTGCGTGTAGACAGCTGATACATGCTGTAAAAAGGGGGGGGGGGCGGGGGAGTTTATGCTGGGACTCGCGACTGCGGCCACGGTGCTGTGCTGTTGGATTGGCTCTTTGCCTGGTTGATTATTTACTCGGCGTCTCGGGGCTTGGTGGTCGTGTAATGAGAGTTGAATGAATTTGCTCTGCTGCTCGTCCTCCTCCCTCGGCCCCTCCTTGGTTGAAATGATAAGCAAGCATCCTGCTGGCTCACTGGCGGCTGTCTCAGCGTTCCACAGCCCAAAAGGTCAAACGGGGATCTTCAACACTGCACCGGAGAGCGCTCTGTACGTGTGTACGGGAGGGATGACAACGTGACAACAGACGGAAAGGAAGCTGGGGATGCGTTTAACGGCAACATTATCACGAGATTTTGTTGTTTCCCTTTTTTTCTCTTTGCTTTGATGGTGTAGTGCCACGGCGTATCAGGATGTCTGTAGCGGTGGTTTTTTTTTGTCCAAATACCACCTGATGTCCTGGAACTGCCTCGGTACAGCTAGCATTTGGTACAGCTTTTGTTCACCGTTTAACTACTTCAGTTGGCCTTTTAAATTTGTATTGCATTGCTCAACTACATGCTTTTTACCTTCAAACAACGATTTTCCAAACAGTCCTTTTTTCTTATGATGATAGAAAATCATGTGTTGGCAAAACGGCCAAAAACTTACCGCTCAGAAATGCATTGTGTTTTCACTAAAAAGTCAACTAGTTTAAGCGATTAGCGATTGGCACACCGCCCTTGTTTGCCTATCCCGTCAATCATCCGTGCTGTTGTTGTTGACAGCATGGATCGCTCAAAGCCCAAATTACCTAATCGATCGTAGTCGCCTGGCGTCGTCCAACGTTCTCCGCCAACAATGTAGACTCCCCAATCCTTGGGTCTCCGGGCTGATTGCTTTTCGAAAAACCAACTTTCAAACCCTGAGGATGGCCAAAGAGTGAGGACACATACGGCACACATGCCAACCCTTTGCGATGTTCCCGTCAGCTGTCATGTACGGCCCCCATCCGCAGCCGTAGGGCATCCTAGCAACCATAGGAGGAGCGTAGGTAGCTGTCCAAAGCAAATAAGGGATCCTCGTGCCCGATGGAGATGCAGTCGGCACACAGTTTTCCGCCCACAACCGTAAGGGGACGGGTGTGTACCGATTGACCTACTGATTGGTTTTGCCAACTTCTCCCTCTCCTACCTGCTCTCACGGTCCCCAGTTCCCAGCCCCGTAATCGATTGGATCCAACAATTCGGGCCCGATTTGCATTTGTTTGTCTTTGTGTTCCACGGCCACTTGACGGCTTATCAACAGCTGCTCTCGGGTATCTTTTTTTTTTTTTTATCTGGTGCACTATTTGCGAAGCGCGCCAATCAGTGTCCGCACAGACGCACGCACCATACTTCCCCGGTCCAGGCATTGAAGAGCGATGGTGCTGTTTGTTTTTTCTGCATTCTTTTTTTGTTCACCACAGTTTTTGGGATATTTTTGCCATTAAAACTTGCCTACCACCAGGGGTGTGCGATCGGCAGCACATGCTGCTGCTGCTGCCAGCCGTCGTGGTCGTGATGTGCTAATTTTAGAAAGCGCGTACACTCCACTTGTTTTGCCTATTTATACGAAAACATCGGCTGGCCGGTTGGCAGAAACAATGACCGTATCGCGTGTGGTGAAGTGGAAGGATTGGCATTCGTTCTGGCCAACCGGCTGGCTCTGTGATGAGCATTGAATTGAAGCAGGCGGCGCAAGCATGAGAAGCTAGAAAGCGGAGCAGTGTGCCAGGATCCGCCCTTTGAAACTCGTGAATGAATGCAAAATAATCGCTGTTATCACGTCCTTCCCCGGTCTCTGCGGTTCTGGGATAATGGTGCCACCTATCCGATTCTACGATGCGCTGACTGGCACTGCTGTGAGCCGTCTCACGGCTGCATCGAATGACCCTGGCCATCATAATTGGATGGAGGAAAACTTTCCCACCGTGGCCGGTCATCATCATCATCAGCAGCAGCAACCACATGCTCATCGAGAATCGCGCGTCTCATGAATATGTATTACCTGCCTGTTAACGGTAATTGAATTCATTTCATTCGCCGAAAGTTTCACCCCTCACAGTGCACCACAAATGGAGCTGCTCGAAGCGAACGTCTTGCTCGTCTGCCTGCTAAGGTGCCAGCTCAGGTGGAAACCGCACAGCACATGACGTTTTCGTGTCTAACGCCGAGCCCGATCCTGCCGGTTGATGATGCATTGTGGTGATGCTGGAGAACAGAAGAAGAACAGTGGAAGCAAGCCAACGCTACGAGCTGGCTTTCAGGTGCTTGGAGCTTGGGCGTTCCCTGTTCACCACCGAAAAACCCCGTTTCTCCACATCATTATGTATGCGCTCAGGACGGAGAGGTCGTGGGGAGAGTAATCCTTTCCTTTGGGGGGTTTTTTACATTTTATACATTTGAATGGTGCCCGGAACCGATTATCTCGACCATGACTTGACGTTACGCTTCATCGCACCCGCAGCCAAATAGCAGGCTCCGTGCGGGATGGAGTGCGCGCCCTTTACTGCTTTCTATTCTCCTTCTTTTATGTTGCTACAAATCCATGCACCCCTCCATGCCATTCCCATAATGTCTAAAGGTCACACGAGGGTTCACTGGTACGGAGGGGGCGCCTGGCTACATCACACACATAGGCACAAAAGTGGAGCAGAGAAAGGGAAACAAATATGCTTCAGCAGCTGGGTTAACTACGGGCGCCTCGCCATAGGCCCGCCCGAAGCGGATGGAAAAACGTAAAACCCGTGCCCTGCCCGTGCAGAGGGGTCCGGGGGGAGTGAAGAGATGGTGTGGTTCGATGGGGTGTATTTGCGCAGAACATATTGCCATTTATTGGAACGTCTTCCTGCGTACCGACAGATGAACTTTGGGATTTATGACTTCACTTCCACCCGAGAAGCGCGAGAAGCCCCTTCGTAGGGATTATCCTTGGGATCGATGCTTTGTGGCAGCGAGAGAGAGAGAATGAGAGATGCATGAGGAGGTGGAGAAAAGCTGTATCGAAGGAATGTGCTGGTACGTGGGAAATGGCAAAATGATCTTCAGCAATGCTCCAGCCACCCAGAAAGACCCTTGTGGCCAGGGCTTCAAGTGAAAGTAGCCCGTTTCTCTCGGTGCCTGTGTGCCCGTGCGTTCGTGCCGTGTTCCTTCTTCGCTTTACACAGGAGTTTCATTGGAAGTTCTTTACACCGAGAATCCCGCAATCCGGCAACCAGATCGATGAGGATGATGAATTTTTGAGCTTCAGCTCTGGAACATTTTGGACGTTTCGTTGTCTGCGCTTGTCAAGGCTCGAGCCAATAAATGTCTCAATCATTTCAATTCACAGTCGCCCAGCCGCCAGTCTGCAGATGGTGCCACGTGTATCCGGTCGTAGTCCTCTGGAAGACCGCTCCTTTAGTAGCACGACTCGCTTCTTCGTTGAGGAAAAGAATGACTGACCGGAACAGGAACCGGAAGATAAAGGGAACCGGAAGCACAAGCATAAACAGGACTCACCGTCCCGTTACGGTCCCGGAACTCGATGTTCCCCTCCTTCCAACCATCCAGCCCACAATGAGCTGGAGCACGGACAAGATGTGCCGGAGGAAGATAAGACATTAGAAAGGGAAAAATAAATAATATCTTGCCCGCGGGAGGGTTTGCTACTACCGGAAAACCTACCCCCGGCCTTTCCCATCTACCAGTCCTCGGGGGGGGGGGGGGGGGGGGGGGAATGAGGATGAAAAACGATGCTAAAGCTCAAGTGGATCCACGACGAAGCCGCAAGCACAAGTAGCTGCGACGAATGACGACGACAATGACGATAGCACTTCATCCTATCGGGTGTGGGGCGAGGGGCTACATTCCTCCCACCGCTTTTTTTCCGAGAACCGCTCGCATCCGGAGCGTGTTGTGACGCAACCTGCAAACCGGAAGTCGTTGGCCCATTTGCAGCTCCTCTTTCAGTAGGAACTCGCCCTCCTCCCCCCCCCCCCCCCCCCAGCCAGCATACAAGAGATGGCCGATAATTGAAGCAGCGCAAGTAACCACCATCCGTACACACCGACAGAGCGGTCGAAACCGTGTCGAAAAGGGGAAGTCATCCCTGTCGATAGCATCACCATCACAGGGGTGCTTGTGCACCGGAAGCAAAGTGGCGCAAGGAAATTTTTATGACGCTCCGCATCCGATTGCACTTCGGTGACGGTGACTTTGCCTCGCAACACGGAACAGTGCGGTTTATGTTGGTGGTGCATGGTGACAATCTGAAGCGAAAGCTGTTTGCGGTTTACTTTGATCGGTTCCCTGGCAATCACAGCTTTCCTGGATGCGGTGGTGTTTGTAAGGGCACGCGAATAATTTCTCTTCTTCGATCTAGTACGTCTAGGGCATCAAAAAACTAGTGAGTGAGTGCGCAGTCTGCAGTCGAGTGAACAAACCGAATCTAGTGAATTCTTTCAAACCATCTCAAGGATTAACTTGTACAGTGTTCCGCGTGAGAAGCACTCAATCTCGCTCCCCGATAAGGTAACATGGTGCCACAGAAAAGCGATGCTCTGCCCGTTTGCTTTCGATAGTGGAAACTATGCACCAAAAGCCGAAAGATGAAGGCACGGAACCGAATTAAGTGTTGAACGTGGAAACAGCCAGGTGTGCCGGAGTGAGCTGACCGAAGGGAAAGCCATTCGATCGCGGATCGCGTTCCGTGTGTTCCGCAATTCAATTCTCCATTTGCTGCGGCCGTGACCGTCAAGTCAGCTTGTGTTTGTTAGTGTAAAGAAGGTTCTAGTGAAGGTTTTTGTATCCGGTGTAGACGTGGCAGTACGAGCAGCAGCAACAGCAGCAGTAGCAGCAGCAGCAAAGACACACGAGAGCTCCGAGCGCGTAGCGCTGCTCTCGGACGAGCAGCTAATCCGGGGATTATGGCCGATCTGCAGGCAACCGTCGAGTTCGCGGTCGAGTTGCACAAGTTCTACAATGTGGATCTGTTTCAACGCGGGTAAGTTGAACCTCCACCAGTCTCCACCCTTACCCTCCCTCCCTCCCTCCGGGGCATCCCTGCCGTTTTATTTGTTTTCCCTTCTACCGTAACCGTCGTGACGTAGTTTGTTGGCGAGAACGATGGGGACGACGGAGCACTAAGCCGCGCGCTTGACAATATTTATGTGTGTCTTCAAGCCGTTATGTGCCACCTCGCCCCACCTCGCTAGCTCCATTTTCTATGTTTTCGAGCCCAAAAACGAGGGTAAGGATAGTATCGGCAACTCATCGCGCTCGTATCTCAATGCAATGTGTTGACTGTCCTTGGGTAAATGATTCGTGGGAATGATTAATTTGCGATCTGCTGCTTGCGTCGCTTCATTTCGTGCTTTCTTTGGTTCCTCGAGCCGGGTGTGAGTAGGATGATAAGAATGATTGTTTTTGGGGATTTCAAGTTATGTAAAAGCACTCGCTACGGTCCATTTTGGTGCCATCAAGTGATAAGAGTATCAGCATCTAAAGGATTCCGACTTCTTTCGTGAGCAGCAATTCAATTTCCCTTCGATGAGTCATTCGATTTAACTACCACTTTCAACTCAAGAACCCAATTTGCCGTTCTACCTCATATAGCAGGTACCTCGGCGTCCTCGTAGCCGCTCTCATCGTCATCGACTAATAGGCTTGATGACATTTTCTCCCCCTTTTTCCCCACAAGCACACTACTGCTGCCAGCATCGAAAGATAAGGGGGAAGGGTGTACGGTCAATCGATCGCTGCCGGTGCCCGATCGGTGCTATATCTAATTACAATTAGATTGCCTCCTTCAAACCCATTACATGTGTACAGGCCGCGTCACTACCACACGCACCGCACGCTGTACGCTGTACGGTACTTTCGTTCGAAATTTAACGAAGCGGATGCATAATGGATTGGCCGGGTGCTAGCAGCCTGGGCATGATGGCGAAGCAGAGGGCCATTAGACGATGGCCATGGCGGTGCTGGTGTGCGATGAGCGAAAGCGTGAGAGAGTAATTCAATCGCTGGCATCGTGAGGGTGCTCTACCTGGTGCTACGGGCGGTACCCAGGACCGTTAGCGCTGTAAAGCGCAGTCAAGATCGCGAGACTTGTGATTGGATGTTTGCTGCTACATACAGACACACAAGGACTGCTGCTTACGGTGTACTTCAATGTCATGGGAGAGACTTCCTCAGATTAGCACTTTTTCGTGTTTCTTCCTGGCGACGGTTCGTTTCGCGGAAATCGTGAGTCAACAAGTTGTGTGGACTTCCGGCTAATGGAAATGTTTACACAAAATGTTTTCTCTAACTTTTTGCGTGCTTCACTTCCACTACACCAAGGCACACAGCAATACGTAACTAACATGGTCATGCTGGTTCTCTGTTTGTTCGTTCCCTGCTGGTAGTGAGCCAGTGCGCCAGATCTAGCGTGATAGCTCGCCATCAAAAAGCTCGAGCACACACTTTTGCATGCCATGCATGTACAGGGAACGAAGAGAAACTTTTCCCTGTGTTTTTTTTGTTTTTTTCCCTCCGTATAGGCCACACGCGCCCAGTATCGAAATATGTCAATTTTCCGGCAACCATTTTCCGGAGCCATCGAACCGGAATCGTTGGCAGTTGCAGCACGACACGAGACGGGAGGGTTGTACGCTTGATCACACTCGCACGCCGTAGTGCGCGTTCTAAGCGCGCACCCCTATAGCACTCGGATGTGGATGAGGAGCGTGGTTTCCGGGTTCTGTGGTCCACCATGCCATAGAGCACGGATTTGGTGAAAACGATTTTCCACCAATTTCGTCCATCGCGCGACCGAGCAGCAGCAGAAACTTTCATGGTGCTTTTTAAGGCGATGCCGAACGGGGTGAAAAAGGATGGCCCAAGTAATGGGAGCGGAGGAAGCCACACCGCGACGGTTTGTCTGTCTTATTGGTGTTAGCGTACTCCGCTCCACGGCTTCAATTGAAATGTTCTGGCAGGTTGCTGGCTCGCCAAATTGTTCCACGTTGTTCGTGGCAAACATACATGGGTTCCGAATGGCGAAAGGGCTGTGATGTACGTTGTAGAACTTCCTGGAGAACGCAGCCACTAGCAAGACAGCACCCAGACAGCAAGGTGCCGTTTGTAATACGAGGTAACGCGCAGCAATGTTGTGCTGCTGCTGCTGCTGCTTTCCCGCTCGTAGAGCAACTTTCGTTCATTAAACTTTATCTGTTTGCATTGAAATGTAATCCGACAGAGTGATAATCTGATAATGGAGAAGATACGCTCTTGTCGCTCGATTATAATGATCCATTATTGGAAAGATGGGGCAGTGGGTGTTTGAGAGGGAATTTAATTATTTTCCAATCGCTACTCCCTGGGTGTCGGGGAGTGTCAGTGAAGTGGATATAGATTAAATGATGGCTAATCGTTCACTGTTTGAGAAGAGATAGTTTTTAATAGCCACATTTGCTTAGGCAATGGCCTAGAATGAAGGTCTACTCTTTTTCTCTGTGGCCAATCCGAACCAAAGAACAGTTTGCTGGTAATGTTTCTTTTAAGTCAATATGGTGTTAGTACGGGATTGATAGGACGCATTGAATATTTTATAGGTAGAGAACGGCTAATCGCATGCTGGTGAAAGTGATTGCTATGGACAGCTACACCATTCTGCCATCACATCAAGCAGCATTCGAATTTTGCGTTCGAAGTATTTGTCGGCTTTTGTGGCAAATCCAATTTTCTGAACTGAAGCGAACTGTTGCTCAATCAGACATCGTACCTTCGATCGGCGAAGGAAATGGCATTTCGGAAGTGTAATGTCACGATAGATTTCTATATACACTTTTTTATGCTCTTTCGAAAGCCGAAAGTTTGAAAATGGAATGGCATCTTCCCATTGCTAGTAACAGTCTAGAGTAGACATTTTGCATTCCGTTTTTTTTTGAATAATTCAAACAGTGTGATTCGTTCCAGCGATTGTTAACTGGTTCAGTCGCATCGTATTAGTGAGAACCTATTGAAATTTAAATTCCCTAGAGTTTAGGATAAGTTCCATCCTATCGCATCTCCATTGCTAAACACTCATTGTCTATAGGCATCAATATCAGTAAGCAGAGGTTGAAGTCGCTTTTGGCGAACGCTTTTAACGTTTTGATGTTTTGCTATTGAAATGTATTGCTATGCTTCACAATCTGCTGACAAAGCATGATCTAAACGAGGTTTCTAACTCACGGAACCCAGCAAAGGGGATTTGTAATTTGCTCCGGAACTTTGTCGGTTCCGAAAAAACGAACATCATGGAGCTTATTTTCTTTTGTGGGTTCTGGTGCTTGCTTTAAGACGAACTTTAAGCGGATGTCCCAGGAAGTCAGCGAGAATGGAAAAAAGGGTTTTCTTTCATATAGCAGCAGCAGCAGCAACAGCAGCAAAACCAATGGAAGCTCTGAAAAAGAAAGAGAGATAGGGAGAGAGAGAGAGAGAGAGAGAGAGAGAGAGAGAGAGAGAGAGAGAGACATAGAGAACAGAGAAGAGAACGAAAGGGGGAAGAAAAGCCGAAGGAAAACAATATTCCACCCTGATGTCCCAATTACCAGCTCATGCGTTCGGCAAACCCGGGCTCATTTAAAGTTAATGCAAAGTCACGCTTCGTCTTCGCTGCCGTCGCCGCCGCAGAAAGGCTCCACACCGTCGGCTGAATAGGAAAAAACGGGGAGAAAAGAAAGGGTTGGAGGAAGGGGTAAGCTACATTTTTCATTCCGGCGCACGGCCGGTCCCCTCTTCCAATTTCCCCACCATTCGGTTCAATCCAACGGCGGGTTCATGCCTTGTCAAAGCGTCGCAAAGAGAGCGAAGACGATGCGACGATACCTTTGCCACGACCAGTTCAGCGAAGGTACGGTGTACGATGGAAAATCTACCGAGGACCGGAGAATTCGGACACATCCTCGGTAAGACTGTATCACGCAGTCTCGCATACCTTCCAGAAAAAAACACCGTGTGCTGCCAGCTTCTGCTTCACGCGGAGTGCCACGAAGTCCTTTAAAGTGAATTACCCTCAACATCCAGCCAGACGGTTGGACGGAGGTAGGGAGAAGGGCAGGGTGGGTGTGTACTCCTTTTGCGACTAACGAGATGATGTCGGCTAAAAGGCCGATGAGATGAATGTTACAAAACACCAACCAACCTCACACTCCATGACATCTTGCTCCGGGACGGGTTAGAGAGGCCTTTTCTCGGAAAGGTGAGTTGCATGTTTCGTTCCTCCGCTTCCATCCCACCGGACACCGGAGACTCGAGCGCCACAGTGTTGGCCTTCAGGGTCTGCGTTTTGTTACGGTGCCCGCTGCTGCTGCTACTGCTGCTGCTGCTGCCACCACCATCTTGCCAATGCTGTAGCCGGCGTAAAATGAAGCCGCCACACAGCAAGGGGAGGTCCTGAGGTCGAGAATTCATGTCGTCGAGATTGGGCGGATCCCGGGGCCTCGGGTTTTTTGGTGCCTGATCCTTTTGTGCTGCCGTTGCTGTTGTTGTCGCAGAATAAGAAATCAGGACACGGAGGGGGAGCCGTGAAAGATGCAAAGGCTTGGCGGTGCGAAGATGGTGATGAGATGGGTTCGGGATCCAGTTCGAGAAGGATCTTGGGAGACCAGGGTGTAACCATTGGTAGGGAGGGAGAGGTCCCATTTATGTTTCATATTTGAACCATTGTATAGTGAGCTGCCGCGAGGCTGCTCCCGTGAGTCCGGGCAAGTCGCCAAAAGCTTTCTTCTTGAATGCCAAAGAATAGTGTTGCCAGTGGAACATCATCATCATCATCCTCCTGGTCGTCATCGCCAGTGGACTTCTTGGCAAAAGCGTAAAGGGAAGGCGAACAATAGCTCACGCATCGTTACACAGTATCGTGTGCACCAACACAGCTGCAACCCGTTATGCTGCCGGTTCCAGCAGCAGTTCCAGTGAAACTCATCGGAACTACTGTGCGCTCTTGGTGATTCCGAAGCATATCGCGCGGTACAGCGCGGATCTGCTGCCTTGTGTGTAGCTAGATGCCGCATTAACACATTCCGTTAATGAAGCCGCTACAAACACACGCTTACAGGGTACGCGGTACGGACAAGAACCGTGTCAGCGTCAGTCATCTGCGGCTCCATTCTGACGCCATTGTGTCATTCTCGTGTACCACCATTCCATTGTGCATTAAACACCCATACTGCATTACCGAAGGATACCGACGTGTCGTACACAATTCTGTGCCAATAACTCAAAATGTGTGTCACTAGAGACGTGTGCAGGGCTACGTTTTTACTCGCTTTATTCATCTTTCCATCAACAAAGCGTACGACTGCGCACGAAGTTGTGTCTATTGTGTCTCATCTCGCAGAACCAATCCAATCCAATCGACGCTTCACGCGCTGTGTGTTTGGATACTCTACTCGCTGATGCGTGTCACGGACACCAGAACCTTGGCACTCGTTTGGACAGGTACTTAACAGAAAATATAAAGAAAATGCTAAAACACAGGCCACTGTCTCCTGTCTTGCGCCAAAAATAGCCATTTCCCACTTGCGCCTGCGGTTCATTGTAGTTGATTTAATGCGCGGTGTAAAGGCGGTTGTTACATTCTTCAAAGACGAGGGGGACCGTACGCAGGTGACCTGCCCTTGATTGCGAGTCATGTGATTGCGATTGCGTGATGGCCCGCGCGTACAAACCCTTAAAATGCGGTCAACGTCTTTTCGTGGACGGAGCGGAGCAGCTTGCTTGCTCGGTTGATGCAGGTCAGTGTTCAGCAGTGTTCAGCCGCGCGTGTGTCTGTTTGTGGGTGTTTGTTGCGTATTAGTGGGACATTAATTTTCACCCCCTCCCCCCTTTCCCAACTTCCCCTCACATCCTTGGTTTCCTCAAGAAACCAAGTGACGAAAGTAAGAAACCAGGGACGGCACTTAACTGTTCGCGCCGTTGGTTGGAGGTGCCGGGTCGGTGGAAGTCAAATTTACGAGCTTACCCCACCGGCTGGCATCCCCATCATCTGCTAGTAGGTGGCCTCCTGGATTGGCATCACCCCTCGTCTGTCTGGCACAAGCAACAGTTGTGGTGGTGTTGGTCGTTCGGTTCGGTTAGGAAGTCAAATTCAAATTTTATGCCCTCGGTCGGCTCGGAGAGAATGGAACGGCCACTTGCAGCATGATTGGCCGGTGGCACGATACCACGGAACAACTCAGTAAACATCGCAGGTGTGTACGGTGCGGGCCCCGGGAGTGTAGGTTCGCTGATGGTTCCGCTGTTTGATGGTCCACCGTGTTAGCACCGTGGCGGGCGGGTATTTACATTTTCCAGTGCCAGGAAGATGAGAACGATGCTGGCCCGTGCACGACTATTGACGGAGTAAACAGTAAAACGGGGCGCTATTCCGTTATTGGAATAGTTGAAGTGCCCGCCTCAGTTGCCTCAGTGGCGCTTCAGGTGTGTAGTAGTTGATGTTGGACTTGATGACTGTGGCTTATTGGCAGTGGTTGTATAACTTGTGAGCGTCCTACCACCATTCTGCATCATTTAGGAATGACTTATAGGGAGCTCTCTTTCTCTTCCTGGAACCATTTTCAAAAACACTGCAAACAACACTCCGTTCCTCAAGTTTTAGTTGACTCCAGATGCTCCAGAGACAAGTCAGTACTTTCCGGAAGCTCCCACATCTTTACGCTGCTTCGATTTGGCTCCATAAAAGCGGATCAACGGTTTGGTTGCGGTGTGAGTTTGGTGGCTACATTTCATCCACATGGTGGCTGTGGTGGAGCAGGAGCAGGAAATGAGGTTCTTGGTTTCCGCCTCATTTTCCAGCCGTCCTTGTGTCGTCCGATTCAGCGGCAGCAACACTAGCAGCAGCAGCAGCGTGGAATTTGGGCGAAAAGGCGGTGGGATTACGAATGAAAAATCCGTCTCATTTTGTGACAATTGCCGCCCACTGGCACGTTCCAGTTTTCTGGAACGGTTTCAGTGGGAAGGGAGGAAGGATCGTACCGATAGACACGATGAAAGCTTGACAAGGCATAGCCCCGGCCATCCCCAACAGAGAAATGGCCAGTGACGCCCAACCAGAAATGGCGTTTAAATCCAGACGATCTTTGCTTGCTCCTCTTCGTATGCCCGCTCTGTCTCTCTCTCTCTCTCTTTCTCCCTCTTACTCAACCACCGCTTATCGCCCATCTTTTTATCACTTTATGGGTCTGCTGGTGGAAGCCAGCGAACGTCGTCGTGGTCGTCGTCGTCGTCTTCATGGCGCTTCTTTCCAAAAGTTCATTTCGCGGTCTTTTTTGCCCGGTGGAGCATTCTCCGGAGGTTGCATCAGCTTCGTTGGAAGGAGTAAATGTGATGTGAAGTAGTGGGAGCGGGGTGGGCTGGATTTTGGGCTAAAAGTGACAAACTCGTAGCAGCGCCAGCAGCAGCAGCAGCAGCAGCAGCATTAGATGCACAACGGTGGAAGGAGGAGTCACAGCCGACAATCAATTGGACAAAACGCTTGGACACTTGGAACGTCAGGCAAACGGAACGGGATTGTCGTTGCGGTAGGATGAAGGATGACACTTTTTCGAGTGCCAGAGTGGAGGGAAAGGGGATTGTCTTGACATTTAGACACTTTGGTTAGTTTGGTCGCTTCTGTAAATTTGTTTCTTTGGTCTATTTGGTGGGTGTATCAATGTCTATTGGAATTTCGAAGAAGGACTTTGGCACTCGTCGAACATGATGCTTCAAGCTCAAGTAACTCAATTACTATCCCTAGCTGATGGTGGGATTTCAGGCTTTCGTGTATCTTTAGAACTCCAGGGTAGTTTCCTGGACACATGGGCACATGAGCACGAAGAAAATTGTTAGGTCATACCGCCGTAGTTTAAAATATCTAACAGTTCGCGAGCCATTTCACCAGATAATTTGAAGGTGCATCGCTTTATTAAATTTTATTTTTCGAACCAAAGCCAGAAACGTAAAGGCAATTCCAAAACTGGTCGTCGCGCCGTGAACACGAAATGATGTAATTCTGTTGCCAAAACCCCCGTGATGGAGGCGCCAGGTAACCTGTAATTTTCAGGGGTTTTTACTGAAATTTAAACTGTTAAATAACCCACAGATCTTAAACTTCTCTGTGTGGTGAATGTTGAATTATTGAAAACGTATTTCTTCATTAATTTTTCCAACACTGTAGTCATTCCAGATATATTATCAATCTCCAATTCCAACATATGCATAGAATAAAATCGCATAGAACATACAAATAATGACCATTCTTGGAAGGACATTAAGGCATCCATTCATCTATCTAATTCAATTACCGCGCAGAGCAGACAAAGTGTCTCCAAATGGAAAGCAGTACTATTGCCTTACAAATCCTAAATTTAGACATGTTCATGCTCATCGTAGTTCTTAGGGCCAATACTCAAATTATTTTATCCCAAAAGGGCCACTACTAGGATGCGTCCAAATGAGGGTTACGATGGAGAACATTACGGCTTTTTTTTAAACAAAAAGAAAATCCCACAATTTCGTAACCCAAGGCCCCGAAATTTCAGTTATCTTCGAATAGAACGCACCTTCTACCTAATCGTTGTTGTTCTCTTTTTCCCCAAACGAAATGGTTTTGATTTTCTAAACGACAATCTCGATCCGTAATTTGTATTGGAAATGGGTTGGAAATGATAAAATCGATTTTCGAACTGTTTCAGCCGCTTGGTCACCGCAGCTGTGGCTTCGGATCACCAGTAAGGGGGGCCCCAATAGCGCTCACGCTGGCTGGCATAGCGATGGACACATTTCACGCCCGGTTTTTCCACGTGACCCACTGCACCTATGGCCGAGGACCTAGACGAGCATACCCGGGTACCTCGGGAGAGCATAAGAGGACATAAACTTTGGTTGGAAAACCCCAAAAACAATGCCAGCCGCCCCTCCCCCCCCGGTGCGCTCTGGATGTGACAGTTTGAGTTTAGCCACTAGTGCTGCTGCTATCCACGGACCATAATCCATTGGCCGATCCATCCACACTAATCCCCCAAAGAAGCGGGAGAAGCACCTACGAGCCTCTGTGGACTGGTGCAAAACGAGGTCATAAAACCATTACCGACGATGGAGTGAAGGAGGTTGAATCCGGCATGAATAGCTGAAGCAGTGGGATGCAATCTATGCAGCTCCACTTGAGACAAGAGGGAGCTAGCCTCCTCTTCCTCAGTTCCTTCCCCCGTTCGCCTACCGGTGCATATCGATATCAACGACCACGATTGCCATAAACATGCTCCACAGCACACACCGCATCCCTCTCCGCACAGCGCTGATGGCATGATGGTCCCTCCGAGAGTGCTGACCACTAGTGCCGTGCTAATCGATCGGACAATCAGCACAAATCGATGCCTTTCCTTTCCTCCTCCGCTTTGCGATCGGACGGACGGTTTTAATGGCTGCTGACTAGGGCTTGGATGGATGCATCCGAGGATTGAATCCGAGGCCATAACAGGCCATCCTGAAATTGAAATCGATAAGTGTCCCGTCGTGTCCCCTGCTGCAGCTACTTCTTCGTCTCGGTAGAGCGTTGTGCTCGATCGTACTTCCAGTTCTCACGAAGGATTGTTTTCTTATTTCTTTAAATATTTCTCGGGGAAATTTGAAATCTTGAAAACACTCTGTGCTGGCACTACATTGTTGCCACCCTGTATTATGCGACGCAAACTCTCTCTCTCTCTCTTCTCTTCTCACCCTCTCATTTTCCTCGTGGCATAACTAGTCTAATCTTTCCTGTTTTTCCCGTCTCCCCACTTCTCCGTAGGTTATACCAAGTGCGATGCTCACTGCGCGTATCACCGAGACTTCCGGTGCAGGTGGAAACGTGCCTACCGGATGCGGCCACCACCGGCATACCGTCGGTACAGTCGGTGCTCAACAGTGCGAATGGCAACAACAACAACAACAACAACAACAGTAGTGCCGGGACCGCTAGCAGCGCCGGTGCGACGAATGGTGGCAGTGGCAGCGTCGGCTCCAGTGTGGCCACCACCATTACCAGTGGCAACGGAACCGGAACAGGGGCGAGCGGTCGAGAGTCACTGCCGAGCATAGGCAGCGGTGGTACTGGGACCTCGATCGGGAGTACCAGCGGTGGTGGTGGTGCGGTTGGTTGCATTTCCGGTACGACGAGCAGCAGCACCAACGGGCATGGAGCACCGTCGAGTGCTGGCTCGAGCCAGACGGCGGGCAGTAGACCGGCGGCGGATGTGGGTTCGTCTTCGGCCGGAAATGTCCTGAGTGGATCGTCACTGTCATCGATGCCGAGCAGCGCCAACACACCGAACTCGCTG
>NC_064878.1:50811048-50836048 GCF_943734665.1 Anopheles aquasalis | reverse complement strand
TGGAACCCATCCGGGAACACACATTTCCATTTGCCGGTTGCCAACTTTTTTTTCCCCCCCCACCCAGTCCAGTCCGGGCTTTTGGGCTACTGCTAAACGAGGCGTTGGATTGGCTGTCGGGGGTATGGAGGAATGGGATGGTTGCTATATGTAGTATCACCCGAAAACGGAACAGTTTCACAGTTACGCAACTATCTACCGATTGCTCCAGTAGTCAAGCCCAGTTCCGTGGAACTCATTCCGAGGAGTTGAATCTGGTATTCTGGAAATCCGGCATCTGCATAGCAGTATCAGCAGCGGACTGACCCCTTCGCGAGATGTTGCGCAAGCTCGAAAAGGGAACTGGCGAACTGTAGGTACGGTTCTGGAAGGTAGTTAGCTCGATTGTCGACCGTTGATCGGAGGTGTACGGCACTGCGTTAAGCTGCTGCTCAGCTCCCAGCTGCTCTTCTCAGAAAAAAAGGCGAATGACCCAAAAGAAATCGTCCTTCTTCGTACGGATGCTGGGTACCATTACCGTTTCTCTGTACTCTTTCTGCTTCGTTTTGTGCTGCGCCATGCGAAACGCAAGAAAATGTGGAAAATTAATTAATCTTTGAATTGAATGGAAATGAAATTGTTTTTTAACGCTTTCGCTTAATAGCTCTGCCCCCCCCCCCCCCCCCCCACCGGGCCCTCTTTATTTGCTTCCTACTCTTCGCCCTACGCCAATGGTGGCCATTTGCCAATGGAAAACCCTTTTTTTTTCGTGGGAGAAGATGAGTGTTAAGGGTGCCTTTTTCGGTGGGAGCGATGGGATTGGGTTGGGAACTACTTCAGCCAAAGAAGCACCTCCCGAGAACGTGATAATCTCTACTTCGCGGTCCGCTTTCTCGCGCTCGTCAGCAACCAGCACCCTGCAACCCTTTTTTTGAGGGTGGTGGAATTTTCCCCCACAATCCTTCCTGATTGCGATGGCTTTTTCCGCCGTTTTCCGGGCTGGATAATGGAGATCCAGAAGGGGAGCTCGTTGAGCCTCGGTCGAATCGAACGGCTCGTGCGGATCGCACAAGATGGCCGTGGATCCAGCTTTAGAAAACGGGAGGGGGGGGGGGGGGGGGGGTTTGAGGGGTGGGTTGGTTGGTTCCGAAGCTCAAACAGTGTTGCACAGGCACGTGTCGTACCGCACCAACCCCTTGGAGCTTGAGCCGCCATCGTGTGTGCGCGCACTCGAGTGTGCTTCGACGCGGTAGTGGCACTCAATCGCCTCCTACTTCAACCGCGCGACCCTTTTCCGGTCGTCCAGTGGAAAGCCCGGTCGGTCGGTCGGTCGGTCGGACGGTCGGTGTTTAGGTCCACGACTGAAGTACCGTCGCCGATACTTTTACGGAGGTTGGTTGGAGATTTGAATTCCAGGAAACTCTCAAGTTGAAGACATACGGTAGCTCCTCCGGGCTCGCATTGGACCGTTTTGCACATAACATCGGTTGTGTAGAGTAGTAATCGTCTTCGATTGCTTGTTTGACGAGCGATGGGTGACCGATGGGCGCGGAGGGAGTCGGTCGAGTGGAATGGAGTGAAGTGGCGAAGAGCGCCTGGTCTTCAACGAGAGAGTCCTCGAGATGGTGCCTTGCGATATGCCATCTTGCACGCTAATCGCCTCGTGGGAGTGCTGGAGTGGTGGAGTGCTTTCCATGTCCTCTGTTTCTGTCGCTCGACGATTCACCATCACTGGACCGACCGGTTCGGTTAGGAGTGATGGATCAGTTCACAGTTCGAGTGGGTGTAGAGTGTTGTCGGCAGGTGTTTTGTCTGTCCTCGGACGCCATTTTGTGACCCAGGGGGTGGTACTCGAGGCTCGAGGCGATTGTTGGGTTGGCAAATGGCCACAGGAATATGGTTTGTTTGCGTATTGACCGTCCAATGAGAGAGGCTTACAGTGAATGGAAACTATGGAACAAACAACGGATGGCTCAATGTCCATTGGTCGATGGACTTGAAACTTCTGGGAACTTCAACATGGTAGAAATTGTGGAGACACTAGTTTCGCGCAAAATTAGAAGGTTTTCGCGGATTTGTATCCCACAATCACGTAATCACACACCAAACGATCGATTCAACGACGATTCAGTTCCCCCAGGGGCCTATGCGCTTTTCATACAATTAGTCCTCATCAAGCCTAATGCTTGCCAATTAGGGGGCCATCATGTGCATGCGTTTGAAAGGAGAGGGAGGGGGGAGTGGTAGGCGGAGAGAGTAGTTGGAGTGGCGGGGATTCCAAGGATTAAATTAAACCGGAATTTCTCGCAGACGCTCGTTGGCGGCTGTGGCGTGGCGTGGCGCGTGTACTGCGCGCTAATAGACTTGTTATCATTACCCACCCCCCTGGATGATGATCATCATCCTCATCAACAGCACATACACGCAAGCATACGCATAATGATGTGTCTAGGGAAACGGTTCCGGTCCCTTTTTGGTCGCTTTATGACGCACCGACCAGCCAGCAAAAGGTGAACCTATCACCCCCCCCCCCCCCCGCATTGGCTGTTGGTTAAGCATAAGGGATGAGGGGAGAGGTTTGGGGGATGAAAATGGTACAAAGCAAAGCCATCACCACACAGCCGTGATCTTATCCGTGTCATCGTCGTGTCGCGTGCTCTGCTCATCAGGAGCGGCAGCTGGAGACGAAATAAATCTGTTTAAACCTCACTCCATAAGAGATAGTCCATTTGACCGGCTGTTTCTCCTGCTCCGCCGGTTTTGGTTTTTCGGTTTTGCTCCTGCTGCTGCTGTTGCTGTTGCTGTTGCTGCTGGTGTGCCAGGGTGTTCCACTTATGCGGCTCATCTTATGCTAATGCGTACCGTTTGGTTAATTCAACGTGAAAATGGCAAAATGGGGTCGGGTAATGCTTCTCGGTCGCTTCTGACCGCTTCTGTCGCCATCGGTTTCTGTGTTCCGTGGGCTTCCCAGCGATGTGTGGTTTCCGTCACTATTTCCTTTGCGTCGGTTTCTGTCTGGCTTGGCAGGGTTGGCATTTTGCGAGTGGGCTGTTGCTGTTTGTAGCATGGATCGCTCCAGGTTGTGAAGCGCTAGCAACTAGAGAGTGAGCGTTCTACGTACACGAGGTCGTCGTCAACGTGAGTGAAACATCGAATTACAAATCCCGTTCCACCACCGCACCCCCCGCTTGGGGCACCCTGGTGGTTCGGTGTAATTTCCGGTGTCCCTCTCTTTCTCCCGGTGCGTTCTCGTGCCTTCGTATGCTAACTAGCGGACGACGGAGTTGTCCCCGGGCGTTGCCGAGGGAAACCAAATATTTGCGGATCGTTCGCACGGAAAGGATTAGCCACAAATTGGTCGCCAGTCGCTGGCGTATGTGTCTCGTTCGCTCTCTTTCTCTATCCCGTCACTAACCAGTTGTTTTGCTCGATTTCTCTCTTCCTCTCTCTCTCTTCCTGCGCAGTGGATAGCCGACACCTGAAGGAATCGATCGAGCGGGCCGAGTTCTCGCTGAACCTGGAGCTGTGGTTCGGTGAGCAGACGAACGGGAACGTACTGACGCTCGCCTCGACCCGGACCCTGCAGCTGAACTTTCATCCGGGCCGAGGCCTACACTACCATCTGCCGGTACTGTTCGATTACTTCCATCTGGCCGCGGTCAGCGTCGGGATACATGCCAGCCTGGTGGCCCTGCATCAACCGTACATCAAGTGAGTAATGGGCGATGGTGATGGCGATAGCGAATGGACACTCTGTCTCCCGAATGTTTCGGGGGGGGGGGGGTTTTGGTCCAAACTGTTTGCCATCGATTGTCGACCGGTGGACAAGTGGAATAGCTGGAGTAGTAGATCACGCGCGTTAGTACACAGATTAGTATCTCGGTTTTATTGGTGAACTGGTTGATGGTTTGAGGTAGTTAAATTGGAATGGAGTCTACGGTCGGTGACAATCACAATAACTTGCTAACTGGTTCTAGCGCTGATGGAGAACGATGTCCATCATTCGATAGTACGATGACGAGAGATTTTATAGACCAGTTAGTAGCTAGATATTTTATCGCAGTACCTTTGTGTAAACGTATTCGATTCGATTTCGATTCGGTTTTAATGATTTTATGGAACTTAAGCAACTTGAACTGCAGTTCTGAGAAAGATTTAAATTGTTTGCATATTCGCGTTACCTTCGTATCCCTTTTGAAGTCATGTTTATTGTCGTCCTTCAAATTGGATACTTTCATTGCAATTGTAACAAAATGCCAGATTCCGAGAAGAGACGTGAGTTGTGTATCCTTTTCGAACGTCCTTCGATGAATTAAGAAGGGAATGAAAAACCCCCAATTCACCATTCCGCACAGGAATCTGGTCCCAATCGCCGGAGTTTCGCTCCGGGATGTTTATCTTCCAGGACAAGCTCAAGAATACTGAGCAACCTCCCCGCGCTGGCAGAAAAAAAGCAAAAATGAGCAAAATATCTCTCTCTCTCGCTTTGAGAAGTCCATTGATGGCCAGCCAACGGTTCGTTTGATGGCCAGCCAGAATAGTTTATTGCTTCGCAATGCTGTTGGAAGTTGCGATCCAAGCCCCTTAATGCTGTAGCGGCGTGATAACATTAGCAACAGGACACTCAAACGGTCCACACTAATTGCTACCCCTCCTCCCTCTCGTGCTTCCTCCGTGTCCATAAACCCAAATCACAGCTTCGCTCAGCGCACTATTTGGTCGGGAAGAATGGCAATTTTATCGCAAAATAAACACATTCGATGCGGAGCCGGAACTGGGCCGACATCCCAGGACACACATACACACATGTGTTGGCAATGGCTGCAAGGAGAAACTGATCGATCATCACCACCGGCATCACAGTGGGGAATCGAATCGCTCCCCCGCGGGGGAAGATTAGAACGCTTTGGGCTCCGGATGCCGGATGCAGGATGTCGGCTTTTGCCGGATGATAAATATTTGCGCGACCAAACAGCAGGAAAAGAAGGAAAAACTATTTGCGTTCCACGTCCACACACTCGCAGACAGGCAGGCTATCAGCATCGGTGCTGTGCAAATCAATCAACTTGTCACCAGACAAAACAGCACGACGACGACCATGACGAGTAGGACGTTGCACATCGAGCAGGAGCAGTGGAAGCCCTAGCGGTGGTCCCTCTAGTTGGCAGACAGACCTGGCGACGGCCTACTTCGAGCCTGTGCAGCAAAAAGATGACGATGATGACGATGGTGATGGCGTCGTCGCCTGCTACATTATGGGTTTATGATTGCGCGTCGTTCGCGTCCTACTCCGGGCATCTCATTGCTGGGCTCCATCATCATTGTTTACCTTTAGCATACAAGCGCACACACCAAACGATATCTCACTGGTTCCTCTCTGGGGTCGGTACCTACGCGTAAAAATAACGCGTTGGGCCTCCCCCAGAACGCGTCTCCTGGACCCTGGCGTGATGTGCGCCTCTAATGATCGTATGAGTCGACCGGTCAGACCGCTGGTGCTTGTTCTGGCTCCTCACAGGTTAACCACTTAATGGACAACAGGATAACACCCTTTACCACCAGCATTACCACCACTTTCGGTGCCACGTGTGCTCGGGACACGGAGACGATGATGACGACGACTCTGGACGCAACACTGTCGTCCTTACTCTTGTGCCAAGGGTTCCTTCTGGGCTTTGGGGTTGAGAGCGGGAACACCATTTGCTACCAACCCTTGCGCCGAGCAAGGAGAGTGAGTGAGAGAGGCAAAAACAAATATGCAAACGAAGGTACAAGAGCTGCAGCAACGACAGAAGCAGAGATACCTTCCCGTATGTATGCGTAGGCCCTTTGAGATCCGGGAAAAATTGCTGAAGGGATGGCAAAGGTCACCAAGAGACGAGGAGAGCGCAAGCGACCATTTTTTTTGTGCCAACACCACGTGCCACCGCCTCCCTTTTGCACCCTTGGAGATCCATTTTCATCCCTTAGCCCTTCTCCTCTTCACTTTCTCCACGCTAATCAAATCTAATCACACTCAATCAGTGTTTAGCTTGTAAGCTTACAAGCCCTACGTACACACATACACGTGCACGCACGCGTGTGGGTACGCGAAGGATGGAAATTGGTTTATTGAGTTCCTTCCTTCTCACGGCTTCTCTCTGTATCTCTTTTTTTTTTGTAGCGAGGGTCGTCGAAGGATCTCTTCACGCCTGCCTGCTCCACGGAATTGCACATTAACGTTTACGTTAATATGTTTTACTCGGGACCCTTCGGCGAACGCTGGCCACTGTGTTCGCTGGCCACTCGCCGCTGTTAATGAAGTTGTGTGCGGATGAAGTGAAATGGGATTTTACTTTTTTCCTCTTCCGCGGCGTTTTACTGCGTGGTGGAAAAGGGAGGGGTTGGCATTTTGTGTCGCAGAATTTCACGCCCCGCAACAGCCTTCTCCATGGTTCCTTTTCTCGGGGTCAAAGTCAATCAATTCCCCCGGTGAGAGATGAAAGCACGGCGTTTGGATGGATCCCGGGCAACAAATTGCATGCATAATGCTTGCGCGAAGCATGAACACAGTGCCGTTTTGGGGGGGGGGGGGGGGGAGAAGGAGATGAAGTTTGCTTCCCGTTGTCTCACAACCACCACCATTCCGTTCTGTGCCTTTAATGTTGCTGGCTTGCGGGTTACTTTTTTATCACATTTTCCAGTGCGAATGATGGAGCAGAGACTGAAGGGCCGCTGGAATGTTGCTGGTGGATGCCTGGTAGAAGCTTATCGGTTGCGCCGTGCCTTAACACACAGCATGCAGCGGCAAGTGTCGTGTTCGTTCACTGGACAGGAAAGCTTGGAAAATGCCTAGTTATGGGCCGATGGTCACGGCAAGTCAGGGCGTGTCAGAAAGCGTACCTCGGAGTGAACGTGGTGGTGTTGCTTCCACTCTGTTCCTGTTTCCTCGCAATCCAGACCATCTAACGGGCTTCGCTGTGGCATGCTAACGACATGCATGCCGCTTGTCGCCATGGCCTCCATGGCACCAGCGTGATGATGATTTTCCCGCGCTCGCTGCTTCCCCGCTGTTTTCTCACCTTCTCCACCAACCGACCGTGCGTCCGATGTGTGGCTTTTATTGCATTTTTATGGCCATCATGTTGTGCGAATCGACCAACAGGACGACGGCAAAGACGACGCACACACACTAGCGGCGATGACACGTTTTATGGTACCAACCCTGCCTCCCCCCCTTCTCTCTTTCTCTTTTTCTCCTTCTCGCGGATGCTGCTGAAGAATGCATACCCCCGGGGTGGTGGTGACAAGGCATCCACGGGGACGGGAAGACGGGACTTTGCTAGGGTATTAAGAGAGCAATAAATCAAACTTAACCTCGAGCCAGTGTCTTAGTGAATCCCACGGTGGCCTACGATGGCTTCCATTGCCCCGGAAAAAAGGGGGCATCCCCGCGATGCTGTCCGCGAAGTTCGCGCCACAAGAGCGCGAGCGCGCGCGTCACCACCATTACGATTCGCTATAGGTGGGAAGGCGAGGAAGTGGCCCATAAATGTGGGCGCCGTACTATGATAAAGCCATCAGCATCATCACGGTGAGGCTGCTCCTGATGGTGATGATGATGATGATGATGATGATGTGAGAAATACTTATCACGAGCGATAATGCAAAAAAAAGATCGCGTGATAGGCAATCGAGATGAGGAGAGAGAGTGCAAAAGGGGTAAAAGAAGACAAGGAACACCTTCCCGATAACGCATTCGGCTAATATTTGATGAAGGTGATGCCGTGTATGTTATTTGGTGATGGAAAAAGCACAAAAAACAGAGAAAAACCCGTGAAAAAAGTGAAACACCATGCGTCTCCATCCATTCCACCATGCGCCTCCATGCGTAACCGGCATCCCACAAATGCACCGCTCGCTCTCGCTCTCTCTCTCTCTAGTAATTTGCTTCTTTTAAGTATCGTTTGTTCCAGTTTCTTAAAGGGGCAAAGGAGAGCGTTGAGGCAGGGCTGTGGGTGGTTGCTTGTGGGAATAATTGAAATCACATTAAGCTAGGCATTAAGCTGGCGCCAAGCAGTCCGGCTTTCGCTTTGGGAGGGGGTGGCGTTAATTTCCCACCACTTTTCCGGCCACCGGCAATTAAAAGCTCACACGGATGGGACCGAGATACCCGGCACAAAGCCAGCACCAGGGGAAATGTCGGTTTTCCGTGCGATTATTAAGCATTTAATCACCCCCAGCAAAGGGAAGAGAGGAGGATGCAGAGCCCTGCAGTAGCTCCACCACGGTCTTGGCACCGATTTGAGCTGGTGGTTCATTTTGTCCTGCATCGAGGACCGACGAGCGTTAGTTTCGATATATAAATGACCGACCGCTGGCGCTAGGCCTCACTCGCACACTCACATGAGGATTATCATCACATATCGTTCTGGGCTTTTACTTTGACGCGACATTCGTTCGAAGCTCAACTGCCGCTGCCCCACCGCCCAAGAGAGTGCCTCGTCGAGTGGACAAATTTTCCAACCATTACCTCTCCCGGCCTCTACTGCAATCCCTTTCCTGTCGTACGAATGGTGGCGGTTGGCTTGCTGGCAGCAGGATTTACTGCATATAATATCGTTAAGATGGTGGCCACTTAGGAGCGCCTAGCTCGGTGCTAGTGGTGCTGGTGAGCGGGGAGTGAACCAAAATGAGATAATCGCCCTGGCCTCACTCACTCCGAGGCCTAGGGCTCCTTTCCCATACCGTAGACCGTAGACGTAGACGATTGACCTAAATAATCTGGGCTGGCTTTCTCTTCCAAACATGCGATAACATGCACCGAGACAGGGACTATTTCTTCTCCGCGCTTATGTGTGACAGGCCGGCTTTGGTCGGCGCCGTAATCCGCACATTCTGGCTCATTATTGTCCATTAGGTTTCACGGTTCGTTTAGCATACCGACCGTGTTCCGTATGGTTTCTATGGTTCGGCCGTGAATGAATGCGTGTCCGATACACACGACGCACACGACCGAGGACGAGCGATGGAGGGAAGGAGTGGTGTTGGTGAAGAAGCGGGAATGATTTATATGTTTCTGCTAGTTGTTTTTTTATTGTCGCTGGCTTGTGACACCACGGAATACGGCCTGCCTGCCTGTCTGATAGTGTATCATAATGCTGCTGCCACTGATTGATGTGATTGATTGGTTTTAATGGATTGATCGATTGATTGATAGCGAGCTAAATGATATGTTGCGCCATTTGAGCCTTGTTGGTAGATTGGTTCACTGCAGCAGGAGCAGACGGTATCATCAACTTCACGCGCTGACATAATTAAATCAATTGCATCAACCGAAGCAACGAAGCGCAAGAGACAGCGCAACAAGACACTTGGATCGCGGAAGAAGAACCCAAAACGAGAGAAATGGTGCGAGATCAGATGAGCTGTTGCTGACTAGAAGAGCTGCTGAGATAGAGAACGTTCAATCTATCTGCATCCCCTGTAACTTATGCTCTAATCAAACACTTCATGCATAATTATCACATAGTGTTACATAGCGACATGGCAATCGCAGTGAATGAATCAATCTGATTTTTTTCTTTTTTTTTCCTTTTTTCCAATTTTCCTTTTTATTCTCTTTTCTTTTCTACATCCTACCATATACACACAATCGCATCGGCATCACCATTACACCATCGCGTAACATAATAACATCTCCATCGGCAACTCAAACGTGCTTGCAACATACGATAACCCGCTCAACAACAACAACACCAACAAACCAATTTATGATACTCACCACCATCACCCTAAAATCCCACGACATGGAACATTTGGTTTTAACACGAAACCATGACCTTCTGGCTCAAAACCAATAAAAAACACACTCGAAAAAAAAACCCTCGAAAGGAAAAGCATTTTCCACTATGTACAAAGCTGGTAAGGTTTGAATTCAATCGTTGCGTGTGTGCGTGCGTGTGTTTATAGAGCTATTCGTGTTCCGCATTCGTTTTATCGAATTCTATCCTCTCCCTATTAGTCACCTTTCACTCACTCGCTCGCTCACTCGCTTTCTGTCTTCGTGTGTCTTCTGTCGTTTGTCTCGTTCATCTTTCTGTCCCCGATGGTCACCAAAACGCACCGCAACACCCGGTTGCTCGGACAAACGGATTGTTCTTGATTTGCGCACACAACTCTCTTCAGGCACCCTTCTTCACCAGGATCCCGATTTGTCTTGCATAACGGACCGCTCTCAGTCGTTCACCCTTTACGAGCACATTTGCGTACCTTACCTCTGGGAAAACAGGAATTTGCGGATTTCTTTTAGCTTGTTCTTCGCTCTTTGTTACTTATGGCACTCGTACCATCAGACGCACTTACCCATTTACGAGTTTATCTAAAGCAACTGTTACTGTCCGCCTGGGATACGTTTTGGCACCTATTTTAAAATAATTCGATTAACAATTACTCCTTTTTAAAAGTACTGCTGGGCTCTTCAGGACATTAAAAGAAACATTTTTTCCGTTATAATTTGCTAAAGACGTATTTTGAACTAAACTTAGTCAATTAATTAATTCATGAGAATTAATTCGACTCGTGCGCCGCACCATTCCCCTCCAATTCGTCTAATGCTCCAATTTTCCTTCGATTAGGCCACATGCTTCCAGGCAATATTGGCTTTCTATTCGAAAAATTCGAACCACACGCTCCTGTCACGCCAATAGGACTCTGCCTGCTCGCTCGAAATGCTTCTTCCTGGAAAAGCCTCATCCTTGCCATGATCAACTTTTCCGAATCGCGTGGGAAAGAGGGAAAGGAGGAGGAAAAACGCTAACGAAGCGGCCTAATTACGACGCGTGGAATGACCAATGAAATTGGAGACATTCTCGCTTGACGTCGTCTTGTGTTGGTTAAAAATAAGGCCACGTCTCTGCCACCGCGTTGTCACGTGTTACCGAGCCCCAAGTCAATGCACTGATTTTCCTGCTCACTTTATCTCATTTTCTTAGTCTCTTTTTATCTCCCTGTCTGTTGTTTAACTCTCTCTATCTCTCTCTCTCTCTCCCTCTCTCTCTTTGAGTGTCCTTTAAATCCTTCAAAAGTCACAAACATACACAGACACTCTGTTCTCTCTCTCTCTATCTCTCTGTATTTGGTTTGCATTTCTGGTACCTCTTCACGATCGGTCCGAGATCACCTGTGTGTCTGTCACTGCTACTCTGCTCGCCCGAGATCATCCGAAACTGATCCTCATCTTTTTTGTGTTTACCTTGTCGCATTCCAGCGCACCCAAATCGACGAAACCGTGGATGGGTGGTTCGAAGTTGAACTGCCGCGGTGGCAACTCGCCCGGTCCCCTTGAGGCCATCTTCTTCGGACCACAGGTCGGTAGTGGGGCGAAGTGTGGCGGTGGATCGGCCGGACGGCTCGTGCACGCCCGGAACGTCCACAAGGATATCTGTGCCTTGCTGCTGGGGGCGCTTGAGTCGCTCCGGTTGTCGCTACAGGAGTTCTGCACCGTACTGCCCCACCAGTGGTCCGCCCTTACCGGTTCCACGCCCCTCTCCAACCTCGACACCGAGCAAAGACTGAGGAAACTGTCCGATTCGGCAAAGGTAAGAACACCTGGTGCGCCAAGGAGTGGCTTCTTTAAACCAAAATGTCCTTTCCCTCTCTCTCTCTCTCTCTCTCTTCGTCAGCTACTGGATACGGAGGATGATCTGGCGGCCCGGGCCAACTCGGACATTGCGCAGCTGTGCGCCGAGTGTATCCTGTACTGGCGCCGTGTCCTGTCGGCCGCCACGCAACCGGCAGTCCATGGGTTGCTGGCCAAGAAGCATCACACGCTGCGTGTCCGTCGCTTCGCCGAGGGCTTTTTCGTGATCGACAACCCGCGCCATTTGGCGAGTGGTTGCTATGACTCCAACTACCAGAACTATGTGTCGATCTGTGAGAGTGCACGGCGTTCGCGGTACCTTTCTTCGCTGCCACCACTCCCGGTGCACTGTACACCCCTCGATGGTGATGCCAATTCGTTGCCACTCATCTTCGAGGATCGCTATACGGATGCGCACGAGTATGGGAAGAGGCGATCGGGCAGTGAGCCACATCTGAATGGGACACGGGATGTCGGTGCATCCGGTACCACCATCACGGCCAGTACCGGGAATATGCTGACGACGTTGCTGAAGCCCGGTGGCAATGGTAGCCTCATTCCGAACCACTCGGGCAAGCAGCAGCAGCAGCAGCAGCAATATTCTCACCATCATCATCATCACCATCCGAACAAGATTGCTCCAATGATTAGCATCGCCGGTGGTGGTGGTGGTGGTGGGGCCGGAAAGGAATGTTCCTGCGGTCTTGGACCATGCTATGGTATCGATCCGGTACCGAAGCTCTGCGGTGGTAGCTATCTGGGCATCATGACACCACGGTACGCACTCGGAGGGGACATTCTGCAGGCCAGTCTCACGATCACACCGGCGGCCGCCGCTTCACAGAACGGACTCGGCCTGAAAACGTTGTCACGCCATTCGGTCACCACGCTACTCGGTGGTGATCAGCAAACACTACCACAGCAGCAGCAGCAACAGCAGCAACAGCAGCCACCTGTAACTGCACCATTGCTGCAGCAACAGCCGATGACCGAGGCCGGCTGTCATGGTGGATGGGATCAAACGTTCAAGGGCGTGTATACGGCCGGTCCAGTGCATGGAACACTGCCGACGCGCCACAGCAAATCGCTCGATCAGCTCGAGCTGCATCCAACGGCTTCACTGCCACGTCAAAACTTTCACGGCAACAATGGTTACCAGCAGGGCTACCCGGGCTCCCAGGCTAGCTCAGGTTCTGGGCACCAGCAGCAGCAGCAGCAGCAACCACCACCGAGACAATCCAACGCTGGCATGTATCAACCACCGCCACAGCAACAGCAGCAGCAGTTCGCTGTCGGCGGTGTTGCCCTACTGCAGACACTGCCCAAGTCTAAGCCCAAGAATCCGGTTCAGGCGGAGGATCTGCTGCGAAACATTAACGAGTTCCGGGAGAAGTACAAGAATCCGGGCGATCCCCGGAAACTGCTGCACGCCGGGGCGACAGCGATCCACAATCCGACCTACGATCTGCAGCAGGATGTAGCCCTCTCGGGGCTACTGAATGGATACGGTCAACCGCCGAATCGTACCGGGCACGGTGACTATCGCCATGAGCTGAAGACACAGGGAGCGCCACGATCAACGTCCTCGCACCACAACAGCCACAACATGGAGGGACCGATGGATGGTGGAGGTCAAGGATTGGGGACTTCCGGACCAGCAGGAAGCTACTACAACTCGCTACCGAAGGGTGCCGGCCTTGGTGGTGGTGGTGGTGGTAGCAATGGCAATGCTCCCCGAAGTTCCTTCCCTCCTGTACGCAGCAAACCTAAATCCTCTCAGCAGCAGCAGCAACAGCAGCAATCGAGCTCCACTTCGCTACCGACCAAGTCCAGCTCGAACACGATCCCACGGAGTAACTCATCGCAGCAGCTACGGAACGCAACGCAACACAACGGTGACCGGCGTGAGAGTGGTGGCCACACGGGTGTGAACAGTGCCACGTTACCACACCGTTCGGTCGAGTTTTCGCGTATCCGTGTGACCGACTTCCGCCAGATGGTAACGATAGCGAACGGATCCGGACCGATACCGTCCGCTACCGGGCACTCGAGCAGCTCGGACAGTCCAACCGAGGTAACGCCGCGGACACGCAACAAGCAACAGCGCCGGTTGCTGTCGTCGGCCAGTGTTCCTTTTCAACTCGAAAACTTAGAGCTCGTGGAACCGGTTCGCGGACCGGTCGGTGGTTCGGTTGTGATCCCCGGTGCGGGTGGTGCCGTTGGTGGATTCAGCGAATCACTACCGAACCTGGCACCACCACCGGCAGCTTTCGCCAGCAATTCACCACCCACGGGGGCCAGTTTCCGGTTGAGGCGTCGACACTCGAGCAGCGAGTCCACGTCCTCCCTGAGCGAACAGTCGGGTTGGGTGTCGAGTCGGCGCAGCTCGGGACCATCGAGCCCCGATACGCTTCGGAATGCCGATCAACAGCAGCGCATCGTAAATGGGGAGCAGCTGCGGAAGAAGCTACTGAAGCTACTGAACGAGCAACCACGGTTCATGGCCACCGGGAGTGGTGTTGGTGGTGGTGGACAACGCAAGAACAGTACGGCCTCGTCGACGGCCGAGTTTTTTGCGCGCAGCAACCAGAGCTCGATGAAGTCGAAACCGACGGCGACGGCAGCTGCGGGTTCCGGCGCTACCCCCTCCGACATGTTCCGTGGTTCGGTGCAAACGGAGAACTGGCGCAATTTGGAGAAGGACTGGAATGATACGCGAGCACGAGCGGCAGCGGCAGCCGCAGCTTCGGCAGCAGCAGCTGCTACTACAGCAACCACCAGTGGCCCCTATGGTATGGTTAGTGGGAAGCGTGCTCCCGAGAAGCACCAGACACTGGACAGTGGCATCCTTGACATCGCCGTCGGCATCAACACGGCCGATATACGGCCACCGAGGCGTTCGAACAAGAAGGAAAAGTCCAAATCAGACTTTGACCTGGCGCACATCTCGGACTACGTGTTTGACGATTTGCGACTGTTGCCACCGCAGCAGTTCCGCGATGTACCACCACCGCCGGACGAGTTCCGGGATCCACCTTCCTTCATCGAGGATCTGGGACCGTTGAGGGGTGGCAAGATGAAAGCAGCACTCACCCTGGCACCGCTTAGCATTCCTCCACCGGAACAACACCGTTCGGTGCAGTCTCAGCAGGTGAAAGGGAAGGAGGAACAGCCATCGCAGCAACAGCATCTTCGTCAGCAGGTTCAGTACTATGCCACCCTGCCGAAGAGCAATCCTACGCCAACCGTTGTCCAGCAGACGCCACTATCGGTTGTGTTTCAGCCGCAGATCATAACGGCTCCGCAGTTGCCACATCCGCAGCAGCAGCCAACGCACCATCACTATGCCACTCCACATCATTACAGCAAACCACAGCACAATGGTCATGGTCTGCCGATGGTTAACAACAACGGGAAAAAGTGTGAGGTACAGGCTATCGATAATCCACTCTATCACATCTACGAGGTGGTGAAGACTCCCCGGCCTATCATGAAGTCGCAGAGTTCCAACGAGCTGGCTGCCATCGCCAAGTGTGCCGAGACGCTCAACAATGCGAACGTTACAACGAACTACAACGCTCCAACTGCGAGCAGTAACGGTAACCTCGTGCAGCAGCAGCAGCAGCAACACTACGGGCCGATTGGTTCATCAGCAGTGGCCACCCCATCGACCGTACTGGGACCAGCACAAAGCACCACCACCGTACAAGCGACAGCGATCGAGCGGAAGTCCTCGGTACGGGAACAGATGCAGGTTGCAGATCCGGGCGCACCGATCGCTGCACCGGTTCGCCGTTCCAGTAAACCGCCCACCGACGGAACTGTGGATCATCCGGCCGAAGAAGTAGAGGAGGAGGAGGAGGACGAAGAAGAGGAAACAGAAGATCCGACCCGGAAGCGTGTCGATCCGCCGATGCAGCTGCTGGAGTTTGAGAAGTGCCGCGAAGAGTTTCGCAAGCAGATCAACTACTCCGGTTCGATCTACTCCGACTTTCAGAAGCTGGCCTCGGATATGCCGTACTTTCACATCGCGGACGAGTTCCGGGCGTTCTCGCCGGCTGGCCTTCATCTGGTGATCTGTGTGCACGGGTTGGATGGGAATTCGGCCGACCTGCGGCTGGTGCGGACGTATCTGGAGCTCGGACTGCCCGGGGCGCACCTCGAGTTTCTGATGTCCGAGCGGAACCAGGGCGATACGTTCTCGGACTTTGAGACGATGACGGATCGGCTGGTGGCCGAGGTGCTGTACCACATCGAAACATATCAGCTCAATCCGAGCCGCATCTCCTTCGTGGCGCACTCGCTCGGTACGATCATCGTGCGATCGGCCCTCGCCAGGCCACAGATGCGTCCGCTCCTGTCGCGGCTCCACACTTTTCTGTCGCTGTCTGGACCACATCTCGGTACGCTGTACAACTCCAGTGGGCTGGTGAACATGGGTAAGCAAGCAAGTGGTGGCATGTAAGGTGTTGTGTTTTCTGAAGATGCTAATGCTAATGACCGTTATGTATTTCGCTTCTCGTGCAGGAATGTGGTTCATGCAGAAGTGGAAGAAATCGGGCTCGTTGCTGCAGCTGTGCTTGCGAGATGCGGCCGATCCACGGCTCAGCTTTCTGTACCGGTTAAGTCAACGGAGTACGCTGCATCACTTCAAGAACGTGCTGCTGTGCGGTTCGTCCCAGGATCGCTACGTACCACCACACTCGGCCCGTCTCGAGCTCTGCAAATCGGCCGTACGGGATCAATCCAATCTCGGAATCGTATACCGGTAAGTGGCGGTTTGGCACCTTTTCCGGGCTTCTGCTGACACACATTCGCTTCCCATTTTCCAACAGTGAAATGGTGCACAACATCATAGCACCCATGCTGGCCCGCCAGGATCTCACGCTGGCCCGGTTCGATGTACATCACGCCCTGCCGCACACGGCCAACGCGCTGATCGGCCGAGCGGCTCACATTGCCGTGCTGGATTCGGAGCTGTTCATCGAGAAGTTTCTGCTGGTGGCCGGTCTGAAGTACTTTAGCTAGCCGCCGAAATCAACCGATCGTCTTAGGCGTCAAGGCCGGTACCGCCGAATGGGCGCCAATTGTGGTTAACCGAACGTACGAAGGTATCCCTTGGTGAAAAGTAAGAATAATTGAAATCAAATAGCGAAATCAAACTAGACTAGACAGGGGTACCAGTCGGGACAGTGTTCCCTTCTAGTGCTCTCAAGGTGTGTGGTGTACCAACATCTTGATCTGTAGTAGCAGAGGTTAGGCTGTGTAGTGATAACGAGCGGAGTACTTTTCCCGATCACTTTCTTTTTTTCTAATTGTTAACGTAACGTACTGCTCGAGTGAGTGTTACTCGCGGAGCCCTAGATGTAGAGGAAGTTAGGATAAGCAGATAAGAGGTAAACGAAATCAATCAAAGCGGAGTTGGTCGTGGTGTTGTATACTTAAGTTCAGGGAGGAAATTTTAATTTT
This sequence comes from Anopheles aquasalis, assembly GCF_943734665.1. Lineage (NCBI taxonomy): Eukaryota > Metazoa > Arthropoda > Insecta > Diptera > Culicidae > Anopheles > Anopheles aquasalis. Next base: position 50,818,980 of record NC_064878.1, on the reverse strand, counting down.
TGATACCAAGGGGAAGACAGAGAGAGAGAGAGAGAGAGAGAGAGAGAGTGCGAGAGAGGGAAAGATCGGTCACGTTCATCTTCACTGCCAACGAAAGGTTCATTTTGGGCATTTTATGCTAGATGGTTTGGTTCCCGATGGAACGCACTTTTGCTTATTACCCGTTTGCTTATCGATTTACTGGTGCTTTTGTATCGGCGTTCTTTATCCTCTCTCAGGCTCTCTTTACCGTTTTTGGATTGACTTTTCTGTATTTTCCGTTGTTTTTTTATTCACACCTTTCACGTGTTTCACTCTAAAAGGACCAGATAGACAGCGATGCACAACGCGAAAGGAACATAGAAGTAGAAGAAGTACAGAAGTAATTAAATCTAGCATAAAATTAGCAAACAGCTAAGAGGGTGAGAATGAGAAAACGTGGAAGAGAAACGGAGGAAAAACATCATAACGCGCACGCAACGCGTTAAATCAAATAGAATCACAGAATCAAACAAAACAAACAATGAAGTGACACAAGACAAAGCGACGAATCAAATCTAAACGCAAGGACATAGGCCCCCGGCGCACAGGCGTCCATAGATGGTTGAATCAAAATTGAGACTGAGACTGTTGCGTTGCAGATCAAGCACATACTGCTGCTACTACTACTGCTACTACTACTACTACTACTACTGCTACGTCCACTGGAGATGTTGATATTGATTTGATAATCCTTCTTTGTCGCGCCTCGCGTACTCCTGATTCCACCAGGGTCGCCGGGTACGTTTTTACGTTTAGATAGTACACGTACATTGTAGTAGCCTAGAATCGGAAATTTCAAAATCTAATGTGCTCTTTCGATATACTCTTCTTATTAAAAACAAACCCTAATGAATGGAATACAAAATAGATATACACACAGAAACAGTCCGGTAAACCGATGGATGGCTGTTCTAGCATAAAATATGTGCTAGCGATTGCGACCGCGCTGACGGACCGGAGATATGGAACAAGTATGTGTACGATTAGTGTGTTGCCAGAGAGAGAAAAAAGCTGTGTACTAGTGTTTCGATCATTTAAGTTAGATGAAGTTCTCTCTAAAATAGAATAGATATATACATATATTTATATAAATATCACCGAGTACAGGGATACATCGATTGGGCAAAGAGTGGCGCCAAAAAGCAGAAACCAAAAACAAGTAGAAGTGACATGGTTACTACAAGGTTCGTTTGTCGGTTCGGTTTTGAGCTTTTAGCATTTTTTCAATTATTGATCGTTGCGCCGGAAGCCAGTCCCATTTTACGCCAGCTGGTGGCAGCAGCAGCTCTCTCTCTCTCTCTCTCTATCGGATAGGGTTTATACGTTTCTCCCAGCACAGCAGAGCAGAGCACGTTAAATAGTACTTAATCGGATGAAATAGTCAATTACAACCCAACTCAACTAACCAATGAACAATGAACTAAAGCTAATCAAAATCGTTGTCCAGCGGGGGGAGGTCTTTATGTTTTTTTAAAATGAATCACTACAAATAAGCTGCTGGTAAAAAAGGGGGAGCTTTAAGTTGTCTACAAATGAATGGCTGTTAGTGGCAGGATACGACCTACGATCCGGTGACCACCCTGCGGGCGCGCAGCAAGTCTGGTGTCCTCGTGTCTATGAGCATCGCATCGTAAAACCAACACCAATTTCTTAAACACAAAAACAAACAGCCAACGGAGGGAACTTGCAGCAGTGATGTGGAGGTAGTTCCCCTTTTTTTGTTCCCCCCCCCCTCCCCAGAGTAAAATACCAGTAACAACCATAGAGCCACGCTTATCAGCTGTGAACTGCGAGTAGCAAAAGGCAACCGAGAATAACGAGACAAGCGGGAGCATCGTAGCAGAAGATAGGGAATACGTATGCATAACGCAACGGATGAATGACGGGCGTTGGCATAGAACACAGAAATGATAGAACCATAGTGTAGGTAAACGGGAAAAGGATGATGCGATGGGTGAAGGTCAAGTCGGAAGAAGACAGACAACGTGAGCGGTCACTACCATATTATGTACACTACCAAAGACGGGGACGGGGTCTGAAGTTGTTTGAAATAAGTCAACCAGCCAGCCAACCAACCAACCATGAACACAGGGTTTCGATTACACGGAAATTGTTGAACGCAAGCATGTTGAATTGAGCACTAAGCTATGTTTATCGAACGTTATGAACGATGAAGGAGAGCGAAGCGAAGGACGGTTGCAGGAATATGGAATTGTTAAGCATAACTTGCCCGAGAGTCTCTATTTTTCCACACTATCTATCTTACTTATCGTTCCAACTTAACTATCCCTTGCTCTCTTTCGCTGTATTGCGTTCCGTTCTCCATCGAGGCAACGCGATAAAATGATAGAACAAGTACTATAGCAGTTGAAGCTTTTTCAGAGAACTCAAGAAATATTTCGTGTTACGGTAGTGCATCTCTCTCCTTACACTTCTTTGGCCAACTTTGAATTGTGTCACTGGAAAAGTGACCCAGGACCTCCAGAAACGTGGCAAACGGTTACGCCGGGACGGAAGGGAACGTATAGAATTGAATGCAATAACGATGAACGATGGAAGTGAATGATATTCCGGTGATATATGTATTGAATCTGAGAGCAGAAACAAAGAACGCGGAATACATTCCCCTTATGTCCTTATGATCGGTGCATGATCGGTGATGTATGGTGATCGTGATCAGAGCAGAGGGCTCCGCATTTTAAGCAGTACATAGAGATATAGATATATGCAACCACAGCCCAATAATAGAGCCATCCTCTCTCCCCTCCCTCACCAATAATCAAACCAAACGTAAAGAAGCATAATTGCCAAACACCATTTCAGTCCATTAACCCGAATGTTTAACCTATAACCACACAAAATACAAAACCGAAAGTCACTAACCGAAACACACAAGTAGCTAATAGAGAACGTGCGCAAACGACGTCGCAAGTGGCGCCAGCAGGTGAACGCAGCGCGAGTTAAGAATTCTCTTTGGTGTGCGCAGTTTTTTTTTCCTTTAATTACTTAACTCAAAACGCTCGTCGAACCAACGAACGCATGGCAGATTACATTGATAGGGGAAAACAATGGAACACCAACGGGTGGAACACCCAGGATATCGCATTTTTTTGGCGGGTCATTTTTACTTTTACCAGGACGCACATCATTCGACCGGAGGCACTGTGGGGCACTATGGAAGAATTGAAGCAGAGCAGTACTGCGTTGGTAGCGACGAGATATGAGGCCGAAGATTCTCGCGTCCTTGTGGTTCTTCTTTTCGTTTCAAACCGGCATTGCGCGAAGCGGTGTGCGGTGAATTGGTAACAACAAAATGTATTGCAAAAGATTTCATGTGTCATTACGGTAGTGCGCTGGGTGCCACGAGATGGTCAAGCGAACAAGAATAAAAAGACATACTTCAGGACTGGACTGTTGTGCGTTCTTTTTTTGGGCGTTATTCTAAGCTTTTTTATTTTCTATTTTGTTATCGTTAAACGGCGCTTCGAAATGAATTCACTTGAGTGCCATTTGAATATAATTTATGTTCTTTCATACTGTAACAGCACTCTACTGTAGGGAGGAGCATTCAATCTACTGAACTGAATGAAAAAAAAAAACACAACATTACCCACCTTATCATCGCTTGCAGTCCACCCGTAGATAACGCATCGGTAATTCCCATGTTCTCAGCGTAAAGGCCGCAACAATCATTCCAGTTAGTGCAGTTGACCAGGACGGGTGTGACCGAACGTTGCTCCCGTTGTTTTCGTCGAGATGAAGCTGCTGCTGATCGCGCTTGTCGCGCTATCGTCGATTGAGAAGGTGTTGAGTGTTAATTGTTCAATCAAAAGGTTCGAGTACGCGACGGGCATCCTGGAAGAGTTTTGTGTGTTGAATGACCTGAGGACGGATGTGGCTACAGCGGGAAACAAGCTAACAGATCCATCAATTACCCATGTGGCCATCGTGAACTCATCGGTGAAAAACTTAACAGCAGCATTCTACGAACGATTCCCACGGATAGAACACTTGGTAGTGCGAGGTAGCGACCTGGAGCAGCTGCACATCGCCGGCAACGTCCGCATCATCGATGCCTCAGGAAATAAGATTAAATCGGTCACCGTTCAAGGTGGTGGGGCTGTGCGGGAGTTAAACTTGCGCAACAATCCGATCAGAGATATCACTCCCATCAGCGGCTTGGTAGGCTTGACCAAGCTGAATCTAGGAGACACGTTGATGGCCAAAGAGCATGCCTTCGACTTAAGCAACCTGGCCAATCTTACCAACCTTACCGAGATGCATATCGACGGATTGAATCTTTACTACCTGGACAATACAAAGAAAAAGCCCTTGCCGAATCTACGAGTGCTTGATTTGTCGCGAAACTCCTTCACTCCATCGAACTTTCAACTGGAGTTGTTCCGCAGTATGCCCAAGCTTGAGGAGCTTCTCCTGCGCCACTGTCTATTCTCTGACCTGACCGTACACACGGAGGAGTTGCGGACAAATTTTCCGTCCCTGAAGAAGATCTACCTCGAAGGAAATCAGTTACCATGTCCCATTTTCAGCAATCTGCTGGATCTACTGAACTCGAATGGTATTGAACCGGTACAACCAGAACAGCCCGAACAGTGTGTTCTGGGATTCACTCTCATCTCTCAAATGTGCTGTGTGTTCTTTAATCCTCCACCACCGGAAAGCACTATTTTCGGCACAAACACCGCTATTACCAGCACTACTACTGTTCGACCTACAATTACAACTCAAGAACCGAAACAGTTGAGTAAGTGGGAATGGATTAAAAATAAGGCTAAGGGTATTTTTGGTTAACATATAGAAGGACGGGCGTATATGTTAACTTTAACGATTTTAACAAAAAAATAACAACAATAGACATTAACTACCAGACTTGGGAGTCTTGGGAACCATCAACTAGTTATAATAAATTTGTTTTCTACTATCTGCAAAATCGTGCGTGAGTAAGCTTTCAAAACGAACACGCCTTCATCGTTCTTATTGAGAGGAAAGGACAAATTGAGGTGATGAATGATTATGATCATGACAAAGAAAGACTCGCCGGAATAGACCTGGATTTCGCATGACGGCCGATGTGTACAGTCTTTGTAGAACTGATAAGGGAATAGAGCGGCTGAAATATGAATAGAAAAAATGAGAAAACAAAAAAACCAAAAAAAAATCGGTCCTGTTATCAGCGCTTGCAAAGTGACCGTGGTAATCCCCATGATTTCAGTTTAAAGGCTTCGAATTTCTTTTCAGTCAGAGCAGTTGATCAATAAGGGCACGATTGATCTTTTCTCCAGCAGTTTTCGTCGAAATGAAGTTGCTGGTGATCCTGCTCATCGTGGTATCTTCGGTTCAGATAGCGTGGAGTGTTAATTGTTCAATCGAAAGCTTTGAGTACGCACCTTCAATCGCGGACGAGTTTTGTGTGCTGAAAGGCCTGAAGACGGATGTGGCTACAGCGGGAAACAAGCTAACGGATCCATCGATTACGCGCGTGGCCATCGAGAACTCATCGCTGAACCGCTTAACAGCCGCTTTCTACGAACGATTTCCACGGCTCGAGCATTTGATAGTGCGCGACAACGGTCTAGAGCAGCTGCACATCACCGGCAACGTCCGTATCATCGATGCCTCAGGAAATAAGATTAAATCGGTCACCGTTCAAGGTGGGGGATCTCTGCGGGAGTTGAATTTGCGCAACAATCCGATCAGTGACATCAGTCCCATCAGCCGCTTGGTAGGCTTGACCAAGCTGAATCTAGGGAATTCGTCCATTAAGGAGGATCCCTTTTCCTTCGACTTAACCCTTCTGTGTCACCTTACCAACCTTACCGAGTTAATTTTCGACGAATTGGATATTTTCTACCTGGACAATACCAGGAATTGCACACTGCCGAATCTACGAGTGCTGGACTTGTCGCGGAACTCCTTCATCCATTTCAACTTTAAACTGGATTTGTTCCGCAATATGCCGAAGCTCGAAGTGATTTTGCTGCGCAATTGCCTGGTATCTAACCCGATCGTACAGTTTGAGGAGTTGCGGAGCGATTTTCCGTCCCTGAAGAAGATCTACCTCGAAGGAAATAGGTTCACGTGTTCCTTTTTGAGTGAGCTGCTGGCTCACTTGAAGGCAAATGGAATCGAGCCGGTTGAACCAGAACAGTCTGAGTTTTGTGATGAGAGATTCCGTCATGTTGCCAACATGTGCTGTGATCCCTTGAATGTTTCACCTTCGGATACGAAAGCAGGCATAACCACGGCTCAAATGCTAGAAGAGATGGATTGGTTGGCTAAGCTCCAGCTCGCCCACCGAAACCTGAAACGCGTGGTTACTGCACACCTAGATAACATGAGAAAAAAGAATATCCTTTTATCGCTGTTCGACCGTTTCAACTCACGCTAAACAAATTGCAGAACGACCACGTGTACCAACAGTACAGCGTATCAGCTGAAATTGTACTCAAAAATAAAAATAATAAATCATAATGTCCTCGGTAGCGCTGTTTGCCCTCTTTTTCGATAAAGCCAACGTTTTAAATAGTTAATAAAGGTATTAGGAGAATCGATTTTGTTTTAACCGCAAATTCAAATGTTTACGCCGTCGCTGCGTCGTTGCGCTCGCTGCGTGGTTCCAGTAATGGTCCTGTGGTTTTATGTGTGAACACTTTTGTACATTTTCCTGAGACACAAACAATATTTGACAGATCCGCCGGTTTGTGCGTCAGCGTAGATTTCCGGGCGAAATGTATAAAGTTCGTGGTGCATGTTGGTCGTGTTTGTTGTAACTTTTCGTTCAGGGAACGCTCTCTCGCACTCTTTTCAAAGATTTCGTCCGGTCCGGTGCAAATGTGGTGAGCTCACGCGGGTGCACCTCTTTGATTCCGGTTTTTTGGTGGTTTTCGTTCGTTGCGGCCAACCTTTCAATCGAGGAGCGAGGAAAGATCAATCCCCAGCACACCCAGGTATGCCGTCCTCGTTTCGGCAATTTTAGCCAGCTCCCCAGCCGTGGCCAACCGTGTGATTTGGAGACAATTTAGTGCGTGCGTGCGTACGTGTGTGGTTGTGTGAATGTGTGTGGAACGGGATCTTCCTGTTTCGGACGGGCTACTTTAGGACCTCTTCTCTTCTTTTCGGTCTCTTCTTCATCGGCTGTCTCGTCGGTGCTTCCTCGACGCAGGACAGGATTTTCCAGCCAACCAACCTGCCAAGTCTGCCAGCAACGTAACGTAAGATGAGTGCTCCAGCCCCTGCCGCCGCCGCAGCCGCCGCTGCGCCCGCTCCACCGCCCGTGCTGAAGAAAGGCATCGTGAAGCAGGTAAGCTGAAGATCCGCCGACGTGGAGCTCCGTTTATCGCGACGTGGTCCGAAAGCGGTGCTCGCGTGGCACTGGCCGGTCCCACTTTCACCCCAAGATGGACCACGGACGACGGGTTCGGTGGCATCGATCGCGGAGGAATTCTGTCGCCTCTGCCATCCCTCCGGGGGCCACAAATTTCGGGGTCCACCAGACACCAGAAGGGCTCGTCGGCAACTTTTGGTGCGTGTTACGAGACTCTCCCATCTCTCTCCCTTTCTCGCTCTCGCTCGCGCCGGTTTCTTCTCACCTTCGTCACGCTCTCGCTCACTCGCCCGCCACGGTGGTGCCATGTTGGCATTTTATGTGTGCGAGCATCGGTCGTTGTCTAGGCAGCGATGCGCTCTCTCCAGCCCACCGCCTCCCTCTCAGCCCCCCCCCCCCCCCCCCCCTCAGCTCAACGGATCACGCCGCTCAATCCTTTCAACCGACCAGCACCGTGGTGCCACCGTGGAACTTTCAACCTGGTCCGATCGCGACACGCAGCTAGCAACACGTTATAAACAAGGATTGCTCCTCGCGTGGACATGGGATTGAGCCTGCATTTTCTG
>NC_064878.1:50798548-50803548 GCF_943734665.1 Anopheles aquasalis | reverse complement strand
GGAACCGGTCTGTGCGGAGGTTCCGTCTTGACCAACAACTACATCCTGACCGCTGCTCACTGTGTCATCTCGGGAGCAACCACTCTGGCCACCAGTGGTACCGCCATTATCGGTGCTCACAACCGCAACATTGTGGAGCCATCGCAGCAGCGCATTGGCTTCACGACCGCTGGCATCCGTGCTCATCCGCAGTACACTCCGACCAACATTCGTAACGATATCGCTGTGGTCCGCCTGAACTCGCCGATCACCTTCAACGCTCGCGTCCAGCCCGCTCGTCTGCCTGCACGTTCGGATGCCCGCCAGTTCGGAGGAATGACTGGAACCGTGTCCGGATTCGGACGTACCTCGGACGCCACCCAGGCTACCTCGGCCGTCGTTCGCTTCGTTACCAACCCGGTCATGACGAATGCTGACTGCATTGCCCGCTGGAACACTGCCCTGATCCAGCCTCAAAACGTGTGCCTGAGCGGTGACGGCGGTCGCTCATCGTGCAACGGTGACTCTGGCGGTCCGCTGGCTGTCCAGGACGGTGGTGCCAGCCTTCAGATCGGTGTTGTGTCCTTCGGATCGGCTGCCGGTTGTGCCATCGGTATGCCATCGGTGTACGCCCGTGTGTCCTTCTTCCTCGGATGGATTGAGGCCAACTCCGACTTCGTCGCTAGACCTTAGACAATAAAAGTGTATCAATTTCCTTCAGCATAACACAATTATGAGTTTGCGTTCTGTCGTTACTTTCCGTTTGAGCTCTAAGTACGCCTTCCGTTACTAAGCGATGTGTAAGCGATCGTCAACAGCATATATCCTACAAAGACCATAGCCGAAACTGGCAAACAGTTGCCAACATGTCTTTTTTTATGTTTCTTCATACCAACATGACCACCTGCCAGTGCTAATAGCTTTGATAAACGTATCTTATCACATTTGATTCATCCTGATGTCTATGAGATTGTATGTATCAAGGTTCACTTTACTAAATGCGATGTGATTGAAGTTAAGCAGGGACCAAAGCAGGTGTTGATAGCAAGCTGCCAAGGTAAGAGTTGAACGTCGGGTATAGAAGAGAGCCCATCCCTCACGTTGAAACATCAGTGCAGTTCGTAAAACAATAAGAAATCGACCATAAGTGCTGGTGACATTTCTGCTCACAATTGTCATTCCAAACGTCACCCCTCCCACAACTAGTTTCATAGCTGGAGGATCCAAAATGTCCGTCAGCTACGGCCTGACGGTGGCAAGCTCATACATCAATTTACGCGTCCTAACCACCGGAGGTACCAAACGTAACAACGTTCCAGTTGTCCGTTTGAACTCACCGATCACCTAAGATATCTGCAATGACAGTAGTGTTCGAAAAAAATAAAGAAAAAACATGTTTCCAACATTTCAACATTCACCATAACATAGAATTTCAGATTCCGTTTGAAGCTCTATTATAAAGCCCTGAAGATTACCGGGTACCTGGCGCCTCCATCATCGGGTTTCGGCAACGGAGTTACATCATTTCGCATTCGCGGCGCGGCGACCAGTTTTGGAATTGCCTTACGGGTGGTGTCCTAGTTGTTGATGATGGAGGACAGATCCGAATTGAATCTGTTCGAGGAAATGTATGCTTCAACGGTTTGCCATCGGTTTACAGACGAGTAATCACTTTCCTGCCATGAATTGAGGTCAAAACTAACGCTGTAGTCAGAAAATGGGCATAAACCGAATGAATAGTGAAATAAACATTTCATTCACCATGAGGAAATGCATTTTATTTACAGTTTTTATAACTATCTAGTATTTAAGGACTGGCAACAAAGTCGGAAGTGGCCTCAATCCATGCAAGGAAATGAGACACACGGGCGTACACCGATGGCATACCGGCGGCACATCCGGCAGCCGATCCGAAGGACACAACACCGATCTGAAGGCTGGCACCACCGTCCTGGACGGCCAGCGGACCACCGGAGTCACCGTTGCAGGCAGAGCGTCCGCCGTCACCGCTCAGGCAGACGTTCTGGTCCTGAATCAGAATTGCGTTCCACTGAGCAATGCAGTCAGCATTCGTCATGACTGGGTTGGTGGTGAACATCACAACGGGCGAGACATCGTTGCTAGCATCCGAGGTACGTCCGAATCCGGACACGGTGCCAATGAGTCCTCCGAACTGGCGGGTGTCCGAGCGACCGGGCAGGCGAACAGGTTGCACACGGTCATTGAAGGTGATCGGCGTGTCTAGGCGAACTACGGCGATATCGTTGCGGATGGTTGCGCTCGAGTACTGCGGATGCGGGAACACACCAGGACCGGAGAAGCGGATGCGCTGCTGCGTAGGCTCCTGATTGATACGGTTGTGAGCACCGATGATTGCGGTACCACCAGTGGCTTGAATGCTACCAGTAGTCACAACGCAGTGAGCAGCGGTCAGGATGAAGTTGTTGGTCAAGACGGAACCTCCGCACAGCCCAGATGAAATGATGAACTCGCTGATGAGAGCAATCTGGTACGGGAATTGGCCGGGAGTCGCCTCCTGTCCACCGACGACACGGTGCGACGGGAGAGCCTTACGGTAGATTTGCATCTCCGCCGGCAAACGTTCCCAGTAGTGATCGAACTCCTCGATCCGGCGCACCTTGGACCAATCGATATCGATCCATTCGGCGCTGGCGACAGCGAACAGGGCAACCAAGAGGACGAAGGTTTTCATCTTATCCAACTTTTTCTGAATGTCTACAGTTGACCGTGGAGTGGACTGCTTTTATACTCGTAATCATCAACGTCTGAGTGCGGGCTATATCTTTACCCAACCCCCATGGGAGATAAGATTAATGCTGCCCCACTCTTGAAGCATAAAAGTACGTCACTTACTCCTATGGCTAATCGGTTTCCTGCTTTATCGTCACCTAGAGTTGATGTTGGTATCACGGAACCTTCCCCAATTCTTCAGCCCTCATCAATCGCTATCGCACGGGAGCTATATGACGGAAACGAGATAATCGGCTAATACGCGCTACCTACGCAGGCTGGAACGTGGGGAAACCCAAGCAAAATATAAGTCTATTATGGTAGCGGGTGTTATCAGCCCGAGCGGAATCCAAACACAACCTCCATTCCCGGCGGTACAATTCAATCGGCTCAATCAGACTAGCCCTGAAAATTGTAATGTCACGGTGACCTACAGTCACACGGCAATGGTTTATTGAACCGTCGTGGAAAGTAGATAAGCGCACCGGGAATGGCTTAGCTAATAGGTTTCAATATTGCATAAACGCACCGTCTTATTATGAACATAATTTCCAAATATAGCTCCTACACCAAATATCTGGAAAGATATACAGAGGGAATGCATTGAACCAAGATAATTATATGCGCTCAATCGGTCGATCAGCTATACAATGTTGTTTTTTGGAAATGAGTTTAAACCAAGAATGATTAAATTTGAAACAAGTGAGTTCCATCATCTTTATTGAACTTATAGTTTGAATCGAAACCACATGATCTAAGGGTTAGCAACAAAGTCCGAGTTGGCCTCAATCCATCCGAGGAAGAAGGACACACGGGCGTACACCGATGGCATACCGATGGCACAACCGGCAGCCGATCCAAAGGACACAACACCGATCTGAAGGCTGGCACCACCGTCCTGGACAGCGAGCGGACCGCCGGAGTCACCGTTGCACGATGAGCGACCACCTTCACCGCTCATGCACACGTTCTGGGGCTGGATCAGAACTGCGTTCCACTGGGCAATGCAATCAGCTTCCGTCAGCACTGGGTTGGAGGTGAACATCACAACGGGCGAGGTAGTCTGGGTGGCGTCTGAGGTACGTCCGAATCCGGACACGGTTCCCATGGATCCTCCAAACTGGCGAGTGTCCGAACGAGCAGGCAGACGAGCAGGCTGGACGCGATCGTTGAAGGTGATCGGCGAGTCCAGGCGAACAACGGCGATATCGTTACGGATATTGGTCGGAGTGTACTGCGGGTGAGCACTGATGCCAGCGGTCGTGAAGCCAATGCGCTGCTGCGATGGCTCCACAATGTTGCGGTTGTGAGCACCGATAATGGCGGTACCACTGGTGGCCAGAGTGGTTGCTCCCGAGATGACACAGTGAGCAGCGGTCAGGATGTAGTTGTTGGTCAAGACGGAACCTCCGCACAGACCGGTTCCGGTGGGGAAATTGCTCAGCAGAGCAATCTGGTACGGGAATTGGCCGGGAGTGGCTTCCTGGCCGTTGGTGACACGGTGCGCCGGTTGAAGTTTACGGCAGGCGAGCCCAGTAGTGATCGAACTCCTCGATCGGGCGCACCTGGGACCAATCGATATCGATCCATTCGGCGCTCGCAACAGCGAACAGGGCAACCAAGAGGACGAAGGTTTTCATCTTGACGATTTCGACTGAAAGGCTGCCTGAAATGTGTTCCTTTATATACTTCGCGTCAGGTGGGCTTATCAACGATTTGATAATCCGGTTCCTAATTTTAGCAAAGGTTTTTCCAGACCCAACGTTACACTGCATGCGATCAAGGTCATTTCTAGAATCATTACGTTGCAAATTCCAGTAGCGAACCACTGATTCACTTGATTTCCTGTCGGTAATTGGATGATGGAATATCTGCTATCGTTTGAGCTCCCACTAACTGCCTTAGTCGAAGGATTTATGTTCTTGTATGTTTTGATATTGGTATCGATTATCCTTCCAATATTGCCAATGTGTCAATTAATTCCACGGCTGATGCGTAGGTCCCAATCAGTCGGCCTATGAGTGCAGTAGCTTATGAGCCTGATGGTGACGTATTATTATGGGTTATCCCCACGGAAGGAAGCACCGAGTCATCTTATAATAACGGTGACAAAGCTTCAATGGGGGAATAACCCATGACTACGAAAACAACGATAAACGTAATCAAGCTACCGTTTTTGTGATAAGAGCAACGCGTAACTTGTATAAAAGGAAATGGTGAAAGAAAGGCTGATCAGTCGAAATCGTCAAGATGAAAACCTTCGTCCTCTT
>NC_064878.1:50763548-50793548 GCF_943734665.1 Anopheles aquasalis | reverse complement strand
AACATTTCTTCGAAAGAAATTCAACCACTAGCCAGTCCACCAGTGGATTTCGATTTGCTCATGTTGCAAGTTGATCGACAGTCTATGCTGTACCCGGATGGTGAGGTTACACGAATGTTGAGCAGGATAACACATAAAGCTACTTATCAAGTGTACTACGACAAGATCTTACGCATTCCGGCGGACTGTTATTTGAAGCAAATTACAATTTTTCGTGCTCCGCGACTGCGAACCATCAAGGTCTCGGGCGCAAACAAGGCCATGAAATTGTTGGTAGTATTTACGAGTGCCATGCGCAAGATACCGCCATCGATAAGACACCTTCAGCGGCTGGAATATTTGATTTTAGAAAGTGGTCTTCTGGATTCATTCAGCTTGAAACCATTAGAGGGACTTCGTAATCTTATCGAAGTCAACCTGAGATTCAACAAACTGCGTCGACTTGAGGCGAGTAAAGATCCAAGGATGATTTTGCCGATTGAGCGACTATATTTGTCGCATAACTTGCTGGACTACATCGACATGGAGTTCTTTACGCCATTCAAACGGCTCAACTGGCTCCAATTGGATAGCAACCAACTCAAGGAAATCTTACCAAACGAGCCTGTTGTATTGCCATCGCTGGAGTACATGAACCTGGAGTCCGACGCATTGACGAAGCTGAACTTTTCCAACTGGATCGCACCGAGCTTTTCTTCGTTGCACCGGCAAGGAAACAATTTGATACAACTTCCACTCGGGATTGGTCGTTTCAAGAGTCTTCGTAAGCTGTTTCTTTCCTTCAACCAACTAACAGATAGCAGAATTGCCAGTGCCAGAAGCAGATTGCCAGTTACGAAAAAATACTCCTTGTCCGCTACCCGGGTGGGTTTCGCTACCCTCTTTGGAACGTTTAGATTTCAAAAGCAATGAGCTGACCAGCATCGATTTCAATCCCTACGACTTTCCCTCACTGCGATCGATTGATTTGTCTAAAAATCGGCTAAAACGCATAATCAACATTAACAACAAATTTCCAAAACTAGATTTGCTGGTAATTGAAGGAAACCATATGTCCTGTTTGGCCTTCAACGACACGAGTATGGCTGGCGAAGGTGAGTTTGATGTCCAGGAGACAATCGGCAATACTACTTGTCCGTCGAACTCATCCTTTCCGCACCCATATGAGAAAGGAGTAATATGTTGCAACCAATGAGGACATTCTCATCAGTGTTTTGATGGGACACAGTATGTTTTGCAAACAACTTTGTGTATTTTCCGTAGCTCTTGATGTATTACTCTTATTACCTTTATGATCGTGAACAATTTTTTATCACTTTCCCTAGCAATTCAATAAAAAAATGTGTGGGCATGTTATTTGAAATCACGAGCAGCTTATCTTCCTTATAATTCGTTACTAAATCGAAATAAACGCATTTCAAGCCACCCGATCCTGTGCCCGTCTACCAGCAACTTTTCCATTCGCTGCCTCGCCTCGCCTGCGCCCCATCGCGTTCCCGGGTCCCTTCCCCTTTGGGCCCCCGATGTGTGATGTATGTCAGTATGTTTCTATGTTCGCACGCGGTCGTCTTCTCACGCACGCACACAACACTTCTCCCAAAGGAGAGGGTTGGGTGGAATGGCGCGGAGGCGACACTTTTCTTTATCTCTTTCTCTCTCTCCCCCGCTGCCGCTTCTAAAACCTCCACCGCTGCGCTGCTCGTTCTCGCGAATGAGAATGTGTGCTGGGTTCCCCTTTCCTGTATGAAATCATTTCGCGAATTTCCTCTCCCTCCTTTTCCCATTGGTTCCTTCTTGATCTTCCTTCGCGGTTGCTTAGATTGAGGGGCGATTGAGCGCGGTCTACTGAGATTGGGTTTGTGTGCGCGCTTTTCGGACGAGATAGCGTACAGCGCAGGCTGATTTTTTTGCAAACTTTTTTTTCTAAATGTTTTTTTGTGGTTTGCAAAATTTCCATCGAGCGGTTAGAGAGCGGTTCTATTTTGGTTGAATGTTTGCATATTAGCCCCTTTTCCCTTCCGTCGCCTGCTGTTCGGTCTGGACCTCAAGGCGTGTGTCTGTTTGTGTGCCTCTTGCACAGCATCTCGGGCGCCCGCGATTGTTGTGCTTGTGATGATGATGGCCTGCAGTTCAAATGTTGGTCACACACTTGACGCAAGCGGGGAGGGGTGATGCGATGCAACTGCGGCTCCTAAAACCGATCAGATGGGGAACCACGATAAGGTTTTGATGCAATGGGCGGGGGGGGGGGGGGAGGTACCTGGTGGCCACACTGCACACTATAACGAAGTGCCTGTGTGTAGGTTGATTGTGTTTGAATTCTCCTTTATTTAACAGTGCCGTCCGTCTCTCGCAAAAAAAAGACGGGCGCCACGGATCATCATTCGTAATTTCCTGTTATTGCGCGAGCAGCGCGCCGTTTTTGGCCATTTTTGCTCCGATTCTCAGCTCCAGCCAAAGGGCCTTTATACCGCCAGTGCACCACGAGGACGTGGTGGACTGTTGGCACCTTGTTGCTGGCGCCTCCCCCCGGGTTCTCGGGCGGTGGTACGAGCGTCGTAATATCTTTTGTGAACCGGCTCGATGGCCAGTGTGCGTGTGATGGAGATCACCCTTTCGCTCGCACTTCTGCTGGCGCCTCTCTCGCACACATCCACACTGCGGACGACACAGTGCCGCACGCCATTCGGTTGCACAAGAACCGTTGGCAAGGTATTCAGTTTTTCACAAAATTCACACAGCGCCGTGCGTTTTTAGTAGGCGAAGGTTTGCTAGTGGCCGCTATCGGTGAGAGAAGAGAAGAAGAGAAGAAACGAGCATTGCATTTTCTTTTGAAAATTAAATTGAAATTCAGCTTTGTGCTTCTTTGAAAGCCACAAGGAAAGAACGTTGATCTAAACATTTCAATTAATTTCGAATATTGAAATAGTTTTCATGCTTTCCCGGACTGCAATCACAATCTTAACAACAGCCTACTACTTGCCTGTTAAAACTCAATAACCAGCGCTATACAGCGTAGAGCACTGTGTGCTGAGATCGGGCAGCCGCGCGAGGGGAAGAATCGCGCTCGCTAGTGGTGTTAGTGTCACGCACAGTGTCAGTGTCGACTAAGAATTAGCGTAGCCCCTGATGGTGGGGCGAGCGGGAACGAGCGGATCCCGTTTCGCACGACGACGTCGACGACGGTTGCGGCAGTGGCCGCGTTCTAAAAAATATCTAAATATTTTAGAATCGACTCGGACCCGGTAGTATGTGTCAGTGCGCGACCGTGAAACGTTCCGCCGCGGATTTCGTCCGTTTCGTCCCCTTCTCGGTCTCTTCTTTTTCCCTTTTCTTTCCCCTTCTGGTGCGGCGCGTGTGCACTCTCGCTCTCGCTCAGCTGCCGCCACCGCGACCATCACCGCGGACCGCTCTAATATGATGACCTAGAGCAGCATCACCAGCAGCAGAAGAAGAAGAAGCGGAAGAGTGATGAAAAAATGCGTGTAAGCGAGGGCCGCGTGTGTGACGAAAGTGTTATGCGAAACAAAAGCGAAAATACGCAAAAAAGGGGTGGGCCACCAGGCCGAATAACAACACACAGGGCACCACCACCATCAGCGGGCCAAAGGAGAGCGAAAGTGGCATTTTCGCTTTCTTCGCTGTGTGTCTTGCTGCTCCATCTGCTTCTCCTCCTGGCCCAGATGATGGAGAACAGACTTCCGTGTCCCGCGCCTCCATTGCCTAATATGGAAGGATCGATTGGCCGCGATCGCCGTGATGTCTTTTGCAAAAATGGCAACACCTCCACACCCACCGTGCTGTTGGTGTTTAGCGGGCGCGTGCGGTTGTTTAGCACCTCATTGTTGATGACGTGTGTTACTGGCCACCGAGGCGTAGGCCCCGGGATGCTGCTGCTGCTGCTGCACTCGCCGTTCTATCGCCGGAACACGGAACACCAGCGGGAAGAAGAATTGGCACAAAAACGTGGTTCGCTTTCGGCGGGATGGTGTGACTTCGGTCTCGCTCTCGCTCTCTTGCGCCGTTTGGCTTTGGTTGGTGGCCTTCCTCTTGCCGTCTCGCGGTTGGCGAAGTTGTTTCGCTCGTTAGGAAGAAGGGTAGTGCGTGTATATTGGCCGCCGTCGGTTGTCGAGAGGCTGCGTAGCACAGTATTGACCGGAACATTTGTGCAACTGTTTTAATTCATTCTCTACAATCAAAATACCATTTCAATCACGTTAGTAGATGCTAGCAAACTCCAAAGGATTCAGTGGAACAGTGGATTGATGCTGATATGTTGTACAATTTGACCGAAATCCTGTAAACGCTCTGGGTTTATGAAACAATCTCCATAGTTCTCAGTGGATTTAAATTTTTGTGGGTAAACAGGAAGTGAATAAGTAGCCATCGATGAGCATAGTAAACACAGGATCAATAGCTCCTTGAAACGGACTTCGTTCTCCAAACGCGAATTTTGTATGAAACAGATGCCGTTCAAATTCCGTCGCAAATGCTTCGCCCAATACTGTGCGCGCGAACAAGGAAATCATATTCTCACGAGAGATGCGGGGCCCCGTCCCCCGCTCCTGCTGCCGTGTCTGCATCACCAATCTGCCCCCTTCCTTCAACGTTGTTTACGTTGTGCTGTCGTCGCCACCGTCCGTCCGCGTGTGTTTGTGTGCCGTCGTGACCGTGTCATCCGTTTCAAGAGTAAATCAAGTTCAATAGCAAAATGCGCGCTATACACACTACCAGCGGCCGAGCTGCGGCGGTGAATTGATGGGGGGGCAGGCCATATTCCGCCTGGCGCTGTGCACCACAAACACCAGTAGGCTGGTGTGTTCGGTTCAGTTCGGTTCGGTGGTGCTTAGTAGTGTGCTTCGTCGTGCTGTCATCCACCGATTCCCGGGGCGGCTGCTTAGATGATGATGGAGCCGCCTAGCCGCCCGTCACTAGGCTACTAAGTTTTATGGTGAAACGGCGCATCTCACAGTCAGTCGGTGACACGGTCTGGTGTTTAAGAGTGATCTAAGGAGGCAGGCGAGAGGCAAGAAATGGAAAAAAGGATATTCCGCAAGGATGCCTTCGTGTGTCCTTTTTCCTTCGTGTTCGCCCAAATGGTGGCAAGCGCGGTCGTCCGCGAAATGCGTATCGATGTATGCGTGTGCGACTGGGAATACCACGAGTTCCCCTGCCTTATTCCCGAAACACATCCCGTCACCGCCGAGTAGCGCTTGCTGGTGGTGGTGATCCACTCGCTTCTGCCCTAAAGACCTACATATTCTTTCCCCCCTCTCTGTGGGTGACAAGGGGGGACGACGACAGGAAAGGGAAAAGGAGTCTGCGGAGCAGGGCGCACTAATACACTCGCACACGAAATGCACAGAAAAAAATAGGTGTCAAGCGGATGGTTTGGTGTGTGCGAGACATCGCAGTCGCCGCTGCCGCTGCCACTGTTGGAGCACGCGCTCGTCCGCCACCAAAATTCGTGGGTAACAGGTCCCACCCCGAACCAACCACCCATATTCGGTCCACTCCACCGGGGTGCTGCACCCTTCCCTGCTTTCCTAGGGGATCCGATCCAACACAGACGCGATTCGCGTCTAGGGGAATGCTTCCCTCGCCACGCAAGAGGATTCGGGAGTTGCTGCTGGCTGCTGGCTGTCTGTGTGGCGGCTTGGGACCCGTTCCGTTATGTTTATGCTTTCTACCAACATTCAAAGGGATCGCGTTCCCGCCGCCGTTCGGTCGGTTGCGTGGTATTAGTGTTCCGTTACTTCCCGCCGAGTGAAGATCCCGCATCCCGAGTTTTCCCGTTGTTCCTTTGGCGAGCGAGAGCGAAAGTGCTCCCGCCGTCGCCGTCGCCAGCGTGTGTGTCCTGAGTTTTTCTTCGGCTTCCTTTTTCGGGGTGCGGTAACGAGAAACTACATCGTTTCGGTCACATCCGTTCCCTTGTTCTTTCTCTTTCGTTTCAAAATTAATGTGCATCCGCCTGTGTGTTCCTCGATAGATAGAGCGCAACGTTTGTATCATAAATTTGAGCTGGGAAGCGTGTGTCTTATCTTGCGCGCAACATAAATGCGACTTCGCCCAATTTCGCGGTACTGCTGGTGCTGATTGCAAGATTAGTAGTGTAGGTCGGTCCCTCGTGCCGCTGGAAATGTGTGTTTAACAGCAGCACCACCCGATAACGCAAGTGAACGAAAGCGAGTGATGGAGAGCGAGAGAGAGAAAGAGAGAGTGAGAAATACTGAGATACAGTGTTGTTTCGATAAAAGATTAGAAATAGACCTCGGTGGCATTTAGTAGCAACAGCAGCAGGTCCGTCCAGTTCCTGCTCCAGTGTCCAGTGAGGCGAGGTGTCATGCGAATGCGTCCGCGTTTGTGTGCGTGCGCGTTTATGCTCCCGGCCACCAACCAGCCAATTACTTCCGGGGGCCCTTTGTTTCCGGTCGCGTACCGCGCCACATTCCCATGTGCGTGACATGTCCGATGTCTTCGATTGTTAGTTCATTCGTATCCTTTGCAGCATTGTAATGGTGCACCGAGTGTATGGTGTGAAAATGGAATTATCCTCTAATTAGTGTGAGGTAGTGATGATGAGTGCACGGAACCCGGAAAAACCGGAAGGCAACGGATTGCTTTGGAGTACCTATCCGGCAATGGTTACTTTGGTAAAATTGTGACAACCATCAAGCTGACAGCAGGAAGAAAAAGCAAACAACGCATACATACACGGCCTACTGTAACGGAGTGCGGAGTGAGTGAAAAATACACCGAAAAGTGCACCGTGATGTGGTGCTCTATTTTCGGGCTGCAGCAAATTGCATCACCACCCTCTTCTCCAACGGTGGCCTCTCCTGGTGGTGGGTGGGATAGCGAGGAGAGCATTCTGTGCATCCGTGGATGACCTTGAACTATATACTTGCGCAGTTTGCAGGCGCTTCGCAGCACGCATTGCCACACGCGCTCGCAGCTGCAGGCCGGGCTGCTGCTGCTGCTGCTCTCCCGGATGAACCATCGGGATCTCCCACCGATGGAGGCGCACCTGCATCCCTGACCGTGGCCCAAATACCAACTACTATCCCTATGGGTGTGCGTGTGTACATTGTGTAAGAGAGAGAGGGAGAGAGAGAGATAGAGAGAGAGAGCGTTTCCGATTTGCTTTGGTTGACAATGACCACCCATCGCACCTCAGGGCGGTAGGTGGGGCAAGAGGAGCATCAGGTGCCGAGATATGGAGTCGTTGTGGTAAATCCGGCCAACAGCTGCTGGCCCCGGAATAGTGCACCCGTTCCAATACGCGGTTTTACAGTGATTTGCACCGGAACCGAGTGGCCGATCTGTCTCCGAAGGTCCACAGATTTGCTCTCTGAGTGTTTTGCAGCAGCAGCAGCGCTGCAGTAGCTGCGTTTCTATTGCCCTTCCTGCTGCTGTTTGTGAGCCCCCGGGATGCACTCGATGTAATGTACGGAAGGGGGCGAGGGAAGGAAGGTTATCGTAACGTCATCTCGTGCGAATACTGACCAGGCACCAGGCCTCGGGAGCGTTGCAAAGCGTGGCGTCAGTACGGCAAGGACATTTGGCTCGAGCTGAATAACTCGCGGTGGCGCGGAGTGTAATGTGTCGCCATTGTGTGTTGCGGTGTGCATGAAATCAGTGGCTTATCAGTGTTCTTCTTCTTTCAGTCCACAACGGGTGTGTCGAGTGCATAATCACTAACGGCGACGGCCAAAGAAAAGGGGCAGTGACGAAAGTGTGCGTGGTCCAAAGATACGAAAAAATGGCTAATTCAAACAGTGCATTCTACAATAGAGTTTGTTGAGCCTTAGAGATTTCCACTGGTTCTCTAAGGTGCGAGAGAGAGAGAGAGAGAGAGAGAGAGAGAGAGAGAGAAAGAGTAAAAAATAGCAGTGCTTAAGAAGTGAGTGAGTCCAAATTGAAAGGGGATCCCGTGCGTTGATCAAGCGTGAACGAGCCCGGTTGAGCAATGCAAGAAGAAGCTACATCGACTGCCGGTTCTTCCTCACCGAAGACGGCAACCTGCAACATCATGTACGCCAATGGTACGGTGCTGGCAGGCACTGGCAGCAGTATCAGCAATTTACTGCTCACCACCTCACCAACACCGGGCC
Organism: Anopheles aquasalis; assembly: GCF_943734665.1. Classification (NCBI taxonomy): domain Eukaryota; kingdom Metazoa; phylum Arthropoda; class Insecta; order Diptera; family Culicidae; genus Anopheles; species Anopheles aquasalis. The sequence continues at coordinate 50,785,434 of NC_064878.1, read as the reverse complement.
CCGGTATACATTCATCATCGCCTACTCTGTCCACATCGATGTACGATGTTGTGGTGCAGCAAGACAGCGGAAGCAACCATCATAGCAACCTGCAGCAGCAGCAGCAGCACCAACATCCGCACCAGCAAGTGACACTGCTGCAAGATCAACAAGCGCTGCTACAAGATGCTGGCCATCATCTACTGCAACAACAACAACAACAACAACAGCTGTTACCACACCAGCACCAGGGGACGAACATCATCGCAGTAAGCGATGGTGACGCACTGGTTGAGCAGCTGCAGGATCTACAACAGCAACACCTTCAGGGCCATCATCACCAGCAACATCACACCGTTCACCATCAGCTGCATCATCATGTTCCGCAGCAGCAGCAGCATCAGTCACACCACCAACATCATCACCATCATCAGCAGCAGCAGCAACAGCAGCCACATCATCACCATCATCATCAACCAAGTTCCTCGACAAATGTGATCGTTACGAGCGGTTCGAGCCCAATCCGGGAGTCCGACGCACGGCTACTGACGGTGGCTTCTACCAGCGGTGTGTCGGATCTGCTGCTGGGCCAGAATTCTATCACCACGGCCGTGGCCACGACGACAACGAGCGGTACGATCACATCCTTCATCACCTCGCTACCGGACGGTCTCGAAGGAACGGTCGTGGATGTCGCGGTGGATGGATCGCTGCTCGGGGCCGAGGGTCTCCAGCTGTCGGCTGCCACTCTCGCTGCCGATGGCTCGGTGGTCGTCGAGGAGGTGGAGGAGGTAGGCGTATCCCGTGGCGTAACCACTAGCCGTGTTGGTGGTGAGGATTCGATGATCCTGTGCCGTGTTGCTGGTGGTGGTGGTGGTGGCGGTGATCTGCAACCGACCTCCTCCTCCTCCTCCTCATCAGCATCCTCTTCGTCGTCGTCCAGTATTATGGTGCTCCAGCAGGCGGCCACATCGTCCTCCACTTCTTCCTCCTCGTCTTCCTCCTCTGCGGCCACCTCCTCTTCTACGCCCTGTACATCGTCGCCTTCGTTAGCCATCGCTACACCGTCCTGTTCTTCGTCGACGATCGGGAGCACCATCACCACGTCCACGGCGCACCTGATTGCGTCAACATCGAAGGGCCCTTCGATGGGGAACGGCACAGTGGCCATCGTTGGCAGTAGCAGCACCATACCGGAAGGCAGTCCGGAAGGTGAGCTCGGAGCGGCGAATCTCACCGCAGACAACGACGCATCCTCTAACCTGACCGAAGCGATCGATATTCAGATCCCGGAAGATGGTAGCAGCTACGCCGAGGAATCCGACGGTAAGTCGTTAACCATTTCTTCCCCTTTACTTTTTTATACCTCAATGCATAGTAGCATGAGCTATGCCTTTATTATGTTGAGAATTTTAAACCAAATTTCTAGCTGCCATGTTCGATTGCGAGTCCGCGGACAGAAAAAAAACGGTGCACTATGATTCTCCAGCAAAGACAAAGAAGCTAGTTGATATATTTAATAAACACTGGACCTAATTTAGCTTTAAAATGTGTCTGCTGTACTTACTCTGTCAAGAAAAAGTCAAAACTGTCTACAAAGAATGGTAGATCTTTAAAAATCATGATTGTTAGTTAGATGAAGCTCCCGCGAACTTACTTAGCGGGCCAAGGGGATTTGGCTGTTGTAATATTACCCGCAGCAATCGATTGTGTCTCGTAGAAATTAAACATTCCACTCGCTACCGGACGTTGTGCAAGTGCGAGAGTCCAAAAAATCGATCTACATTCCGACCGATTTTTTTCTCTCTCTATTTGCTCCATCCTACCCTCTCGAGGGATGGCCTGAGGAGCGAGAAATTGGATTTGTGCCCCTCCAATTCCAAACAACCTGCCCTCGGGAAGAAGTATATAAGCGCTATGCTAGTAGCAAGAAGCGAGAAGTGAATTGTAAAGATGGAACCAAACCACGGCAATCGTATCTTACATAGACCCACAGCAACCTCCCTCTGGTGGGATCGTCTCTTGTTGGGGGACCGCTTGTTGGAAAATGTTAGAAACAAACGTCTCTAGCAACTTGACTTTGTTAAACAGTTGTGGCCATTGTTTCGGAGTCGATTCAAAAAGATGAATCGCACGCCGTTTTTGGCTCCATGGTCGATCAATCGACAGGTAGCAGAGAGAGAGAGAGAATATTTGCCTCGGCGCGCGGTGCTCGTGGAGCGTGTGGACACCGAAAATAGAACACTGTTTGCGTGGCCATTTGCCCGGATTGTAATGATTTTTCTAGCTAGAGTCACAGCAGGTTACAACAAAACTAAACCAAACCAAATACCACCGCTGAACACCAACGCGGGTCGATCGATCCAAATCGGAACCACCCCGCTGGCCAGGGTAAGGGCGACCTCGGCAAGGGTGTGCGACCATGGTCCCGGCAATGGGCCCCGGACAAACCTTGCCCTAGTGGCAATGACGATGGTGTTACCCTAAAAACCCTAACCTCAAAACGAACGCTGAACTTGACATCTTCATTCGGGGTGCACACTGCTACACACCAACACAATAGTAGGCTGTGCTGGTGTTGCTGCTGATGCTCCTGACCCTTCATACGATGCGTTGGCAACCGCTGCGCCGCCATCTTCGCTGCCAGTTTGGCTGCCATGCGTGGCAGTACATTGTATACTACTCGCCGCCTCCAGAGAGAGATAGAGAGAGAGAGAGAGAGAGAGCGTGGCTGTGTATGTGTGCGTGCGTGACCGGAAGTGAGAGCGAGAAGGCCAATTTCCATTTACCGAGAACTCTGGCTCTGGCGCTGGCTCCGGTTTCGATTGGTGGGTAAATGGGTCCTATTTATTCGAGGATAAGTAGTCAGGAAGCGCCATCGGGTGGTGACTTGAAGGAGAGTGAGAGAGTGAGAGTGAAACCGAAAGGAACACCAAGAGGGAAACAGAAAGAGAGAGGGAGAGAGAGAGAGAGAGCGAAAGCATTTGTACAGCGGCGGCGCATCCCCGTGGTGGCGCCTGCTGTTGGTTGCCAGGCAGTCAACGTGAAAAGTAGGTCAACTCGCACATACACACCCATGCACACGTACGCACCTACTGCCACGAGCCGAACTAGAAGCACCCAAAAAAGGTTGTGCCCCCCAATGCCTATGGCGTCGCCAACTACGTTGACCTAACCTAGGCGAGCACCATTTACTGCGAACAGGCCAGATGGAGACGCCAGTCAAATGATGGAGACGCCAGTCACTGCTGCAGGGGGACGACGGAAGCGAGTTAGTAAAATTCAATTTAAATTAAGAACTATTAGGGGATTTATTTCGTTTATGCAACGTGCGTTGCGGGATAACATGGAGTTCCAGAACTGAGAGTTTTCCTCCTGCGGTAGTTGCTGAAAATGGAATATAGAATTCCAGAACAGCCATTTTGAAACGGTTAGTTTGGCGACATAGTTTTCAGCAGAAGTTTTGTAGGGCACCATGGGTTGACCTTAACCAACAAAGTAACTTCATTTCGCTTACACGAACGGCGTGAGTGGAATTCGGTATTCAGGGCAAGTTCACCGATTCCGAACCTTCCTCCCCCCGCCCACTCCGGTAGCGGGCTCTTCCGAGAGTATCCTTTTGTGCGCATGTCCTGCCACGGACCTGCCACAACTACCAACGAGTTTCGTCCGTCGCAGGGAGTACCACTGGCTGGTTTAAGGGTGGAGGGCAACCCCCCCCCCCCCCCCCCGGCCGCGGAGGTTCGTGTTCCTACCTCAAGCGGCTACTAATTGGGACCGGGGAATAGGGTGCCACAACACCAGCAGCGGCTTATCAGTTGCTCCCGCTCCCGCTTCGGCTACTATCGATACGGTTTGACACACACTCGCGCGTTCGTAACAGAAAGCTCCGCCTATGGATCGCCGCTTGACAATGTGTGCGTTGGTGTGACCTACTTTCCGTATCTCGTCCCTGCCACGCTGCTCTTCCGGAACCGCTGCCGACGAAGATGCTGCTGCTGGGAGTGGGTGAGTGGGCGGATGAAATAGGAAGCACTTTGGTCCACCGTTTTTTGGCAACCTTCCAACGCGACCTGCTTGTAATCATTCAACACAATTTTCGATGTCATCATCATCATCGTCGTTGTCGTTGTCGTGGTCGTTGTTGAGAGTGCGCCGAGCAGCGTATCGTCTCTAAACGTGCCTGGTTGTTGTTGTGTGTGGGCAGATTGATAACGGGCGTTTTGGTGACCTAGTTCTTGTGGCGCGTGGTGTCGCGTTTAAGGGGTTTTTAATAGGGTGAGTGGGGTGGAATATATCAATTAATAAATTGCTTGCGCAGATGCAGTCGCTCTGTTTTTTTTAGGGAGAGCTAGCTCGGTAGCGGGAATAGCAAACATGGCTACTGGCCAGCGTAGGACTCCATTTTGTTGCTCAAGCAACGGGTCACTTGGATAGTGGGGGCAGGATGACTTGCGAGCTGGTTAACAACCGACACACAGCAACCTGTTGCTAGCCCTTGTGATGGCCAGTTTGACGTTTCTATCATCGTTTCTGGTGGCTGTTTGGAGTTGCTGGACCCCAACCTTCAACCTGCTGCTACTTATGACCTTTTCTTCCAGCTTTATTAGGCTGTGAAACGAAAATTGTCCACGAAAAGGTCATCCCTAGGTTTGGATCCTCACTGCTGCCACCTTAAACCATCAATTAATTCCAATGATTTTACGCAATGATTGATTTTCATCCATTCCAATGCGAACGAGAGAATTCAATTTCGCAGCACGACGCGATGCTCACGTTTTGGACCAACGAATGTGGTGCTACCCTTCGCCACATTTTCAGGAAGGGATCGCGCATATAAATCTCCATCATAAATACCTTCCGGTTTCGGTTGCTGCTCTAGCGCGAGTGGTTCTCGTCCCCGTTCTCGTTCGACCATTTCCTTGTTTTGCATTTCGCTTTCGCTTGCGCGAACGAACACGGGTTCTCCTGGTCGTAGCCGGGTTATTTGTGGAGGGGTACTCCTAGAGAACCGACCGAACCGGTTTTGTTTCGCAAGAACGACCGCCGCCACCCGGCCCGTGTGGGGTGTTTATGAGAGGGGCGAGAGGAGTGTGTACGAGTGTGAGTGCAGGTTCTCCTTTCCGATTCCTCATGGGGCCCAATGTGCTGTGCGGTGGTTTGCTATGTTTGCTATGATTATTGCCGACGGAAAAGGTCTAGAATATGGATCCCAGGAAGATGCGATGTAGAGAAGCAGGGAACCAAAACATAAATGCTGACCATTCGCACTGCTGATGGTGGGGCCTCCATTCGAGTGTTGAGCACTCGTGGTGGTGATGATCGTTAGAAGACCCCGAAGGGGGGGGGGGGTTTGTTTTCGGTTTAGTCGTAAAAATGTTTCTCTCGAGGGTTTGTTTTGGAGCACATTTTCATGTGCTTGTTATTATTCATCAGCGCAAGAATAGCAAAAAAAATTGATAAAGAATGTAGTGCCGATGGTGTGAAGGAGAGGGATTGTAATGTATTACACTGTGTTTGAGCGAAATAGTGCCGCAGGAGTTGAATTATGGGCCGCACGGTATCCCTAGGGAGGTCCTATGTTGAGAATTTGATGGTTATTGTTTAATGGCACGCACAGCACTTGACTTTGAATTGAAAATCATCGAAAAGAACACGGGAATTAGTAATTTCAAAAGCAAGCAAGCTCCGTGCATTGCAAGCATAATTTCCAACATACCATTTTCATATCGTCTCGTACCACAATTTAGCGTCGAGTGACGTACAGAACTAGTTAACATTTTCTAACTATCAGACCGCTGATATCGTCATTTAGAAATTGCATCAACTGTTTGCCAGTGTAGACAGCGACGATGCAACTGCCGTCTGCTGGAGTGGCGAGCATTGCGCATGCAGTTCGAGCCAGACAGTTGACGCATTTGCGAGTCAATTTCTCCTCCGATCGTCTGATCTGCAGGCGATGGTTTGTCACGGAATTCCCAGCAGTAGTAGTAGGGCTGGTGCTCTTTTATAATGTAATTTATAGCGCCTACACCGTCAGCACTACTGAGAAAAAAAAAAACATGCGGACCAACTTCCTGTTCGTCTAGCGATAGAAGACGATCGCCACGAACGCACTCTATTCTAGTGCTGCATTGCCTCGTGTGTTTCGCGTTCGGTGTCACTCCAGCAGACCCCGGGCGGAGTGTTCAAACCATGTTTTTTTTTATTGCTTTTCGTTTCGTTTGTTTTGTCACCCCGTCCTGAGCCTTCGTTCGTTCAAGGTCAACCGGTACAACCGGCGACAGCAGCAGCAACGGTGACGGCGGCGATGGTGGCGGCTGCGCTGTGAACCGTAGGGGGTTGCCATCTTTTACGCGATGTTTGATGAAACATTTCGTTATTTATACGCTGAATGGGCAGGATGTCGGCGTGCGTAAAGTGTGCCAGACACAAAGAACATTACGGATTCATTTGGCGTAGGGAGCCGATGCCACCCGGGTGTCTTCTTCCGCAGAGCGGTCTCCGGCACCGTGGAAGGATGGTTTTTAGCAGGAAATGGACCAAGTATGGGCAGATACAAATGATGTACCCATGGTTCGGATTGGCTGTTTTTCAAACATTGGTTTGTGATAATAGTCCCGCTATTCTTATGTTGCCGAATGTGGAAATGGATACATTTAACAGATAAACGAGGGATACGGAGCGAAGAAATAGGGAATGATGCCTATTCTAACAATTAAGTAGATTAGAAAAACTAAGGGATGACTCTATGACTACTAATAGGCTTCGCAACGACAAGAGAACTGTACTCAACGCTGTCCTCTGCAGTACATTAATCAAAAAGTCTCTTTAATGCCATTTGTTATCAATTAATTCTTCTCCTTCTAATATTTCCACTGCACCCAGCGAAATTAAAATAGCACCACCTAGGATTTTGCTTAGAAAAAGACGAATAATTGAGTTTCAATCAAATGCTTTCTGCTACATGTGCTAAAAACAGTTACGGATTAAACAAGCATGAGTTAGTTTTATTTTGTTGGTTCGTTTTTTTTAGAAAATCCAGCAGAACTAAAAAAAATCCCACCCACCATCCACAACGCACAAAACGTGGTTTTCGGATAAAAATACAGTCAACCGTTTCCGTTTCCCGGATCTGAGTCCCGTAGAAAACCTTTGATATATGCTTACACGTCGTGCGTATGAAAGCGGAAAGCAATTTGATTGTGTAAACTTGCTGAAATATCGAGTTCTGGAGTGCTGAGAGCAAATGAGTCAGTTAACGCTCGAAAGCTTGATTTTGTTTGTCTCGAAACACTGATTTTATTGCTGAAATCGCATTTAATTACAATCAGCTGTTTAATTGAAATCAGTTAGTTCATGAACAAATGCCAAAAACATGGTGAATTTTGAGAAATACAGATGGGTTTTATTGAAAATCATAAGTGGTGCTATTTTTATTTCGTGCAGTGTACGTGCTGTTACAACATGTACCGCTAGATGGCCGTAAAAGCTCAAAATGAACCCTGAAAGCTCCAAATGAACCCCCCTCGAAACACAGCGGAGCATAAGTCGTTTGAAGGATGAGTTCACGCGGAGATTAGTATCCTTTCCATACTCTCGGTAACCTCTTTTTGTGTAAATTATCAAACCTAGCTTCTCTCAAACTCTCTCTCTTCAATCAAACAAACCTTCTCTAGCTAGTGCTATGGTTCAAGTTTATGTTAAATGCCAAAGACTATAACGAAGCACAGCTCACAGCAACCATGCTACTTTTGCTTCTCTAATTCACGAATATTCTCATATCAGCTCGCTCGTGGCTCGGTGTGAGTACTCTCGGTGGGTGGCTGGTTCGGTTTTTGGAAAGAAAATCCACTCCCCAGGGTCACCAAGAGGCCGGTCGGCAAAAGGATTCCCCTCGATCGCGATCGGTGTTAGTGGGTCACCTCGTAACCGTGAACTAGTAATGACGATGCAGTGCAGCACCGCGTGAAACCGACCGTTGGCCAGGACACCGGACTCCGTACTCACTCACGCGCCCATCTCGTCCTGCCCGTACTGGCCCCCAGTGACCGTACGGTGTCATCAATTGAATTAAAATTTAATGATAATCGACAGGTCGACCACCGGTGAGGGTATGGGTTTGGGTCGGTGTGCCACCCCTTCCAGGTTCGTAAATAATTAACGCTACGTATACTGACTGCTGGTGGGGAGGGGGGGTGTAATTGGATGCTTGGGGCTTGGGGGTGCTATCGAATGACCTACATTTTCATTTCGTTGATGGTAATCATTGCTAAGAACGCATGTATCACACAACGCGTGAAAGGACCATCAATAAGCGCTGTTTGATTGATGGTTGTAAGAAGGAAGGAATCCAGATGCCAACGTATGGAACAATAGAATGAATTACTCCTTTCAATTGTAGGCGCGGGTGAGTTGCGCGAGAAAATGAGTCCCGCAAGGTGTTTTGGAAAATGAGTTCCCGAGCGCAGGAAACACCACGTGGCACGTGCCACCCGATGGCTTTCCCCTAGGCCGACAAGGGACGCGCTTCTTCGTGGCTTCGTTCGGCTCTCGTCTCAAAGTGTCATCGAAGCTCAACCACTGACTCGCGTGTCGTGTGGTTGACGAAGGGAACTCACTTGTCTACGTCGTTTTGTCTAGAACTAGGTCATGGTTGCATTAGTAGCACCAGCAGCAGCAGCAGCAGCAGTTGGCTCTTGTTTGTAGCTCCTATTTTCATCGTGCCGTGAGCTGCACCAAAATTCGGATGCAGCTCGTGGCGTGAGTGTGCCCGAGTTTTGGGAAAAAGGATGATGCACTGATGGTAATCTTTGGTCTTATTTAATGTGTTCCTTTTTGTGGGGTTATGGAATTACTTCGGTTCTGAGTGAAAATACTCGTAGATTGTTTGCAGCAATAACATCAATAACCTCAATTCTTATATGGTTCTCGAATCATAAATAACGAAATTTGGTTTCGAATTCATCCCCTCGTGTGGTATTATAAAAAGAAAAAGAAATAAGTAGTACAACCGAACTGAAATAGGTACCTAATTGACTGATAATGTAGCATTATTATTCTGACGATAGTACCACGAGCAGCGAGCTCCCGCTGCACTCGCTGTGGAACAGTTGAACAAACAATCGTTCCCTGCGCTTATCAGGGAGTACGCTGCACTACAGCGCGATAAAAATTATGTAAGCACGGCTTGGCGCGTGCTTTTTACCGATAACAGAACACATCGCGCCGGAACTGCATCACACCGGTTCGCGTCGAGCCGTTGATCGTCTTTCATCGATCGTGCTGTGAAATCAAATAAATTTCCCTCAGAATTCACTAATCATTTGCACAAAAAGCAAAACGATAGTTCCACATGACGATCATCGCGAGCGTAATAGAAGAAAGCGGTTGCGTTGTGCTGATTAACGGTCACTCTGCGAGCGAAACGAAAACCCCAGTAGCAGTAGCAGCAGCAGCGAACGCAGCGAAAATGTAAATAAACATTCTCGAGATGGGCACTACCCTCTGCCCCCGCGGACCCCTAACCCGCGATGGGGCCACGGCATCTGTTCCGACCCAAAACGGTACATCGACGGCCGCCCGGCGGAATCGGTTCTTCTTCTTACCTCTAGGTGCTGCTGCTGCTGGTGGTAACGCGAGCGAGTGCGCGCTTGTCGTCCTTGGCCTACTAACACGCATTCCATTCGAGTCGCGGTAGCGAGAAAGAGAGAGTAAGAGAGTGAGAGAACGAGAGAGAACCACAGCGAAGGTGCTGCTTCTGAGAGAACGCGGCGCGAGTGAGCGACAACGCGCGCGATAGAACCGCGGGTGGGTGCTGCCGTCACCACCCATCGAAGAAGCACCAAACGGAAAGGAGTAACAGTAGTAGAAGAAGAAGAAGAAGAAGAAAGATTTACATTTCGGCGGTGCGTAGCGGTGTCCACTCGTACGCACATGATGATGATGATGATGATGATGATGCTAGTGGTTGTGGTGGTGGTTAATCACCGTTCTTTACGCATTTTTCGTCCGATTTCGTGATGCGATGCCACGGACCCTCGGACAGGAGCTGAACCGGTTAGACCGGATTTTCGGCGCGATTCCCCTTTTCCACATTCTGCTCCACGCCGTTGGTCCAGCATCTCCTCGTCGAGAATTCGTTGGGAAGAATTACACAGGAGGCACTACTGGCAAGACTTTCGCTTTCTGCTTTTGCTTCACTTTCGCGCGGGGATCCTGGGGGGGGGGGGGGGGCAGCCAGCCAGCCAGGCTTACACTTGTGCGATCGCCATCGAAAGCGAAAGTGACCCACAATTACGCCGTCTGTCGCCGTTTCTCTCGGCTGCGCAGACACTCGGTGGAACAAGCTGCGCCGAGACGCAGACAACACCCTTTCTGTTCTGTGTTCTTCGCAATTGTATCTGGCGCAGCCTCCCCAGGCGGAGGATGATTTATTATGCTTTGTTTGCGTCCACCTATAACACGGTTTCTGGACAATGATTGGATTGGGGATGCTTGATTGGTCCTGTTATGGAGGGGGGCACACTCGAGACTCGTTTTGCGACTTGAAGCTCACAATGAAAATGAGAAATGTTCTAGGGCTCTGAGCAGTCTCCTCCGTAGTCGGTCTAGTGTGCGTTGATGCGCGACAGTGGAATCAATGCCGAGCTGTATGCACCGTGCCGGCCACAGCACACTCGGATGCCAGTGCTTTATGATTGTCATTCTGGTGCAATTAGCTTCAGCAAGCGTTGTTTGCTCTGCTTAAGCCCGTCGTCTCATTTCTGCACTGTGCTGGCTGCCTGTGAGTCATTTGAATGTTGCATCACGCTGGCCACCCTCAGACGGTCACTAACCGTGATTTAAGGAACGACTTAAAATCGTTAAGCAGTCCATTACGAGACCGTCGCTCTCTCGAGCACAATTAGAATCGATGGAAGATTGAGAAGTTGGTCAACGGTTTTAGAAGTTGGGGATTATAGAGGATTTTTCTATCACAACCCAACCACCACACGCTCCAGTGTGATTGTAGTTGTGTGCAGTAACGGAGTAACAGCGGCCGTGCGAGTCCCTTCTCCTTACACAATCCTCTAGCGCCCATCAGCAGCAGCCACGTGACGCATGTGGTGCGGTGTGGTGCGGTGTGCGGTGACGATTCGATCTCGGCGCTAAACATTGACACCAAAACCTACTAACCTTGACAGACTTTTCGAGTGGTTGTGTTACAGCTCAGCTCTCTCTCTCTCTCTAGACACCCCTTTGGCGGGTAGCACTAGCCGATCACAGCCAGCCAGCCAGCCAACGTAAGCCCGTTACTAGCGAGCACAGGCGTTATTATGGTACTTTACGGTGCGTTAGGTCGACATAGTGAGACACTAGGTCGCTTTGGATCACTTCAAACACATTTGACATTGAAGGTCTATATCGCCCCGAAACTTATGATAAGCATGCACGATTAGATTAGTTTTGAAAAGAAGTGCTGCCCCCATTGGTTTTGTGTACCCCAAGTGTTTTGTGTAGCAAGTTTCCCCTCAACAATAGCGGCAATATATGCTGGAAGCATATTTTCCCACACCTGAACCTAGGCTCGCAGAAAAACAAAAACCCAAAATGAAGTTGTAAAAAGTGAAGCAAACACACTTGGTGTGAAGAGCCCACAAAAGCACACATACACAATTACAGCGAGCTGAATGAGGATCGAATCGAGTCGTAGTTGTGGGCTAGCTACTACCGCTGTGTGCACTCGTCTGTGCAGCAAAATGAGGCAGACAACATCGGTGATGGTGATGGTAGTGGTGCTGCTGCCATTAAATGCATTTTATTTACCGTCTGACCATGACATAAATTACATTGTTTTTGCTCGCTCTCCATCTTGTTGCCTCCTCATCCTCATCCTCCTCTTGTTCGGTAAAACCTTTCCGACCGAGCACACAGACAGAGAGACACAGCAGAGCGGGGGGGTTGGTTGCTAATGTTGTGCCCTGCCATTACAATAACTACCACTAATCCTTTTGGGGGTTACCATTTGTCGAGTGCTTCAGACGTGCCAGCAGTTGGAGAACTTTTGAGATTTGTCCTGCAGAGAAGAGTCCTTGTTGTGCTGCACCTCTTTTTTTTTTTCAACAAATACTTACTGGAGTAAAGACAGCTCCCTAAAGCCCCACTCGCTTGATTACGAATTTCTAAGCTACGTCCACTAATTCACATGACCTTCAGTGATGCAATTCAGACTTGTGTAACGCCGGTGTTTCATCTGCAAGCCAGACAAACCCGCCTTGGCCATAGCGGACATACCGCGCATCTATCTTTCCTTCTCCTGCCTGTGCTTCGCTTGCGTTGCATGATGTTCTGCTCTCGAATGACTAACCGGTGCGCGCGGTGGTTCCAGTTGAAAAAGTGTGGGATTTTCCTCGAATCCACCCTGCTGCGCTCTTGCATCCGGTCCGACATCCGGCTGCGAAAGTCACGAACGCAGAACGCAGAGGAGGGTGCTCGAGGAGGATGGATTCGCATTTCACAAGATGACGATGTGGAGCATCACCGCACGGCCACGATGTACGTGTCACAGATGTCTTTAAGGGTGCGAGATGCATTCCGAGTGTCAGCGGACAGCATTTTGAGGCTTGTTACATGCTTACAGTTCAATCATTAACTGTTTGTCAGCGCCATTTGTACGACAAACCGAACGCGCATCCCCTGGTTGTCCTACATCCCGATCCCTGTGAAGTGTGTTAATGAATCTTTTGATTCCATCTGGAATGCCCACGCTGGGTTGACCGAAGTAGGACTCCACGATGTCCTAATTCTGAGAGTCCGAGTCCAAGGATTCCCCTAAAGCTCGTGTCCGAAAGGAGGCTAATTCCTTCCCTAACGGAACGGCACGGAACGGAACACACTTTCTATGTTTCTCTTTCCGGATTCCAGCACCGCACCGCAAGACCTTGTGATAAGCATCATTATTGGGCGCACTGGTGTGTCGTGTATTGTACAATACCACCAACCCCATCCCCTTACGCACCTCCATCCCTTACCCTATAAAAAAGAAGGAGGAAAAAAGAAATAGAAAGCGATCGCTCTCACTCACGCTCGCCTCATCTCGGAACCCAGTACCGCCGCCGGTGCCGGTTTGAGGCGAAAGTGAAAACGGTGTCACTGCCAACGGGTTAGTAGGCCATGGCGTGGTGGGGTGGCGCCCCGGGTTGCTTCGATGGATAGGCACCCAAACCCAGCAGCCCAGGTGGGCTTCACGCAACGTCATGGTTACTATGTGAAGAGAGACAGAGTGAAAAAGAGAATGAAAGAGGTGTTCAATGCCACCGAAAAGAGCTCTCGGCGCGATCGGTTTCATCATCATCATGAGGGTGGGTGGGTCGGAGGGGTGGATGGGGATTTCCCCCTGCGTGACTGTGTCGCTGTTAACGCCGTTAAACACTTTACAACAGGCTCTCCATTAGAAGGAAAGGGGGGAAAAACAATTATTCGTTTTACTAATAACAAAAAAACTATCAAATAAATCGTCAAACACTAATCGTCAGTGAGGCATCAAACGGTAAATTGTTAACGCCACGCGAATGAATAGCACGTAATACTCGCTGGCTGGCCACTGGTAGTGTAGTCATGGCCTCCTTTTCTCCAAAGCACAGCGTCACTCGCTGCACAGGTGGTCGCAATGTTCTATGTTTGGGTTCACATTATGCGTACGCCGTTGTTCTGGCCACGCTGCTGCTGCGCTGTCGATTGCGTAATGGCGAGTGAACAGCGCACCACACCGCAACCAGCCAGCCAGCGTCACTCCGAGGGTCCATTGTTACCACCTCCGGATACACACAGGCAAGCCGGCACGCCGGTTCGACCGTACCCTAGTTGCATATTAGACAATTCTTAATGATTTGCTCCACTTTGGGGCTCGATTTGAAGTGGTGGAAGCTGAAAACTGATGAGAATCGCGGCGACCAACTGCAAGAGTGAAATGCATGACCGCAGTGTGTATGGAGGTCGAATGATTAAACGGATTTAGAAACTGGAACTGGAACCGAGCTCGTTCTCTCGATTGTTCTTCACGTCCACGTTGTGCAGACCGGCGCACCAACATCATGACACTCGTAACGGCCGTAGTCCATCAAAACAGTGGACTAAATGATGGACTGCATCAAGGCTACTGGCCAGTGCGTTAATTATTTTCTATAAATCACGGGACTCTCTCTCTGCCTGTGGCTCCCGAAGTGTTGAACCCTTTTCAGTTACATAAACATCGTATCGTCGTCGTTTGATTAATGTACCCACTAATTTCCCTATCGATGAGGAACGCTGTTGGATGACGACAGATTTAATTGCTGCTGACCCTACGTCGTTGCTGCTGCTGCTGCTGCTGCAAACCCTTCTTCGTTCAGATTTCGTGTGGCGTCGATTCTGCGCTGCGTGTAGGCCGCTATCTGGCACCTCTTAGCACCTCTTCTGGTGGCGTAGTGCGTCCCCCTCCCTTCCTTTTGTTTGTAGATTATCGCATCGTTTCGCTCCGGATACGGATGGCGCGCACCCGGGGCTTACGTAAGCCGAGATGACATCGATGATGGCGTTGACGTTCGCGTGTGGTGCGTTTGGAACCCATTTTTCGGCTGCTTGAGTTTGTGGAGTGGAGTCATTCCGAAAAAGAATGCAAAACGTGATGATGTTGATGATGGTGATGATGTGGTATCCGATGAATCGGATTTGATGATGGGTTTTGGGGGCCCGAAACAATGGGATGCGGGGTCGGGTCGGGGTCGTATGCGAACGATACGCTCTGATAAATGGCGTGGGGTGCTTTAATCGTTTAATCTGTTTAATGATGGTGCTTTTTTGCGGGGTGGCAGCGGAGAGAGGCGTAAAACTGTGTCACATAAATACAATTTCGGCAATGCAGAAATGTAAAACAAAAAAAGAAGTGACAGATGATTGTCATCGGTTGACTAATCCACTTAGTGGCCAAACTGTTGGCTCTGCAAGCTGCTGTCCTTAGCCATTTCCCCGTAAAACAATCTCAAGCGTGGTGGAAATGCAGAAAAAGCACAACAACAAAACACCTGATCTAGGAAGTGAAAAGTCCTCTCCCTTGAGACAACCCTAAACCACAACTAAAGATGTCCGACAGTGCACTGACTGCGGTTTTGCAATCCGAACACCGGAGAAATGGGTCAAACAGTGTGGCGGCAAAAAAAAAGATAATAATAATAATCAACCGGAAACGGATCAGCTTGCCGTGGGTTGCATTTTCGCGAAACTTTCTTGTTCTTTACCGGACCGAGGACCGTTTCGAGTGAAAGCCTCGCTACGATGCCGATCTCGAGGCCACCCGAAGCCTTCTCTTGGCTCGACTTTCTCGTGAAAACCTCCTGGTTGCAATGACACAGGCAGAATACAGAAAAAAAGTGTCCAAACAGAGCAGGCACTTTTCCGGGTTGCTGCTTGCTGCTTTTCACCGTTTTCACCGTTGCGGCAAAGTTACCGTTGCCGACAGTTTGACACAACAAAACACCTTGGTCGGTTGGAGAAAGAATGGTTCTTTGGAAAGCTCCACGAACGAAAACATTCTCAAGCGACCGGGAGAAGGCGAAGAAAGTTGTGTTGAGGGGAGAGGGGACTACTATCTTACTTTCGCCCCGTGCTGGTGGTGGTTCCGGGTTGCCTTTTGTTTTGATGCAAGAACGCGTTCTAACCGTTCGGTGGTTTCATTGTTTTTTTTGTTTTTTGTTTTAAAACGAATCCAGCAAAGCAGATCCACCTGTTGTTGCCCAGTTGTTTGTTGTTTTTTTTTCACTTTTGTTAAACCAAATCACTGTGCCCGGAGTCCCGTTGGGTTGCAGTTGCAGGAACTGAAATTGTTTTTCTCGCATTTATTTATCCAATCGGCGCTACCAGTATTTATGCTTTCGTTGTGGGGAAGAAAGCTGCAACGCCACAGACATGGTGACAAAAGAAAGTAATGTTATTTGTGATGCACGGCTACTTGGCTGGATTTGTCAAGGTTGCTAAGCGACAACATGTTACTGCTACTTGTATTGCTGCGCATCAAAACCAAACTTCATTAATCATGTCTTCCTCGACAACGCTCCAACGAAGGCTAACGACTCCAGAAGCCAATCCGTCGCTCATCCCCCCCCCCCCACTCCCCCCCCCCCCCTGAAGGTAGTCTATCTATGCAACGACCGCCGTTTAAGATAAAAGGCTCTCTTAGGCCCCATTATGGTCCCTAATGAGCTGACCACCAGCAGCCATTACCGAGGAACGAATTTCAATTTTCCAATCCACGCACCTCGTGGTTCGCTTACGCACTAAGCACTGCTGGCGCGCTCACTCCTCAGCTAATCGTGGCAAACGGTCGTCTTGACCATTTTCGTGGACACGGTGGCGGTGCGCCGTTGTGGACTTTGAACGTCGACGGACGGACGGACGGGCGGACTGTCGGTGGTTTCGGTTTTGATGGATTTTTTTTTTGCGAAATTCACTCTCCCTCCGGTGGTGGTGGAACGGTACCTTATGGATTTACCTGCAGTCCGGCGGGGCATCGAGATCGTAGCCCGGCGATTAGGGTTTTTTTTTAAAGATTTATGTTTCACAGGCCTCGAGCGTCAGAGGAAGCACCACAGATAGAGAGAGTGAGCGCGAGCGATAGGAAAGTTTGCTGGCCAAAAATGTAAAATGCTCTCCAAACCCCACCTGACCTGACGCGCCTCTGTTGTCTTTGTTTTCCTCCTCATTTTCGGATGTTGTGCCACCGGCAGAAGGGTGGCGCGGAGAGGGGGAGTCTGGCCAGACAGACACCGTTGCGTAAGATCGCAAATCCACACTCTCCGGCGGGCCCCTCTCCAGCGAGCGCTGGTGGATTTTGTTTTTTTAATGTTTTAATTGAGCTTGACCTCATTTCGCGCAGACGCTTTGCGCGCGCTTTTCGCAGTCCCTCCCTCCCACTCTTCCACCCTTCCTTTCCATGGCCACCGACCGACTGATCGACGGACCGAACGACGGAGGTGCGTACGTGGTGCGTGCCAAAGTGCACGCAAAAAGCACGATTCCGTTGGCCTTTTGCTCTTTCTGTCTCCCCCTTCGTTGCTCGAGTGGTTCTGAGCGGTTTATGGCCAAACGCTGGCCAGGTTTGCTAACACAGCGATCGATCGAGCCCAACTCTTGTTGATCACTGGCATTGGCACGACGACGGGTGTGGTGTCTCGATTGGACGTCTCGTGTCTCGTGGAGGCTTTGAAGAAGAGAGCGAAAAAAGAAACATAAATATGATCGATGTAGTACTTCAATCAACGCAGAAGAGGCTGAACAATGGTCAATGCATGCAGAGATGGTGGTGCACGCTGCGCCTATGCGTACGAGCTGCGTGAAAGAAATTCCCTCTATTCTATTCCTTGGATGGATTAAACACTCAATTGGTGATCGTAAAAAGTGGGCTTCGATCGGCTCACTCACAGCGCATTGATTGGTGGAGTCTCCTGCAGAGGGTTCGTTGTAAAAAGTGAAACTCCCCCACCCCCACCGGATGATTGGTCTCTGATGGTGGTCCCAGACTCTGGAGAAGATTGAATTTTCTCGTAACGGAACGGAATCGATCGCAGCGCTGGCTGCGAGCCAAACGATCCTCGAGCGATTGCAGCAGACCACTAAGAACACAATACGCTTACTAATTGGAACTAATGGGGTAACTTTCCGATTGAATCTTTCGATTTCAGGTCTCATCAGAGGGGTTCACCTTTGGTCGCGACTCGCGCACCTTGTACTAAGGATCGAGAGTTTGTTAGTAAATTTCTCTCTCTCTCTCTCACTCTCTCTCTTTCTCGGCAACTAGTGAACAAAGAAATCCGAAACATTCGCTTGTATACGCTTGGTGGCGCATATCGTAACCGTGCGCATCGTCGAGTGTGCTTCGGTGGTGGCCTTGCTGGCCTGGCTGGTGATGCTGCTGCTATGTTTGCAGTTTAAAGATGCATGTAATTGACGGACGATCCTCCTCGCAATTGCCTTACAAGCACCGAGCAAACAGTGCAGAGCAGAGCACCGAAAACATAAACAAACATCGACGAGGAGACGATCGGCGTGGTGCTGGTGCTGCAGTCGAACGCCATGCGCCGCATCGCAGTTATGACACAATACGGGTTGACAGTGACGGCGACGACACTCGTTGCTCGCGTCTCGCGTCTCGCGACTCGAGAAAAGTGTAGAGAGCCCACTGGAGAGGGGCCACTGGAGCAGCGGGGCGGGACGTGATTTTACGCTTCTTGACGCTTGGCGAGGCGCCTGCGGTGTCTCCGGAGACCAAAAGAGCAACGGTGTCCTTGTATGGGCTGGCTCATTTCAGCATTTCTCATCTCAGCAGGTCTCTGCGGTGTCGGTGCACCGCCGTCCGATTGAGGCCTTTCGCTTTCGCAGGCCACGCTCGGAACGGGTCAAGAACTGGTCTGGTTTGATCCGAATACTAGGCAGATACAGCGAGCGAGCAAGAGCGAGCAGTAGAGAAATGTTTTGCAACCTGGCACTGTTGGCTGTTGGTCGGTGGCTAGTAACACTATTAAGCACCTCGCTGCTCTCATAGTCAGGGCTATGTTAAAAAAAAAAAGAACCGCTACGAACGAGTCAATCAAGTGCACCTGGAGCATTGGTTGGTTGGAAGAGAGTAGACTAAGGTTGATGGAAAAAAGAGAAACATAGAACGGAATGAATGAATGGGAAGAATGAACATAAAAGAATAAGATCAATTAATAACCAGAAAATGACAGAGTACAACAGAGAGCTGATAATACGCAATAAGGCAATGCAATCAAGCAACAAGTAGTGAAGAATCAGAAGACGAAGCAACGAAGAGTGACTAGAAAAACGAAAAAAAAAACAAAGAAGCTGGTAAGCGAAAGCAATAAAAAGCTGCTGGGTGGCTGGCTGGCTGGCTGATGATGGTGATTGCAGAACGCGACGCGAAGGTCACGCGAAGCAACCGCGAAACGGTAGATCGAGAAAGAACGAAAGTGAAAACCGGTGGCCAAAGGAAGGAAGAAAAAGGAGAAAAGCAAAGCTCACTAATGGACCGCGAGCGAAGAGGCGTTCAGCGAAAGATCCCCGTGAGTAATCCCCGCACCACTCGCTACCCAAGTAAAACGGAACCAAACTGACAGGCTAGCTGGCTGCCAGGAAAGTGGAAAGGGGAAAGAAATCGAAATTGATCGCTAATAACGCCCGATCGTCGGTGTGCGTGCGTTGCTAGCTGCTGCTGCTGCTGCTGCTGTGTGCCATCACAGACAAACCGCAGCACCAAACGAACGAGCGAGCGATCGATCGAACAGCCCAAAAGCTCTCCGCCGAGCCGAGATTGTGAAAATGTCCTTGGCACACTTTGCGCTGGTGGTGCTGCACGCGCGCTCGATCGCTCGATCGCCACCACCACCACCAGCTCCAGCTGCTGAGCCCACCCGGGCTTAGGAGCTGTCAGAGTGAGTGCTGATGTTGAAGTGTGGTAGGGCGGGCAAAGATCATGCACGATGCTCGATTGCTGCTGCTTCTTTCGGAAAAGGATCTTCGGACAGCACTCTCCAAGTGCGAGTCGCTGTCGCTGCCGATGGTTAACCTTTACCTGTGGCCAGCATGACATGTGTGTTGCAACGTAAATGGCGTAGTGCAGTTGCTTGACTGGTGCTTCCATTTCTTTGACAAAAAAAAAACGATCGAGGATCGAAAGCTCGAATCAAATTGATGCTCACTCGCCCCGCGGGTTACTCGTTCGTTGCTTCAAGTCACTGGCGTGCAGACGAAAAGCCGGAATCGTTGCATTCCAAACTCGGATAGTAAACGCGGGTGTCCCTCTCTCTCCTTCTGTCCCGTACGATCGAGGTCCAACAGCTTCAAACCGGTAAAGCTCTCATTAGCATTAGTTCTGCTCGCTTCACATTTTCGGCGATCGAGAAACGGCTTCCAAATACGGCTCTCGTGACCAGTTACTCGCTATTCGAGCTACTACGGTTGCTGCTGCTCACTGGCCACCACCGAGGATCGTTTTACCATCGATACTAAAAGGGACGGGAGGAGACGGGCTGGCTGGCTGGCTGGCTAGCTCACGATCTCGCTGTCTAACCCACTCAACTCGAAGCCGTGGAGCGTCGAGACTCAACTCGAACGTCAACACAGCCGCCCTCCCTCCCGGGGCCTGTCATATTCTCCCGCCAGCCGCTGGTGCGCTCGCGCGCGCGCTCGTCCTTGACACAAATAGCGTGTTTTATATTCATATTAACGAAGCTTTTTTTCTTCTTCTTCTCTCGTTTCTCTGTTTTGTGTGGCCACGCTGGTCGCCACGGGCCCGTGCACGTCGTGTTTCACCTTTTTCGTGCGTATCGCGGGCGCGCGCACCACGATGAAGACGATGGCCCTTCCTTCCTTCCTTCCTTCCTTTCGGGGGCCTTGTTGTGGAGGAGGCCGGGAGCTGACCAGCTGACCAGCTTGAGCAGTGTGGAGGGATTTTATTAATAGAGTTTTTTTTTTTGGGGGGAGTTTCAGGTTCTCTCGAAACCGGTTAAGAGAGATGATGGTGGTGACGTTGGTCGTTAATTGCGCGAGGACATCGTGTGTGCGTTGAGATGGATCTTTTGTGGGTTTAACGGTGATTTCCAGTCACTCCAGAAGGACCAGAATTGATTCACTTTCTCACCAGACATCTCGTTAGAGGTCCTTGATCATCGCTTAGACTTGAACTGGATTCCCTCCAACCACAGGGTCTGCTCAATGACAGAGCTGGGGCCCGTTGGTAAAGCCCAGGAGCTCCAAGTCCTTACAAGGACAGAGGTAGGCAATGAGTTGCATGGAAAGGGCAATAAATAAATCGTTCGTTGATGAAGGCAGAGGAAGTGGTGGTGGTGGTGGTGGTCAGTCCGTCCATGCCCGTGCTGCTGCATCACAGTGTGTGACCCTCACGGTGGGCGCACTCTCTATCGGTTGCACGGCGACTGGCGAATATAGTTGACAACATTGACCTGAAAACACACTGCACTTGGGTTAGATTTCCTTGCCATTTCACGTGTGGCATCGTGTGTGAGTATCGGTTTGCAGTGCCACAAACCAACTGGCCGTCGGCTGTTGGCACACGGGGCGGGAGGTGGGAATATAAAGGAAATAAATCTGTTTTGTGCCGAGTAACAAATGCGATGCACCGGGGTTGCGATTTATGTGCTGGTGCTGCTGCCGCCCCGGTGGGAGCCCGCAGTGCTGAGTTATTGGCTAGGGGATCGGATGAGCATGTTCTAGACGCTAGACAAACGGGAGCAGGAGAACGAACAGAATGATGCTAGTTGGTGGAAGAATGTAGGAACACTTTGAAATTAACGAAAGCAATAAAAATGTAATAGCTTTTGCTGCTATTATTCAGATCTTTATCATCAATTCACATATGGTTGATGGTTCTCCAAATTAAATCGTCATTTATTTTTTTAAATTATTTAGATAACTAGTGTAATAAATGTGGTTATAAATACTCCATCGAGTTCGTATTTAGAATGTTATTTGGAAATGAGTTAGAAAACTTATGGCTAAAGTATGCAAAGAGAAAACAGGAAAAGAACATTATTTTGAAACACTATTTTCTAATAGTTATTTTAAATTTTTCTTTTAAATTACTCAATAATTTAAAATAGAAAATTTGGTAAACTGATGCCATCATAAGTATCTTTTTACATTTTGTGTGGCTATGTTTAGGTTTAAACATTCAAAAGAACCCCTTTTTTAATTAGTTTTCGAATGCTGTGCGCCAGAACATTTCAGTACAAATATGAAGACATTTAGAACCAAAACTGCCATAAAGTAAACAATCTCATTAAAATTTAACTTTAATTTAACTACACTAAAGAGCTTAAATCGAATTTAGCGACTGATACTTACTCTAGAAACTCATTCTAAATGCAGAGATGCA
>NC_064878.1:50743548-50761048 GCF_943734665.1 Anopheles aquasalis | reverse complement strand
CGATGACCTACTTCCTTTGGGGCCTTGGTGTGGCCACAAAACAAAACACCGTTTTTGGGGGGAACCGCCGTTCCGTTGATTACTTTGCTGCTCCTTCTCCCCTGGGCACGGTGGTATGAATATGCAAGCACCGGAGCTTCGTTCTCTCCTGCAGCCGAAAATGCAACAACACTTATTACGGTGCAATTCGTGCCGGCTGGCAAACCGCCGTGTGGTCGTGTGCGCGGTGTGACACGGATTTTGGGCATGACCTGGTCTCGCACTGCGTCTTGCGCCTTGCGGGGATGTCGTCTGGTAAGGGCCCCCGTCTGGTTGGCGCATTGTGTTTTGTTGTTGCATGGCGGTGGTCTGCTACGAGGGTCATAATTGTTGCTGCCAGCGAGAATCGATCCCGCGGCATAATGTTATATGCTGCGCTAGTGCCAGCCCGCAGGAACACAAAACATATATTCCTCTGGTACTCTTCATTTTATAAAGAGACACAAACTCAACAACACATCTTGCAGCTTGATACAACAGCGCCACTAGGGGGCCAGCGAGCGACTTTGTTCTCTTAATGTTTCCTTTAATTTGGCGAGACAGTTTCCCAGCTCCCGAGGCGGCCCGCTTTTGCGGCCTGAAGGCTTGGTCATGGTCTGGTGCTCGTTTGGGTGGATCACCAGATCAGTCAGATCCTCATTCTTTGGCGGTGCTTTCGCGCAGCCGACCGTTGCCGAACCGAAACCATCACGTAATGTGTGTCTGGAGAAAGTTTTCCGCTATTTCTTTTTTTTTTTTTGTTGTTATTATTACAACTCGGTCTTCAATGTTCGCAATCCCCCTGCTGCAATCTCTAGCTGCAAGAGACTCAAGGAAGGGGATAGGGTGGGAATGCAATTTGCTGTGGTTTGCTAATTGCACGGGAACGAGCAGCGAAACTCGGTGCTCGGGTTGAAGGTGTCTACCGTACTTCCGGAGCACTTTTGAGACTGACGGAGGAACAGGAGGGCTCACTTGTGACTTGCGACTTGAGCATAAATCATGACCGCTTTTGGTGTGGGTCCTTTAAGGTGTTGCCGTGGGGCATCCTTGCAGCGGTGGAATCTGGTTCAAACTCGGCTCACCTTCCATCCCCAAACAGAGGACCTGAGTTTGCATAAATTTGTTTTTGTTCCTCTGCTCCATTTTTGTTCCTCTGTCGTAGTGTTGTGCTTGGAAACGGAATTATGAATAATGCATTAATGCATGCATATCAAGCAGCAGCAGCGTGGTGCGGTAAATTTATTTTACGTACCATTAAACCAGTAAATATGTGGAGAAAGTGCGTTTCCCAAAAGCTCGTTAGTCTCAAATGAATGTTTTGTTAATAAATCGGTCGCTCTGTTGTGGAATGTTGTGCTGGGCAGGAAGAAGCGATTCTTCACTCAAAAGTCACACAGCAGGCCGATGGATTATTTTGTGCGACTCTTCAGCATCATAAAATCTAATTTCCTGATCTGTGCCAGGAATACAGTCGCCATACATGGATTTTACTGGCTGCTTCCCATACCAAAAACAGAAGAAGAGAGAGCGAGAGAGAGGGCGCCCACATGGAGCATGATGTTGTGCGCGAGATAATCTTCGTCGGTACGCGTCAACATGTGCCCGGTCGGTCCGTAGGTGTGCGTCGGATGGACGGATGTTTATCAGCGTGTCATCTGCTTTACGCAACACACATTACGCGTTCCCGACCTCGGTCAATCGGAAGGTGGAGCTGGGATGTTTCAGGACGATTACCAGACGTTGGATTGTGTTCCTTTTTTCCTGAAATCTGTTTTTAACTGTCTATCAATCTGTTTACAAACTATTAATTTAACTATTTTTTTATTGCTTGTACTAAATTACTCCTTTATTTAAGAAATATTACAATAAACAAAAAAGGATAATGGACGCATTAACTTAATAGGAAAACATAAACTAACAACTGAATAAGGCGTAAAAAGATACATAAACACTTGCAAGAAGTTAATATGTAATCTATCAACACGGTCAAGATGTAAATTTGCTTCAAGAAAACTATGCATTAGTATGTTCACCGTGGCCAACATGTTGCGAAAAAAAGAGGCACGAACAAATTACATAAATCCACAACAGACACACCGTTCAAACAATCGAACACCACCCCGGGTACGGTTTTTACACGATGCTCGAATCGAAACGGAACACAAGCTCGGTGCTCTCACACCTAGCGGGTGTTACATTTCCATCCCACTCCCCCGCACCCCACCAAAGGGTCCCTCTCAAACGCCGGACCGGACGAGCGCACACATAATTAGTACGGATTTCATAATCACCCACAACTCACACACCCCAAGCACCCTCCCCCCCCTGTCCGATTGTGTTTGATCGACATCTATTTCCATTTTATGCTACCCTTCCTCCCAGAGCTTGGGGTGTACTGTGTGCACGAGTTTCTTAAAAAATTAATGGTAGACATGCTGTTTAGACTAAATGACAAATTGACTTCGAAAGTGTGTAAAGTCCATTACGAATGTTGGTGTCCGGTGCGGGAGCGGCATCTTACCTGGGCGCTTCCGTTTGCTCTACGCAGCCCAGCCATGCAACAAATTAGCGTTGAGCGGCTTTACGGTTCCAAAAAACTAACCCCACCATCCCCCTCATTCATTCGGACATCCGCTAACGAACCCCCACGCCACCATCGTCGTACACCATCTTGTGGCAATCGTCCGTGCGCCGCAGTAACGCGTCGATTGCGGGGCGCGCGCGCGCGTGCGTTCACGTTAGTGTGCGACCCACTTTCAGCGCCTACTACTACCAAGTAGTGGTGGTGCGATGCGATGCGATGCGATGCGGTGGCCTACTGCACTTGGCCAATTTTCACTCTCGATGGAGATTGCGCAATCACATCGCCATCGCGCGGTGGAGGCGCATGCGGTGGTGGCAGCGATGGAGCGTTTCTATTCATAGACCTACAACAACCAGGGTGCTTGAAGGGAGGGAGATCTGGTGGCCAGTAGGGTGGGTTGGAAGCACGCACTCTCGTGTAGAGAGAGAGAGAGGGAGAGACTCGCGCGATGCTTCGCTGCGAGGTCGCCACGATTGATGAGAAGAAGCTGGGGCTCACTGCGAATTGCCTCTCGCGCCCCAGTGAGAACCGCGGACTGAGAGTTGAGTGAGAGCGACTACTACTTCACTTCATTCGTACGCCATTAGTAGACTTAAACGCGCCGTGCTTTGGTCCGTGGGCCAATTATTTGTGGAACCCACCGCCGGATTTCGCGGTGTATTGGCTGCTTCTTCTTCGTGATGTTTCCAATGCACGCTTCTTCTGCCCTGCTTGAGCCACTCGTCGATGAGAATGTGAAATCGGGGTACTAACCGACTACTACTGACCACCACCGCCACCACCTCGAGCAGCACTTGTAGTAGTAGTGCGAGTAGCAACACTATTGAGAAACGTTACACTTTCGGAACCACACTTTTCGGTTGGGGTGGTGCGATGGAGACCTTCAATTTCGAGAACTACGTTTCGCTTAGTAGCGGACGCACGAACGAAAAGACGAACGAAAAAAAAAGAGAAAACTAGTCTGATGAAGGGGTGGAGGATGTGAGAAGGGATTAGTGGATTATTTACTGCCCAAAATAAAGTATCCATGGCTAGCGCATGTCTCGGTGTGTGCGGTTGTCTTGTTGCAAGAGTCTCCACTACTAGTTCGAGCGCTACGCGCGAGGTCGTAAAGTGAGACAGACTGCCGTGGGCTCTGTTCACTTGCCCTGATGCGTGTGAGTAGGAGCGAAGCTGCTGCTACTAATCTTAATCACGCTAATGAAGGGTTGAACGGGTGGAAGAAGGGTGGAGATTAGTGGACCACCATAAGGTGAACCTAGACCTAGATAGTAGCGCAGCGTGCGTGCTGCGAGCCAGTTTGCCTTCCTTAAACGCTTAAACGATTGGAAAACTAAATTTAAATAGTTTAAAAATGGATGAAAACCACCGGTTTTTTGATACGGCGCGCAATGAGATGCTGCCGAACGCGCATAACGCAGCTGTCGTAAGATCGTTAGTTTTCGAGGAATTTTTGTGCTAAGACGCTGACTACTCGATTGTCATTTTACGTAGCAACAACAAGTGTTTTTTTACGGGGTAACTATGTCAATATGAAATCGAACAACTAAGATCTGGCGAGACTGTTTCCGTTAAAAATGATCGATTTCCAAGCTACTGAATGAGCTCCACGTGATCGCGCGAGCTTTGTGGGGCCCTTAAACTAACAGACGCGAGAGCGAGATGGGCTTGGGTTTCTCGTTTCGAACGTTTTTTTTTCTTCTTCTGTTGCCACAGCGCCACCGAGCCAACATGGCACAGGGAAGGGGGGGAGGGGACCACCAAATTCGGTATTTCTTTATTTCGGCTCACCACCTCTTCGTCGCTTCTGCTCCCCCCCCCCTTCCCACCGCCGGTTTAATAAATGTGATCTTTGTGTGCCTTTTTCCTTTTTGTCTCTCTCGGGGTTGCGTTATTGCGTTACTTTGCCGAAAAACCAATCCCCACCGCTGCTGCTGCTGCTGTCTGGCGCTGCGACAATGTGCAGACGTGTGGTGGTCGGCAGAAGATGGTGCAAGCTCCTGTTGCTGCTGGTGTTGTGCCTCTTTCGGCGAACAATTATGTAAGACGTCTCGGAGGACTGCTGCTGCTGTTGTTACTGTTGAGGAATGGATTCGACTGGACGATATTTGTGTGTTTCTTTAAATTCGTCGATCGTCGATGTCGTTTCATTCACAGATGCTGCTGGGTGCGTGAGCTGGAAGAGGAGACTAATAAGAAACCACTAAAAAAGTCTTAACAGAGACGAAGCTACAGTCGCTAGGTGTGATATGCTGGATGTTGGATCAATTCCACTCTGGGTGGGAATTGGTGCGTAAGCTGCCTAACCGTTTGACCACAAGCGCTGCTAAGCCGGTGCTGTCATCGAAGCAGCGCCCCAGGGGGAAGGCAGTTGTG
Organism: Anopheles aquasalis; assembly: GCF_943734665.1. Lineage (NCBI taxonomy): Eukaryota > Metazoa > Arthropoda > Insecta > Diptera > Culicidae > Anopheles > Anopheles aquasalis. The sequence continues at coordinate 50,756,067 of NC_064878.1, read as the reverse complement.
TCCAATCAAACCTCCCCTTACACTGAACAAGGAGGAGGAGGAGTGTCTGTGCCGTGGCCGTGAATAAGGTGCGCCACGCCAAGCTCCTAGTGTAGCAGCAGCAGCACGTGATCGACAAACGCCCGCGTGTCTCTCAATCGCTAGGCGGGCTAATCGTGTTTCGCTGCCGTTGTGTCCCTGTTTTCGGCTTCGAATGATCGACGGGGACCAGCTTAAATGCAGTCTTAATCACAGTTTCACTGTGCGGCTGTCAAAGCAAACTGACCACGCGAATAGTGCGTAACCAATCGATTTCGATTTCACCGATCACCGATCCGTCATCGCGGTTTGGTTTTCGAGGGGAAAAAGGCTACCGAAGGAGCCATCAAGCTTTATCTTCTTCGATGATTTGTTATCAAGAAATGACCCTTGGGGCTTCCAGTAAACGGCTTCAATCTTCATGTCGGGCGTTTTCGGTTTCAAATTTCGAAAGATTTGAATGCACGATCACACCGTCTCTCCGTGGTGGCGGCATTTGGTGTGGTACACGGGCTGATGGCCGGAAAGTGGCATTGCTGCATCGCAGCAAAGATCGAAAGAAATAATAATAACTCGAAATGGAAATGATTCGAGCGCCAAAAAGGGGGGTGGGGGGCCCAAATGTGGGACACACACATTTGTCATTTCGGGGCCACCCCCGTCCCCCTCTCTTCCCCCCTCTTTCTCACTCTCATCGCGACTCAAGAGACCCTTTTGCCATATGCGTACGCCATATGCATCGAAAAAATCGTCACGTTTTTTTTCGGATTCCAAGTTTCGAAACACAGACACCGACCGACCGACCGACCCCGGGAGCTGACTGGCTGGCCCGCGTTGTGCTTCGTCGTTTTGTGCGGCCCCCATGTTCCACGCCGGGCGGACACTGTTGCTGGAAGCACTTAAGAGTAGCACGAGTACACGAGGGGTTGGGCTCGGCTCCGCCAGTAACGATCAATTGTCATTACAATTTTGAGGTACGAAACGGAGAATTATGTTGCCGAACAATAATGTCCCTTCAACGCTTGAGTTCGCGCGGGTTCGCGGTTGTCGCGGCTGCACGCGCTTATGATGCACGCTGGCGGCCACCATTTACGCTGCCATCTACGCTGCCATCTCCACTTTGACATCGTTTGTCGTGTTTTTGGCACGTGTTTTCGATTTCGGTGGAATTATGCAGTGGCAGTGGCAGCGGCAGCGGCAGCGACGGCATCATGCTGTGCGTGCTGAACGGTATTTAGACTTATTCATGCAACTCATTTGGCCTTTTTTTTTTGTCGGTTCGCTTTTGTGCTCGAAAACGATGATCACGCTTGGCTGTTGCGAGAGGAACCCAAAAATAAGCTGGATGTTTCTGATCAGCGGGCACACCAGACAAGCAGGAAATTCGATTGAATTCGCAGCCAGGCCGCTTCCCTGTTCCGCATCTTTAAAATAGAAGCATTTGTTGGAATGTGTTCGCACCAGGATGATCGACGAGAAGCGGCCGTGCATTTCCGTTGGCTGCTTGGAGCTATTTTTATACGAAATTAGCTTAAACTTCCTTGCGGAAATTCGCTCAAGATTTTTGTGGTCAAATTCTCGAAATGCTAGAACAGGTTGGTTGTCGCTGGATGCCTTCCCTAACCAAGGAAACTTTTTAAAGAATCAAGAATGGTGCTAGAGTCCTTCATTTAATTTCTCCACTCGCCTACTAAGATAAACAACGGCTCAACCTCCACACGCAAGGAATCCCGAGTGCATCCTTTTGCACCCTGATGGCGACTAGTCATCTAGTAAACATTGCACAACCAGGATCGCGCACGACAATCGTGACCACGCCGCGAACATGTCCGCCCATTCTGTGTTCGAGCGAAATTTCCCCAAAAACACATAAAAGTAAAAAAAGATTAAACAGAAAAGTCGAGTGCGAACAAAATGTATAAAGCTGTGCAACCAAATGTCATAACTGTAGGACACCAGGGAGAGCGGATTATATGCATACAATCGGTACGGTGCCAACGTCGTACGCCGCCTCGGGTTGTCAGGAGATGATGCACCGAACGCTGTGCGCCCGTGCAGTTTTCACTCTCAATTTTCGGTCGCTCGCTGTCCCAGACACAGACAGACACTCAGGCGAGTGCACGATCGCACGATGCACCGGGCCCTGGTTACTCTTTTTTGTAGGTCAACCCGTAATTGAATGTAAAAAAGGCACAGGAAAGGAAGGGGTGGAAGAAGTGTGCACAATATGAATCGAATTATGCACCATTTCCCCCGGTGATTTCGGTGTACTCCCCTTGCGCTTGTGCCTTTTTTTTCGTTCGCGATCGTGCAATAATTGGGAACGTGCACTGGGTTTGCACCGGCGATGGTACCTCGTGGAGGATTGATAATCTCGTGTAGAGTGTAGTGGAGTGATCGACAGACAATATTAACACAAAAAAAGGAAATTAAATTCAAATTCAAGGATACCCCAGGATATCTAGAGACGTTGCTTTGAAGTAAAACAGCATCAAGAGTTGTTATGTCAACACGTTGTGTTGATTTTTATGATCATCCCAGGAACCCATCAATCCGCAACGAGCGGAGACCTCACCAGGATCGATGCAGAGCTTGTCGAGGATAAAACTATGCTTATAGGCCAGATCCTGATGCCCCAGCCTAGAGCCAACATGGAATCAACGACGTCCAGAAAGTGCAAGTGGGCTAGAAAGGACCGAATACCGGTGTCTGATAGTGCTGCTACTCCATGGAAAGGGCCTTTCGAATTACTGCTTCTGCCGCTGCTGGCATGGCGGAGACTCGTCCTGTCCCGGTCGCTTGTTTGCTCGCAGTGCTTCGCCAGCTCTCGGTTGCGCAATTGGCGATTGGGAGTTCGTGGCATCAGGCCGTACATAGTAGCACATTTTTGGAAAGTTGGAATCACCCCGTGCCGTGGGATACTGGACGGACCGTCGTCCTTCGATGACAACGCTTGGCTCATCGATACGGTTCTTTTGCGCGACCGACTCCGCTTGCTCACCGTTCCGCGTTGGCCTTATTCTTTGTCTCGTGATCGCGATTTAGTGGTTCGTGGTGGACCTTTCGAACCGAGGAGGTTTCCCTTCAACCCTTTGGTCAGAAAAAAAAAACCTCTCAACTCCGACCGACCGACCGGCCGCTGCAAAAAAGGATTCGAAAGTAGATTAGCCACAGTCACGTTCGCAGTCTGGTGGCTGCGCGAATCCGTGCGATCTTGTCCCGAAAATTGACTCCCGAAAAAAGGGAAAAAAAAACAAAAACTCCCCACCGGCCAGCGTCGATCGGTTACGGTGACCGTACTTGCGCTTGGCTTGGCCTGTTGAGCGTAGCGATGAAAGTAGTTCCTCCCACGAACCGAACCGAACCGAACCATTGGGCACCGTGTTGTTACCGAGGTAATGCAACCATCCTACCCAAAAAAAAAAAACCACATTCTGTCCCGGCCATTTGGCGAAGCCGAAATTGTATCGATGCATTAATCAAACAGGAGAGCTTCTACTTTCTCCGACGAAAACACGAACCGCGGCGGGAGGAGGGAGGTACGTGGCCCATTCAAATTGGGCAAGCGGTCACTACTTGTGACCGGCGACACCGGGGAATGGTGACACTTTTGAAGCTGCAAAGTGATGTAACGCGATCGCGATAGGAATCACGCTTTCAAACAGCTCCCGATTCGACCGACGACCAATTCACCAACCAACATTTCATTTCGCAACATTCTCGGCAGCTTTCCTGGGACATCATCGGGAGTTCGTTTTGTGTGTTCGTCTGCCACGCCTTCGCAGCAGCAGCATCAGCATTTGTTTGTTTGTTTTCGGCCCTCTGTCCCTGCCCAGAACGGCGGCGGCGGCGGTGGCACAGTCGGTGTCATCGCTTTCACCTTTTGCTACCGGCCCAGAATGTCTACCTTCCGGGGGAAAGGGCCGATCATACGCGGGTAGCTGGAATGCGCACCTTCCTTTACTACCTCGACCAAGAGGAAAAATGACGATCCCCCGGCGGTGGGTAGATTATTTACATAATATTTACGTTAATTGCTAGTCAATTGTGGTTCTGGGTGCGTTCTCAAAGGTGTGCGAGAGTGATCCGTGTGAGGAACGAGAAACGAGAGCCAGAGAAAGCTATTAAAGGCAAAGGGAGAAGAGAAGTGAAGTGAAGAGAAGAAGATAATTACCGGGGATGTTACGGGTTTGGTGGTGGTTCTATCCGAAGCGACCGGTCCAAGAACGCTTTCTTTGAGAAAAGCTTACGCTTCGGTGTGCTGTAAACATAAAAACGGGACAAACGGTACGATCGTGTTGAGCCTCAGAGAGGAAACCTCCGTTCATGTTCCGTGGTATGTGTGCGTGCTTGCGTCCGTGGTTATGAGGAATTGTAAAAGAATTACAATAAAGGCATAGGGGCTAGGGGATGGCAAAGGTGCTCATAAAGTGCATTCTGTGCTGCGTTCCGAGTCCGTTAGTTCGCTGGAATGGCTGTGGAATCAGGGAAGAGAGAGAGAGAGAGAAGAAAGAGAGAGAGAAGAGAGAGAGAGAGAGAGAGAGAGAGAGGACTCCTCTGGCCATGCTGAAAGGGTTTATTGTAGAGGAATTTTGTTGACGGTTCTAGGTGCGCTTTCTACCATTTATTGTTCGCTTTGCGATCTTATGTTCTATTTGCTTTCATTGAACCGTTGTGTATGTGGACTTAGTTAGCAAATGTTTTGCATCATTACTATAATTTTAGAGTATGACTTTTACATTTAGCAATTTCATGAAGTGGTCGCTCTTCTTACACAATTTTGTACTATTTTATTTTAAATGCCTCTAACTTATGGTAAAACATGAAAATGTACTGAAAAGATACTGTCAAATATTTAAATATTGATTCGTGGTGCATTATGAAGCGACTCATGCCGGTCCGTTCCCAAAACCAAATCCCCTTTGTGTGAATGGTCTAGCGGGTTTTACGATACCGGGACACTACCTGCATCCATCCAGGATCGTCACGGTGTCGCTTCGGTTCCAATAAATTGAAGAAACAGCATCTATCTCGCAGTCTGTGTGCTACTCTCCTCTCAACTACACCGAGCATCATCAGGTAGCACTAGTTTTCCGGAGGGAAAGACCGTAAAATGTACCTCCAACTTTCATTCCTTCTTATCATCTCGTCGAGGTGTTGGTCGTCGTCGTCACTCGTCGTGTGCAAACAGACAGTTGATCGACGAAAAGTGACTTCTTAAATATTTTACTCACTCGCCTTGCCAGGCATGTGAGTGTTTGGGACTAGGATTTGGATTTTATGATGGCCGGGGTGGGTAGTTTTATGATGCCGCTGGCCGAGGGAAAATGGCCCGGTATTTTTCCACTTTTATTAGCATCCTAGTGCAGGCTCTGCAAAGTGTCCCTCCCAAAAATGATCCAAGGATAGGCCGTTTAGGACATTGGGATGGTTTTTTGTTGTTTTGCCAGCTCCAAAGGCCCTTTTCAAGCCAGCTATTTGTTGTTTTTTAACAATTCGTCTTGCGCATCTCATTTGTATATTTCGTTCGTCAGGATCGAAGAATCCCTCATATGTAATGACCGCCTTACCTGTTGGGTAATGTTTGGCGCAGAATAATTTATGATTCCACCCTGGGTGGATATGTTTGATGCTATTGCTGTGCCATGTTTTGGTACATTGTTACACCTCTGTCTCAAACGATTCACACCACACACCACTCCAACGGTACTTGCGGCTGGTAAAATGACAAACCTTCAACCAAGATGTAGCGTAGAGATTTGATTTTACGCCTTACGTTTGTCGCAGCCGAAAATCAACATAAACTTAAAAAAAACTGTCCAAAAACCGAAACGAACCGTTCTCAACCTTCAATTTGCCCAGCTTAACGCCATTCGGTGCCGCCTTTGCACGGTAGTAGTCCACGGGCTCGACTAGAAACATCTACCAAAAAAACTGATGGAATAAATTAACTCCAACCGCGGACGGAACATGGGAAAACATTGGCCAAAACTCGGCCAGCACGACCACCGTTCCAATGATGCCGTAAATCACTCTCATTTTCGCGCGCGGATGCTGAGTTTCCATCCACGGCCACGCCGTGTCCACTGTGGGAGAGGACTTTAGTTGGACACATTAATGAAAGAAGAATAAAGAAACTAATATCAAGAGCATACAGTTGCTGCATTTTAGAAATGAATTCATGTAATATACTCCACTACAACCCTAAAACCAACTCTTAAATTGGCAACCTAGCAACAGCAGCTTCATTTATTCCACCACGCCCCGGGGGCCGCACTCATTAGAGATTGATCGCGCAGTTAGTGTTTGATGCAGATTTGAAACACCGGATTGCGAAGGTGTCGCAACATGGTTTCCAACAAAAGCACTAGCCAACCCCGGCCCCACCGATTCCGAGGACACTCTCTTTGTTTCCCTTCACTGTTGGCCGATTAAATCGTTTACTCTCTAGCGGACCAGGCGGGCGGGTGGATTATGCTTACGCACCGTGAAAACCGTACCAGGTGACAGGTGATCGCATTTTCGGGCCATTGGTGTTAAAATGTTGCTTTCAACAAAATCACTTGCGCGCATTGTGTGCTCCGCTGGGTGGGGGGGGGGGGGGGGGGGGCTGGATAATGAGTAGAAGCCCATCATTGTCGGCAAACACAACACGATGATCAAACGTGTGTAAATTGTGTGTTTGATCTGCAACCTGAATGGAAATGAATTGATGATATTCGGTGTCATCGCGCTGTTAGGGGACAGTGAAAATGGTTGCAGTACAGGGCAAGGTTTTATGAATCGATCACTGGTTAATGTCGTTCTCGTTTCGCGTTGCATAAGCTATTTTGTTTTAAGTAAATTTAGACCGACATATCGTCTTGTTTGAATCCTAAGCAGGTGCATTAGGAATAAGCGATGAAAAGGATGGAAAGTTCTAAATTAATGTGTCTTGTTGTGTATTTAAAACAGGACATCTTTCTCATTCATTCTTTATTTGATTTAAAGAGTTTAAGCGACATAATATACAATTTAAGCAAGATAATCTTTTTCTAAATTGAATTGATTTAGAATATTTAAAACTACTGCAAACATGCAAGAACTGTGTCTAGTACAAAGTACAACCAGAACCATTCCAGACCTTCCCTGGAATCTCACCTGTTACTACGATTTAAAATTGCTGCAAAATCTTCTCCCACGGCCTGCCATTGAGATCTGGTAGCTGTCAAAAAGTGTAGCTTATAGTGCATCCAAAATCCAAAACGGAACAATCTTTACGCTTGCCACCATCTTGAGGGACCCCCTAAAGGCACCAATGAATGTAGTTACTTCCCTCTTTCAACCCTCTCAAAGGGCCGCATCTTCTTCGTCGCGAGTTCCATTAGCGGAAGCGTCTGGGATCTGGGCACCATCTGTCTCGTGACCCATTTCCGCACCGAAAAATGACTCCAAAAACGATGACAAAAAATTTGCCGCCTTTGCTCGCAAGAATCCACCGCAAACCGATCATCCCACGCCACCATCCGAGGCCCCCCCGCCGGAGGTGGATCCCGTTCCGACCGCGCACGCACGCACTCAGCACAGCCAGCCAGGCAGCCAACGCAGAGCGAGCGTTCGGTGCGTTTACATCACTGCCCTGACACAATAAAGTTTATGATAAACCCCCGGAGCCCCCCGAGCGAGTCGCGACAGCATTGTTAAGACCTCCGCCCTCTCCCCCAGCTCGGCCAAGCAGAGGTCCGGTTGCGGATGGTGCGACGGGACAGAAATGCGTAAGAGAAGTGCGTCTGGTGCTGGCTGGTTGGCGGACTGTTGCGTGTGCATCGTCACAGACACATGTTGGGCAATGTGTGTGGTCGTGGTGTGGTTGGTGGTGTCCATCGATAAATTTGGAAGAAGATCGCGGGCCACTCCCACATCCCTGCCACAGAACCGTATCGGAGGGAAGCGTAAACGCCGTCATTGGTCATCCTGGGTCATCCTGGCCATCAAATCGATCGGTCAGGAAATGCACCACGGTAATTAGTCGGTTCTGAGCGACATCGTCATCACCTTTGTCGACTCACTGGCTGGCTGGCTCATCGATTGGTTTGTAGTGGACACGAAATCATCGTCACCAGCATCATCACCAGCTTCGTCGTCGTAGTGCACGATTCCGTGTACTACTCTCGTCGTCGCCGTTGTCGTCGTCGTGCGGCTTCGGAAAGTAGGTCAGTAGGACAGCTTGCACGCCAGCCAACGAGCCTGCTCACTGCCCGTGTTCGTCACAGCGTGAGTACTCTCTCGCTCTCTCTCTCTCTCCCTCTTTTTATGTTTCACGCATCATTCGATTGCGTGCTCTCCCCACCACCACCACAAGCAACCCTTCAACACGAACACGAATACCTCGCGAACACCACCCTCCTACTGCCTCCCCAAACCGCGTCCACGCGAAGGCACAATATGGTCATCATCGATGCGCCTCCACCAACCGACCGACCGACCGGATCTTGCTCGCCGGAGTTCCCTTTCCTTTTCTCCAATTCGTGTCTGGTGCGTGCGTGCGTCGCTGTATCTGTGTGTATGCACGGTGTTGTAATCGTTGAGTTCCACACAACCGCACTCCACGATCCGCGTACAAAACGCACGAACCACGAGGTAAAGGCTTTCGTCGCGGACGCGATCACCGTGCGCTCCACTTTCGCGATGACGCGCTTGGCAGTGAAATGAAATCGAAAGTGATCCTCAGCTCAGCCTAGCTCAGCTGCAACGGAACGGAAGTGACGTCGTCATGGACTGGATCGCAAACAAGCCAGCGAGCGAGCGAGCGATCGTTGGTTGGTGGCTGAGAAATGCAAATGCAAACACACAGACACCCGCCCGATCGATCGCGGAAGGGTTGATGTAAATGAAAGTGAAATTGCACGATGCGACGGTAATAAGAGCGAGAGTTCCAGATCGTGGCCATAGGTGTTTTGCGCGTGATCTACGCCGTTTCTTTCTGTCATTTCCGACTGTCTGACGCGTTTACCGTTTTCATTTGAATTAGTTTTGAAAATTTCGAAATCCGATTCCGCCAACTGAGATCGCGTGGATAAGGGATTGAAGAAAAAAAGGCACGTCTCCGCTCAAAGGGGTAGCAGAATGTCAAAGCAACGCCGCTGTGATCTCGGCGAGTGGCGTCCCAAGAATGTCTGGTAATATCGCAAATATTGTATCCATCATCGGCTCGATGTTTCCAGAACCATGCGCTCTCTCCGCACCCCAAACTGTCCCACCGCAGGTACCTCAACTGCAGAAAAGGGTGCAGGAACCCTTTATGCTGGATTTTTGGAATTGGAATTGGATTGGAGCCCGTAATAATGAGGTCATGGACAAGAAGCCGAACCGTTTTTCGACAGAACTAACCAGTTATTTGTGCGAAGAAAAAAATCTTCCCCTTCTTAAAACAATACGGAGGCTGCCCTTCTCGGAAGTAAGCTTCCTTCTGACGATTGCCACAGAATCGTCTCGGCGATCGTCTCGCGACTCTAACGGCATCTGGATCTGTCTGGAGAATGTTGGAGAAATTCGCGAAATAGAATCCCTCACGGTACAAACAGGGGTGTAGCGGCATCTTTTCGCGTGTCATTTTGCTGTCATGGGTTGCGCCACGAGAGGGTCCTGAGGAAGGGAAAAGTTGGAACCCCGGCGATGCAACAAGGGCCACTGTGTGCAGTGATTCCTTTCACCGTGGAAGACATTTCGCACAAAATCCACGAAAAAAGGGCGCCCACCATAATTGGCGAGCCAAAGGAGAAATCGCGCAAAGGAAAGGCCATGCCGAGGGGGGTCCACGGACGCAAAAGGGTCTGCAAATCGTCCACCGTCCCATTGTGTAACGGGGCACACGGTGCTGCTGCGCTTTTGCTGCAGCATTTCGTCATAATCCCCCCGCCGCGGTGCCAATCCTTTCACCCTGGTTCTCCCCAAATCCACCCAGGGACTCCGTTCGCCTCCCGTGAGAGTTCCACAAAGGAAAAGCGAGAAGAAAGCTTGAGGATGGAAGTGCGAGCCAGTTCCGTGGAAGGATGTGGTTGCGAAAGAGCGCGAGCGTGATTGCTATCCTTCCTTCCTCGTGGGTCTGCGGGTCGTGCAGGGAAGGATTGATGAGAAGGCTTCCAGGTTTCGGTCAGGATCGCAAACCCTATGCACGGCTTCTTTTGCTGACGAAGGCGCCGAGGAAGGATACCTGATCGCTCGAGAGATTGGCTCGATTTAAGCACGCGGCAAGAGGGGCGAGACTAATCTCCGCCGACAGTCTGTGGCAGTCTGGGAACCCTGTCGACCAACGGCCAGCCGATCGGCGTTACATCATCGCTCCTGGCGCACAACCCATCGTCAGGTCAGTTGGCTGGTGGTCAAGCCAGCGGTGGGCTGGTCTGGTCTGTAGTCGGCTTTTGAGGATCTCTGGTCGGAGGATAAGAGTTAAGGAAAACAGGAAAGAGATTATCTTCCTCGTCGTTGTGTAACTGCAAGACAACGGGCGGCTTCAGTCTTTGGAGAAGAAAGGACACTCCATTAACTGAAGTCAAGTTCTCTTGTAAACGAATTGGCTCTTGTGTATAAAGTATAAAACTTGTGCTTCATATTTTTATTATTTCAAGCGTAGATTCCTCTCTTAAAAAAATATAGATTGGAATTGGGTTGATGAAATGTAAAATTGATTGAATATTAATCGGAACTGAGTTACATGAGGCCGTAAACAACTCATTCCTTTGGCGTCTTTTTCGATAGTGACCAACCAATCCAATCCAATCCCACACACAGATATCACCCCTGAAGATACGAGATCACCTATAGGCCCCGTTATCTCCTTGATATAATGCTAATGGAGTGTAACATCGATCGATTTCGTGTGCCCGGTGGTCCTCCTTCAAATGCAAAACGATAAAAATCCCCAAACCCAATCCGGACTCCTCTCCCTCCTTCCCTTTATTATGCAACGACCACGCCACCGCCACCATGAGGTGACCAGGCCACCAGGCTGTTCGCGGTTATCGTTTGTCACTTACTCCACTTTGAACGCCTCTCTCTCACTCTCTCTCTGGCTGGCTGGCTGGGTTCCTTCCTTTTCCTGCTGGCTTTAAGGGGGAGCTTGTGAATTCATTTTCCTCCAGCGCGACAGACGCGTGGCTCAATTTTCGTTTCCAATTTTTACATCATTCGGCCGTGCGTGCATGCGTGCGTGCGTCTCGTCTGGTGATGCGTTGGGTGTATTAGTTCGTGGTGGCCACGGTTAACCGTAAGCCACACGCGCACACTCCGCGGACACGGACGCTTTCTCCAGCTGATGACGATGATGGCGATAGTGGCGTTGACAATATATATTTGTGTGTCGCATAAGCAGAGTTCCGCGCTGGGTATATTGTGGTTCCGGGCCAGGCCCCTCGCGTGTGTCTGTGTGTGGTAAGAGATGCGCACCAGGCGTCAAGATGGACGGTTTCCGTTTGATGACAAAATGTGGTTTCGAGCAAACGGAAAACCACGCATCGATCATCGGGCCGGTCACCCGGTTCATCAGCTCTGCAAACGAGTATTTCTCATGTTTTTGCCCCTTTTACGGTGGTGTTTTCGAAGTCAGAGACAGAGAGTGCATTCCGGGGCGGAGGATACACGATTAGCACATTGCGTTGCATTACCACAACCGCCTCGAGACTGAAGCCATTAAAGTAGATTACAAACGGAAGCATCGCGCAACGATGATCGAAGGTGGCCGATGGTAGCCGATGGCGATGCTTTGGCACTTTTGACGATCAAAGCAACCTCTTCGACCAACCGGGGGCGCGCATCTTCTGCTGCTGTTGCACCAGGTCAGTGCACAACCTGGTTGTCGAGTCGAACCGATACCGGAAGCACCGCTCTCCCCGCACCAATTATGATCCTTTCGCTGGTTGTTCTTCCCTGTGCTTCTTCTTCTCATAATTATGCCAGATCGCGTAATGTGCCAAGAAAGGAGGACGAGAGAGAGGGTGCATGACGTTGCTTGTTCCTGTGCTGGGGCCCCGCGGGGTGCCGGCAAGTGCTTTTAACGATCAACCGAAAGTGCACGCTCACCATCGATTCGATGTGATTTTCGGGTCGGATCGGACGAAAGGCCCCTGGAAAGGCCTGGCTGGCGTGCGCTCCGTACCAAAAACCAAACCAACTGCGCGCACCGAAAGTAGGTCGCCGTCATCATCATCATCATCATCAGGGCTCAGTATCAGTAGCATCCAACGTTGTCGTCGTCGTCGTGGTCGTCGTTGTCACCATCATTCATTTGTCATTTGTGGGGTCTGCGTGTGCGAGCTGCTACCTTTTTCGCCTGTCGCCGAATTGTTGTCACGCCGCGGGCCCGGGCCACTTTCACTTATTACATGAACGAGTTGTCAACGGGACGGACCCACGGGTTGCCCATCACCACCACCACCGCCAGACGGTAGCTCCGCTGGATCCCGTTACCATTCTCTGCGCCGGATAAAGGGCAATCCACGGAAACCGGGCGGGGGAATCCTGACC
>NC_064878.1:50721048-50738548 GCF_943734665.1 Anopheles aquasalis | reverse complement strand
CAATTACATAAACGGTTGCCCATTCGGTTCCTTTCATTTCTGCCGCCCTGCGCGCTTGCTTGGTGGTTAATGCCGCCACTAGGGCCCCGCTATACCGAAAAGTGACAACCTGCCCCCTGAGAAATGTGTGCCGAAACGTGGAACCTGGATTCAGGTTCCCTGGATTTCGAAAACCCCATTATCGTATTATGAGGAAACATCTGATCGCGCACCTTTGACCACGGCGGTCGCTCTTGGCGGTGGTGGTTGGGTCTCCGGCTCGCCCATCACCTTCTCCGCCCTTTTCCTTCCCTTTCGCATTGTCCTTTGGGACATTATGGGACGGATTTGCATGCCAAACAGTAACTAGCGATCGTTCGCGATCGCTTAGCAAACGCACACCGCTCCACGCGATCATTTGAGTCTCTCTCTTTCTTTCTCTCTCTCACTCACGCTCTCTCTCGTCGTGTGTGATTACCGAAATGGAAAGTGAAATTTCGGCAACATCCACCACCACTACCACTAGCAGCAGCAACACTAGCTTTGTCCCAAAGTGCGACTAGCAGCAGGTGGCGATCGTGAGTCCGTTCGATCGCGAGCCCAAAAAGGAGGGCACCAGAGCGAAAGAGAGAGAGAGAGAGCGAGAGAGTGCGTGAGCACGACAATCACCCCTTTCGCTCTCGCGGTTTCTTTCCCTTTCCTTTGGTAGTGGGGGACAGTGGCTGAGTGTTGCCAAACCGTGGCTCGGCCGTGGACGAAACTCGCTAACAAGACAAGTGATTTGTGATCGGCCCACAACAACAGTAACTCCGATGTGGCTGGACAGTGGCGACCGAATTTTCGGGGGTCTTCTCCTCGCTCCCTCGCTCTCTCCGCGCCCCTTCTGCGAACAGGTTTATGGCGTAATCTGCTGGTTCGGAGTGCGCGCGTGGTGGAAGCCTTTTTGGTGGAATCCGAGCTCGGCGAGCTCTTCGAGCTTTCGACATGCGTCGCGTCTGTCTGCTTTGAGCAGGTTTTCGGTGAAAAGAGAATTTGGGAACCGCACCTCTCCCACCAACAAGACGATGGCCTGGTCTGGTCTCGATGGTACTGTCCCACTGTCCAGCCATGCAACGGTGTCAGAGCCATTCTCACGAATGCTGGTGCTGGTGCAACGCTGGGTTACCCTTCTGATGCGGGCTTGGCATGGGGTTACACCGTTAATTTGATTTCGAAATTCTTTCTGATCTTTCGGACGCACCACGAGCGACCGTACGACGGACAGATTATGAGATTTTTTTAATCTTCCCGTCTATCTCAATATCTGAAAGAACTGGGCGCCATTTTGAATTCTCCGAATCGCTGTCGTATGTGCTCATCACCATCCCGTTCATCACAGCATCATTCTGTCGCCTTTGGGAATGATAAAAGGAAGGAAAGGAAAAAGATATTCCAATCCCAATACCACACGACATCTGGTGCCGATCTGTGGTGCTTGATGGAGCAGCCGAGACCCTCTTGTCTGCCGTTGCGATGTGTGCGGCGTGAATATGCGAAGCAAAAATTTCATTTCGCACGGAACGCAGCCCAGTTGCAGTGATGATGCAGCTGCATATATGCATCAGCGAAGCGCTGCACTCTTATCTGCCGTGAGCTGCCGACCAACAGAAGACAGACCGACCTACCCCAACGTGAGCCCCGTTGTGACTGCCAAGCCACAAGAAGTTTGGTCGATCGCCCCCTGTTTTCCGCATCTTCATCTGGCGATGCGACTCGCTCTGTTTGATTGGTCAATTGCGAGGGTGCGCGACATCCATTCGCTGTGTCTTCGTCACCGTTTCTTCCCTTTCGCATGGCCCATGGCTACACCACCAGCATGCTAATGACCCAGTTCTCGGTTGCGGCAGCTCGCGTACTTGTTATTCATTTTTACACAGATGTCGCCGTTTTTTTTTTTTTTGGTGTGACGAAGAGGTCGCTCGATTCAGAGTGCAAGTGCACTCTCTACGGCTTCGGCAGAACGGTGTGTTCCTTACAGATGCAGATGTAAGACATCAACATAAAGCGAAAGGAACACAACGCAGCGTTACATAAAAGCCCTTCAAGGACTACAGAAGAGATAAAGAGAGAGGATATGCTTTGTTTAAAGAACGTACAATTGGCCAAAATGGTGCTAATCAAACGTATTCTTCGGTGCCTGGAATGAGGACATGTCCTGATATGGAGTCCTCTCTCTTTCTCTTTTTCAAGGAGAATCCATTTGCATGGTATTGTCTCGTACCGCGTTCCATTGACGCTGATGTTGAGTAGGCTTTACGGTAGTTGCGTTGCTAACGGCTTATGCTAGCAACGGCTTCACTCAATTCATCGCGAGACAGGATTCCCATTTTGAAGCGAAGAATATAAATCCTTGGCGCCGGTACAGCCACTGTTTTCCTATGAAAGCAGCTCTCTCACAAAGACTACACAGTTTGTGTTGGTACCGGATCGTATCCACAACACAAAGTACTCGATTGAAAAGTAGCTCAAGGTCGCGGTTGGTTGGTGGAATTAGTCCTCCCGGGAATCCCAGAACGTGTGTCCATTCGCCTGGTTCTCTCCTCGGTCGTTCGGATGCATTACCAATCTTGCACCATTTCTACATTCCATTCCACGGCCGATACGCGAGAACAATCTTCTTCCAACCGGATATGAGAGTCGTTCCTGATTCCTGCATGAGCTTTTCCCGTTTACCGGCGCCGTCTCGGAGTCTGGAAGACCGGTGCATCCACCGGAAGCGCTCGCTTCGGCCAAGATTTATCGATCTGTTTTTCCGACTGGTAAGCGACTGGTGTAGGACCACTAGGTACCCCACCACCACGCACTTCCATGACCTTGGCACTCCTTCTGCGACCTGAATTCCTTCGAACGAACGAACGAACGAACACGAAATCGTTTCGAGGATTTTTTGTGCAAAAAAAAAACAAATGGAGCGCGAATTCGAGAACGAATGGCGTCGTCGTCGTCGTCGTCGTCGCATCGATGGTACTGGGTATAGCGCGCATCCACGTTTGTTGCATCCATTTATCGATTTTCCTGGCGGCTGGTGGTTTCACCACCAACAGAGTATCTAGCTGGTGCTGCTGCCCGCGGGGGAAATCCATCCACTTCCGTTTGCTGTTTTGCTGTTCTCTCTCGTTCTCTCTCGCTCTCTTTGTGCTGGATAGAAGAACACCCCTCCGTCGAGGACTGTTTTCCGGTGTTTACAGGCAAGAAGGTTGCCGGCAACCGGTCGGTAGCAAATTTCCCGCCTTTCCGGTCCGATGGTGGTGGTGCTGCTGCTGCCGGTGCATTGTCGCTTGTACGGCGATGTTTTGTAGAATACGCTCTGAATCACGTGCTGCCTTTAACACACAATGAAAACACGTTGCGGAATCCCGTTTTTACTCTTTTGGAAAATCATTTTCACCAAGAAACGATCCTAGTCAAGCCTGGGCAGTGCCATATGTGTTATACAATCGCCTTGCCGAGAGGGAAAATTGCTGGAAAAGCCAACGCGCGCTCGCTCGATGCTGTGCTACGTTATGCCGTGTAATATGCTTTCCCCGCCGGCACGCTTCCGGCCAAACGCATCCACAAACCGCAGTCGCCCACATATACAGAGCCCTCTCCTCCTGCCAACCCCCATTACTCGGATGGGGATGGGAACCGGTTCCGATAAAATCTAGCACAAGGTCAACGCTAGAGAGTGGATATCGGATGGCTAGAGCAGCAACATCATCGTGTCAGACAGAGCGAGAGAGAGAGAGAGAGAGAGAGAGAGAGGGAAAGAGATCGAAAAAAGGGAAGGAGAGTGCAAGTGAGAGGGCCCAACTTTCGACATTATGCTCTTGGCGCTAGGCTCTGGCCGCTTGGTTGTCGATTATGCTGGATTGTTAGTTCCCATCGCCGCCTCTCTGTTTGCTGCTGTGTGTTTGTTTGTGTGCTTGTATGTGCTCGCCTAAGAGACGAGAATCGATCGACCAGATTTGAACGGAACACTTCATTCTAACGATAGATAGCGAGAGAGAGAGTGAGAGGGTGAGATCGTGCATCTTTTGATAGGTTCTTGTCTTTAAAAGGGGTCTCCATTACAATCCACAATGCGGCTCTCCTCACTGGAGCTGGAGAATGCGTGTTTTATTGTCGGGCGTGGAAAGAGTTGTTAAATGCAACTTCCACAAAACAATCCAATTAGCAACATTAACCAAGTTCTAGCCTTAGTTCATTCATTAATAAACCTTTGGCTGCACGAACCCCGTTTTTAACTCGACAAACATCAACTGATATCTTGGTGGAAGCTTATGCCCCACAGACCAGAGCACTGGAGAATGCAACCCCCTTTCCGTAGCGTGAGAAAGATATCCAAAACAGACAGACAGATACCAGATCCAGAACCAGAATTGCCTTCTTGTTTGCTGCTGGAGTGGAGCGGAGGTTTTCTGGTACGCGAGGCGAGTGCTGCACTAACCGGCAACCGTGGTAAATGCGCCCGGCCCGAGATTCTTGGGCAAGGTTCTGTGCGAATGGCGCCGCAACAGAGCGAGAACCGTGGCAACGCGCAACGAGGCGAAGAGAAAGAAATTGGAACAACGCGGCGTGCGGCGAGGGGTGGGATGTAGAATTTTGGAGCAGCGCAAGGCAGGAAAGGGTTTCGGGGGGACCATGTATTTCATTTTTACCCCTTTTCTGGTGCGTTTCCTGGGCGAGCGCTTGAATCAATAAGTGCAGTTGCTGAATAGTGGTCTCCATCAGTAGAGTCTTAAGTAGGAGTCACAGAAATTTAATTTTTTGCATCATGTTCTGTAACATGTTGGCCTAAATTGTGAACCTTTCAAGTGTATTGTATAACAAAACAAATGGATTCTATCACTCATTAGACAGTCCCTTTGAATTTTATTAATTTAATTGATCCTTTTAACACAACATAATTATGGACAATTTGTTATTTCAGGCCATTTTGCCTGATAATAATTATTTAGAAGAACTCAAAATGCTGTAAAAAATGAAACCATTTGTAATTTCTAAGAAGAGAATACATAATTGCCTGGAAAGCATCCATTTTTGTACCTCATATGCTCCAGCACTGAGCACATGCGATGTTGATTGTAAAAAGGAAATTTCTCCTACAACACTTGTCTGGAATTCGCTTGCTTTATTGTTCTGTCCATTTTCTTCAAAAACCTTCTTAAAAATTCTTGAAAAAGAATAGTTGCAAAGAGCAATAATATTATTGACTAATATTCACGAAAAATCGTCGAATTCATTACAAATATCAATGATAGTCTTCCCCCAAAATAAGTCATCTGCTTCAAAAGTCCCCGGGACCGGAGAATTAAAGTGCTCGAGTCCCAATCGAGTCCAGCTGTCTTTCGGCGGACCCATCTGGCCTGGTCTGTTTGCAACTGGAGCTGGAAACGGTCCGGACACCCGCGGATCTGGTCCAAATTCATCGCGCGCGCAGTGCAGTACCGGATGGCGGTCGATTTGTGCAAATGACGTCTTCACCAGCACCGAAGCACAGAAGCAAACAGAACAATAGTGACTCACCATCCCCCTAAAAGACACACACAGGCCCACCAGGGGTTGGCCAAGACGACAAGGCACGTTCTGCTGTGAGACAACAAGGATATGCTCGCTCCGTTCTCTTGCGCTTCTTGTTGTTGAGCGAGAGCGAGAGAAAGAGAGAGGGAACGAACGAAATGCGAGAGCACACGCCAGCAAGTAGAGTGACCTAGTTCTCCGTGCGCCGCACACACCGCAATCCGCAAGGGATGCCAACCCCCGGCCTCGATTCCTCGATTCCATCATCCCCCTTGGCTTGGCTGTGGCTTTGGATTTATGAACTCGTTTCATTCGTGGTGGACTCGTTCTCGTCCGCTCGCTCGCTCGCTCGTTCGTTCGTTTGGCGGCGGCGCAAAAAGTTATTAAAAGCGGAATTTACATTTCGTTCGCTCGGCATTTCGGTGTGCGTGCCTGTGTATGCATGTCCTCGCCCCCAGGGGGTGTCCTGGCCTCCTCTCTGGCCGAGTGGCCAAGTGTCCTCCTTGCACCGGCATCGATTGGTTTGGTTTCGGGTCCGGATTCGTGTACCCTCATTTAATTCCGATTTGCACGTTCCACGACTCGTTCCGTCATGCAACAGGTTCTCGTGCAGCCGGCCCCTTCGCTCTCTTTTTTCCCTCCTGGATTTTTTGGGGGGCTGGAAAGAATATTAATTACCCGCGTCGTTGGCGTTTGTTGGAAAGGTGTTGACCAAGAGACGGCCATCACTACGGCGACGACGACGTTGCGTGCGTTTTGGTGCGGGCGCAATCACATTGTCATGCCAGTCACGTGTCAGATAGTAGTGTCCCCGACGCCTGACGGTGTGGCGTAATAGCACATTAGGGGCTACTACTACGGCGAAGGTGTTGAGATTCGTTTTAGGCGTTATCAGGAGTAGGTGTTTATGATCCACCAAACTGGGGGCGAGTGAGATGGCTAACTGACTGAAACCCCGTTGATCGATGTTTGTTTTAATGAGCATGTTTTGTAAATCATTTTGCATGCTTTTAAACAAACCATCTGGGCACGCGATCATTCAAGTCACCAACCTGATCGCTCGCTCACTCGCTTACCTGCTTGTTGACCGTCAGTGCACCGATGGATGTTGTCCAGCATTTGCATTCCCAAAACAAAAACCCCCCCTTTTCGTTCGTCTCCATCACATTCCTTAATAGTGGTCACCCGCACCCCACGCTACGATCATAGAGAAGGGGTTGCGCTCTCGCTTTTCTCGCTCGAACCTCGGTGAACGGGCTGCTCACTAGGTAGCTCTCACTTCGCGCTGCTCACCGAGCACCAATCTGATGACGAAATCGAACGCGCGCTACGATCGAAAGCGAACTATCGCGGGGGAACCGGCGGTGGCAGTCCATTGGCGGTAGAAGAGAGGGCACAACACTTTTCGTCTTGCGTCCGTCCGGCCTGGCCTGCATCCGCCGTGGCGTGCGCTCACGCCCGAGATGCGATGAGGTAATCTCTCATCATCAGGGCGCGCGCGCGCGCCTCACCAAGCAAGAAGCGAGTTTCCTCACTTTCCTCCGACGTGGAACCGGTTGTTGTGGTGGGGTGGTTTTGCGGGCCGGGTTGAAAGTGAGTGTGCGGCGGCTCCTAGACGGGCCGCCAAGCAGCCAAAGATCGGAACACAGCACGTGAGATAGAGTAGCGTCGTTGTTGTTGTTGCTGGATTGGGCTTGGGGGTTGCGGGTGGTGGTAGCTGCTGCTGCTGCTGCTGCTGCGTGACGAAGTTGCCGGAGTTGCCTTGGCTGGCCAGTCGGCCGGCGGTCACTGGGTGGGGGAGCAGATTGGCAGTGGTGGGGCCTTTCGTAAAGTCGGGCCCGGCCCGCTTCGTGAGTTTTGTCTGTTTCGCTCCACCACCATGCTGCCACTACCTCTGCCAGGTCCTCCAAGTTATGCATTGATTAATCGTGTACGGGACGGTGCACAAGTAGGTCATGCCAGTACGGGACGGCACGATGCTGCTGCTGCTGCTGCTGGTGCTGGGGGGCTTCGGAAGGAAACGGATCGGAAGCGCTGCTCACACAGGAGAGAGAGGGAGAGAGTGAGAGAGATGATTGTCCCCACCAAACCCCGCTTTTTGTATCTCTCTTGGCAGCTTCGCTCTCGCGCTGCACCCCTTCAACGACGGCGGCGTCCGCGGCGGATGTTGTCACGCGGTTCGCCTGCTTGGATGGATGGATGGTTGCTGCCGAGAAGCTTGTACACCAATTGTCTTGCTGCTGCTGCTGCTGGTGCTAGTAGGGGCCGTGTCTTTGTGTTAGTTGTGTGTCTCAGCAAACTATTGCGAAGACGACAGATGGACCCAGAGAGGCAGCGGCGAGCGGGCGCAAAAAAAACAGCAACAAAAAACCACCCTAAAAGCGCCTCAAAACTGGCGGCATTTATGCCGCCATCCATTAGCATGATGACGCGGAGCATGATGAGAGCATAAAGGAGGGGAGGCAGCGATTATTGCGTTCTGGCTTTTGCTCACAGCACTGGCTGCGATGCGTTGCTGCAATCGATGACGCAGACGCCAGCTTTCGAGTTCCAGAAGCGAGAGATTTTCGTTTTCTTTTGAGGAATTCATTAACTCCGGTTAGGGAGCTGCTTTTTACTGCTGGGATCTAGTTAACTTTGACCACACGCCTGCTCTGATCTGCTCCTGCTTGTTTTGTTGGAAGGAGTTGGAGGAACCATAACCTTAAAAAGGCACGTGGCAATCAATCAATCCCGCTCGATATCCGTGTGTCATAAGTGACTGATTGCGCCTACGCCCCTGATTGCCTCGTGTCCGCCGACACGCGTGCCCGTCTCGGAAGGATTCGAATTTCTGTTCCACATTGCATAATGCGCCATGCAGCAGCAGCAGCAGCAGCAGCAGCATAGGCAACCGACGAGTACTGACTTTGTTGCTGGTGTTGCCGCGATCGGATGTGTAACAGCATGCTGCACATGCCACCGCCACCACCACCACCACTACTGGTGTGTGATGCATTGCAAAAGCATCGACAACGCACCAATGGCGTACGGAACGCAGCCGGATCCGCCGTTCTGTGCGTTTCGGTGTCTCCAAAGCCGGTGGAACTCGTTTTCGCTCGTCGCTGGCGCACTGTGTCGCCATTTAGAACCTTTTTAGGGGGGTTAAGGTGGTGGTAGAGTTCGCGAACTGTTTTAGCGCTTAGTCTTGGGCTGCCTTGCTGCCGCTATAACTCAGCGCCAGCGACCAACTTTAGTACCTGCCTGGGCTGTCATTGCGGTTTTGAGGTGGCCGCACCAGCACCCGCGCGTGTATGTGCATTTGCTTTTACGAACCGGTCGAAGGAAGGAAATGGATGTTGCACACCACCCACCACCGCCACACCATGCATGCTTGTCGATTATGCTGCTCACTAGGGTTGCAGCGCGGTTGCGAATTGCGGCTACGACGACGACGACGACGACGACGGCTGCCACTTGCCACTGGTTCCGTTCGAGAAGGCTCGGCTGCAGGTTGTGCGTGCAGCCCCTGGTGTTTGTATGCACGATCCCTTGTAAGAATGTGTGGTGGAGGGTGGCTTTTCGAAATCACCCCCTCAGAACGCGGGCAGTGCATAGCAGTGAGAGGCCTAGCACTTGCAATCCATCGCACCGAGTGCATTTCCAAGCATTGCGTTCCAAATGGAAAGCGGCGCGACGTTGAAGTAACGCATGGAAAACGGACAAGAAGGGAGAGGGTTGCTAAGCAGGTTTCTCGATCGCTTCTCAAGAATAAAACCAAACACAGGTGCCCACACGCCCAGATTTGGACTCAAGATTCATGCTTTTAATGCTGCTCCCTCTTGAGGATGATAACAGCATTTCAATCACACCGCCGATCAACAACTGTTTTCACTCAACGGACGCGGAATGTCTGTCTATCCGAAGCGATGGCATCGACGTACAAATTGGTTTGGCCATTGGCTGCGATAACCTCGTTCTCGCGCACACACTGGAAAACATTCCGATTCCACCTCTACTCCGATCGATCCGTATTCCATCCATTTGGTTCCGTTCGCACGGCTACACTGCGGCGATCTGAAGTAACCGGATTGCGGGATTGGGCAATCGAGTTGGCGCTGCTGCTGGTGCTGCAGTTGCTGCACCTCTCCTTCGAGTGGCTTGTTCGCTGGGTTTCGCTTTTCATGTTGCTTTTTGTGCGATTTACCATGGGCCCCCTCGCGTTCCATTCCGTTCCATTCCGAGGCAAATTTATTGTTCACGCGACTGGTTTTGCGCTTGCAGAAGCGGCCTATGGTTCTGGATTAATGCTGCTGACCAGAACGCGTGGAGCAAATTGAATTTCTTGTTGGGCCGAAAGGGGGTGGAAAACTTCCTTCTCCTTCTTTCGCCCTTTTTCGGTTTCGCATTCCTTTGCTGCCTTGCTCTTGCTGGTATCGACGACCGTTCGGATCGTAGATTTTGTACTATGAGCTGTGCCGGTGTTTGAACATTATTGACGCAAATTGGACGTTTGTAAAACCTTTTGCACCAAAAGCCAGCATGGAGAGAGGCATTGCACACCCCATTGCAGGGCGCCTCCCGGGCCGCAACTCATTAGCGAGAGCAAGTTATTGATTTAACAAACGTTTGCACGACCCATCGATGGGGTACGGCTTCATCATCACCTCATAATTCATCATCGTGCCATCATCATCATTGTCGGTGCCAGTGCGAAAAAATGCATTTTAATGAGCAAACCGCGACCGATGCTGGTCGCTTTTAATTATCGCTTTTCTTGGCCCGAACGCTCGTGAAACGCGGGGATTGACCTGATTTCAATTTCGGGCCACCGGTGCTGGTGGTGTGTGCGCGCGCCAGGAGAGTGTGCCTGTGTTTGTGTCCTGCCGGCGAACGAGGCGTGCTAGGCGCCTCCATCACTCCGATGCGCCATCCGATGCTCATCCTTTGCTCGATCGATCGCTCGCTCATTTCATCTCACCTCACTGGCCATTTGCATTTGGTTCAGCTGTGGCACTGGCGGATACTGGGAATGCAAAAAACCAGGCTAAAAACTAATGCCCGATACGTTCTGTTCTCTCTTCTCGATTGCAGGTATGTTTTTGTGTCGTATAGATCCGATTTGTGAACCCAAAATGGAGTCGTGAGTCCTTAGTCTATGTTTGCGAATGGGTAATGTTCCAAAGAAACTCTCGAGAGCAGGAAATGCATCAACCTGTCGGTCTGACTCAAACAGCTGACTCGAACTCGGACCACAATCAGGTCACCCAGTACGCGAATGTCCCAGATTACGCTGCATCTTGGCGTCGATGGCGGTTGCGGTGGCGTCTACTGCGTCAACTGAATCCATCACCACCACCAACACCAGCATCGTGACCTATCTGTTGCTTTCCGTTTCACGAAAGTCACGATGTCTGTGTGTCTTTGGTTCCTTCTTCCCGACCTTGACCTACTCTGCGGACCGGGAGCAATCGGGATCAACCGGGAACAAGAGATAGAGGAATGTTGTTTACCTAAAACGAGTACGAGTGCGTGAGTGAGAGGGAAGCATGTTTGTCTTAAAATATAACGCCCCGCGTCCTGCGAGAAAAAAAAACACTCCCCAAAAAGACTCAGGAGAGACACAGCGAGAACATCGTTATCGCGCGCGCACCAAGACGCAGACCACCACCTTCTCGCAGCTGTTGGCGCGACGGTGTCTTGTCGGCATGTCTGGTCTGAGCTTGTGTGAGAGACTGTATCGCCACCCTCCCACCGCCCGAATTTCACCCCATTCCGGTGTTTCTTATCATTGTCATACGCACCCCAATCTTGTCTTGTGGTTTTGATTTTGATTGGCGTCGAGCGCCGCCGTAGTGCCGTTCGAGTTACTCACGCTCACACTGCACCACGCCACAGAATTGTGCTAATTTTTCGGCGTCTGATTCAACAGAAAACAAGTGAAGAATTGGGTCAGCGTAATACGAGGGAGAAGGGGTGCTAATTGGCACGCTCTGGCGCTTCTGCTGCTGCTGCTGCTTCAAGTGTATGTGGAGCAGTGGCTCGCAGTCTTTAAACAGCTGCCGAGTTCTTTCGCTGATGATTGGCGCCCAGCACCAAACACGAAGCCATCGTCGTACAAAGTCGTCTCTCTCACGCTGTTGAATGGATGCTTTCAAAGGGATTTGGTGATAGTTTTGTATTCTAATTCAGAGTGCGCATTAGAACGCACGCACACCCGCATATGCTGGTGGCATGCTGTGTTACTAGAACTAAGGGGTCTCGAATGGTCGATACGAGAAGAATGTGGGCCACGACATAGAAAGAGCGAAAGAGAGAGCGAGAAAGGGAGAGAGAATATGTTTACATTGCGTAGCATTATTAGGTGATAAGATTAGCGAGCTGTGCCAGATTCTATTCCGACCACAGGCCGAAAGGAAGACGAAGGTTAGTGGGGCAGCGTCTCAAGGCAGGGACCAGGGTGGCCACCGGGGCGTGTAGGAACAGATTATTTTTGTTTTTCAACCCAGCAACCATCCCAAAAAATGATGGAATCGTTCGTTTGATTTGATGTTGAGCGTGCGAGGGCAGATTCATTTGCAGGATCATCATGATCATGGATTATGCAGCCCTCTGCGTGCCTCTGTATGTGGCAATAACTGTCAACACCTTGACAGCAATTAGCATTAGGAGGCTGGCGCACCCGCTCCTGCCTTACCTAATCGGAAGAAGCATCCTTCCAATTATCACCTTTCCGTGGACGCTTCATTGGCAAATGGAGCTACGCGCGTGAAGCACTGGCTGGAAGCGCATTGCAACACGCATATTTCTCGTAAAGTGTGTGGACACGCTCTACACACGGCCAACGAGGTATGGCTGTGAGAGGCAACAATCTTCTACGATGTTATTTAATGTTTGCTCGGTCGCGAAGATGCAAAGTCGCGAAACGTGCGTACAGGAAGCGACAAGCAGACAGGAACTGCTCAACTCCTTCAAGAGGAAGGTAGTCGAAGACGGGCCTGCATACTTACACAAGCTGTAAGTCCCACTCAACGCGCGAGAGGTGTCGCTGAGCTGAGTACGAGCATCGCGTTTTGCAATCCTCAAACATCCACTCCCCTGGCGGTCTACCATCAAACCGGATGGTGCGAGGGGAGTAAAATCAAACAAAAACATTTACCAAGCGAAGGTATCAGCTACCTTCTAATGGTGGTTTCGCTTTCCGCGGTGGCATTCCCTTTCACCTTTGCTTCTGATGATGCGCATGGGTTTTTAATTAAAATTTGGAACCATCCCACGCCAGGACAGGGTTGGCTTCTGGTTGGTGGTGCTTGGAACATCCAGGCAGCAGAATGGTGCCGATCAGAAGAGTAGACTCGATCATCGATCGAATCGAAGACGATCACATTCACTTTTGCTCGCTTCCATCACAGAAAACACACACTTGGGTGCGTATGTAGCAGCGTGGCAGCATCCTCATCTGCTTCGGCGATTGTGTTTGTGCTGAAGAGATCGTGGTGGTGCCGCTAATTTGTTGATGAGCCATCGCAATGCCCCAATGATGACACTGCAACGCGGTGGCTCATCACGTTCGCTCGTATCGCTCGCTCCAGTGACACACAGCCAGCCAGCGAGTCAGTCAGTCAGTCAGTCAGTCAGTAAGCCACTCGGTTGATGTTGCGTAAGCGCAACGATGGTGGCTTCTGGCTGCCACCGAGATGAGGCTCGCACGCTGTTTGTGTTGGTAGTGATGTTGTTGCTGCTGCTGCTGCTGGCGATGACACGATTTGCTTTTGCTCATCAAGATGAGCCCAACGGCCAACAAAAAACGATGAGGCCAAATTAATTTGGATCTTTCTCATCCTCATCATCATCAACGACCGCCGTACGATTGCGTCGTCGTCGTCGTCGTTGTCGTCGGGGAGATAATTTGGCGATCATCGTTGGAGGTCGATCATCATCAATCGGTATAGGCTCGTATTGATGGTTTTCGACACTCACGCCTCCCGGGCCCCAAACAACAGAACAGCGAACGAACGGCAAATTTGGCATTGGGTGGCGGCACATGATTGGCCCCCTCTCAAACCCCCCGCGCGGATGATGGTGATGAAGAAATTATTCACGCACGACTTGAGCGACCCTCAGCGATCAGCAGCGCAGCGATCAACAACGATGAGCCACCGGGGGCGGGTGGTTAAGCAATCACGAGATCATCACGCTTAGCGGGGACAACAAAAGCGAAAAGTGGATTGGATTGAGCAATGGCGGTGGCGGATGGTTGGAAAATCGGAAAAACTCGTCTCCGGACAGCTTTAATTGCGTGGTCGCGGTGGAAAAGCATTAATTTCCTCCGCCGGAATCGGCTTTGCTGATGGCTTTCCGTCAGTAAATGACATTTTGGGGGTTGGATCATCAAAGCAAACTGAACTTGGGTTCGTCCTGCGGTTCGTACTACGAGTAGTCCATGCTGCCGGTGTTGGTGTTGCCTACTGTGGTGATAATGGTGTCGTGCACGCTGCGCGGGGCTCGACACACGAAACTTTATTGATTTCATAGCCACCTTGACCTAAATTCGGGTGGATTCGTGCTTAGACCGCGACCGCTGCACGCTCCGTCTTCGTCGTCGTCGCAATGTGGCGTTGCGCGTGGCTGCCATTGAGGGGGCCTGAGAGAGCTGGACAGCGTAGAGGAGTATGCTAATGAGACAGCAAGAGAGCTGCGTGTGATAACGATTTCGTGGTTCTCGCATCTTACTCAGCAGCATATGGTCGAGGTTTTCGTAGATTTCCTGTTGGTTAGTTTTTTCGTAATTCTGCTTCTCGATTGCGTTCCAAAAATAGTGTTTCAAAGCGCCGTGAAATCTTACGAACCATTTGCCAGCTCATTGCACAAGCTGAACTCTTTAGAAAACTAAAAAATATGCCACCAATCATTACATAAAGGTTCACCAGAAAAAAAGAAACCAATCAAGCAGCATAAACTCTGGAAAAACAACGGAAGCCCAGGGTTTCGATTACGCAGAACACAAATGAGCTCCTAATTATATTTTCCGAATTCCCATCTGACCGTGCACGACGGACTGGACTCCTACCGAGCTCGTCGCGATAGTTCGTGAAAATCTCCGCGCACGCTAGCCGGTCGGTCGGTTCGCGATGGTTGCGCGAGTGGGTTGTCTGCCTTGACATTGGCCCAGATCAGCGGTCTCTATTGCCGTGGACTCGGCCTCGAGCGCAATTTCTTCTTCTATTACCAGTAATAGTCCCCGTGTGCCACCGTCGCCTCCTCGAGGGGTCCCTCCGGAGGCCGTCTCGAGCGTGGCCGTTGTGCAACGCGAACGTGAACGACGCGCAAAAGGGTTCGCCCCGGCACTCGCACTCTATTGAGCGAGGAAAACCCCCCGCCCGAATGAAATGGAAACGCAAAAACGAAGAAGAAAGTGGTTTTATGCTGCAACTGGAGAGTGAAAGAGAGAGAGAAACAGAGTGGACTAGCTGGCTAGCTGGCCTAGGGTCTAGGCTGCTGCTGCCGGTGGTCCCGTTCCTCCGGGGATGAAGTAATAGAGTTAACTATTAATCATCTCGTTAGTTTTTCCAGTTCGTTTTGGTGCCACGTTCGCGTCGTGGTTCTCTTTCTTTCTCTCTCCCTCTTTTTACCACGCAACTACACCGGGAACCACTATTTATGCGCACGTAGACGGGAGGCGACATTGGCCCCTTAACCATTAGAGGCAAGCCAATCCGATTTGTTTTGCTCCCGGGGGCCACCGCCACCGCAATGGCAATGAAAGTGAAAACCTATCGCTCGGACGATGATGGTGGAGGTTGGAGCAGGGAAATGCAGCATGGCTTGTGTGCAGCATGGCATACATATGTTGTGTGCTTCGTTTGCATATTTGCCACTGACCTTGGTGCAGGCAGGAGGAATGGGTTGCTGTGTTGATTGGATCTCGTACTCTCGCTAGGATGCGATCAGTAGCTCCGTGTCCGTCGGTGTGTATGTTGGGATTCTGTTATGCTAGGTGATTGTCGAGTCGAGAAAACTCACTGCTGCTTGCTTGAGGAAACAAATTGTTTTCTTTACGAATGTGTTTATTTTCGTATAATTTGCTGCTAGCGAGCAGACATAACAAGACGTTGAGGCTGTTTTCTTTTGATCAAACATCATTTTTAATGTAAGACATGGAATAAAATGCCGTTAAGGCAACATTAGAACAGACAACCACAACTTATGTTGCAATCAGGCGCTGTTTATGTTCTAAATCTTGACCCCCCTCTAATGTGAGCATTCGAATGTTGTCTGTTTAATGCTATTTATGCCCAGACAAACAAGTGAATGTAACGAGAAGTGTTGAGCAGAAGTCTGGCATTATCTATCGGGACCCTGCGACGACGACGACGACGACGACAGCGGGAAAAAGGTTGGCTTTTAGATTGTGCTGTCTCATGCGCGCCACTATGGTCGCGTTGGTATGTAGTGTCCAACATAAATTCCAACATCACCGTTGGCGGTAGCGGCAAGGTTCACCCTATCGCTCGGCCAGAGGGATAAAAACGGTAATGGATTCGATACATTAACCGGACAGCCAGCCACTGCAGACGGGGTGTGTCAGCCTCCCGGGCGAGGTGGCCACAGTGGGCAGAGGAGACTATGCCACTCCAGTCCAGTGATCCAAGATGGAAGTTTCATTTTCACCAAAGGTCCACGGTTGCGCGGATCGAGTTGGCCACCAATTAGACGGAGTAGGCGACGCGGACCGTTTATGCTCGCTCAGCGCAGCACTCCGCGTTGGTTCGTAAATCAATTTTCACTTCGAAGCACATCATTAGACCATCGGCTGTGGCTCGACGATACCATCTCCCGTCCTGTGCCCGCGAGAGGTGTGACGAATTTTAATACCCCGTGGACTGTGGTGGAACGCGTGCAAGCAATTACTTGTTGCAAATGTTGCTTGCACCAACACACCCACCCACCCACAAAAAGTGGACCCCAAAAGGGTGGCCGGTGGGTTCTCTGTTGTTGCAATCCCGAGCTGCAATTCTATTAACTCTCCCAGGGTTTGTGACGTGTGTATGCTACTGCTGCCGCTAGTGATCAAGTAATGGTCATTGTTTACCGTGGGGGGGTTGCTCATACGTAATTCTGTCGCCACCACTGTCGTTGGGTCAAGCCACAAAAGGCGTGCAGCTCATAAACAATCAACATTAGCCGGTCACCACGAACCGCGTGGCCATTTTCTGTTTCTGTCTCCAGCATAATAATAATAAAATTTACCACCAACCAACAAGGGGAGTTGGTTGGTGGCCATTTCGCGGTTTCGCACGACCTCTTACCTCTCCACAACATCTACATATTCAGAGTGGCTTCGACGCGTTTTCGTCACGAAGGAGACGCTCATCCAGTTTGGTTTGCTTGGATTGACTTCGAACTCGAGCAGCACTGCGGTTCGGGCATCCGGGATGGGAAGAACTTTCTCTTCCACACCGCCATTGCTTGCCTGCCATTTCCGGTGGTGGTCCGGTGGCGCTCACATTAGTGTGCTGCCGACCGTGTCGCGCATCAGCCTAGCGAGCGACTTGCCCGAAAGTGCGAAAAGCCCTTCCAAGCACATTATGCTGTTCCCGTTATGTGGGCCTTTCCTTCTCGAATGGTGGGGTTTTCGGTCGTCGAGAAGGGCCCAGGAGGAGTCGAAGTGCAACAGGTATGATGCCCTCGAATGTGCATCGTACCGTAGCGCGCCGACATGCTCACTCCACACCGGTCACCACCCACCGGGAATTTCGGGCGCACCGAAATACAAAGGCGCGCGCGTCCGAAATGCATCGCTGCATCGCTCGATGTCTGGCCAGGCGAGGGGGAACACATACCGAAAGTTGGCAATTTACTGCACCGTAACATAAAAACATAATTATTTGGCGAACCGGCAGTAGCGCAGGGTGGAAAGAGCACTCGTGCCAAAAGATGTGCCGGTTCGCTGGACAACTGGGCCAACTCATCCTGCCTCACCCGGCGCGGCCGTCCATCC
>NC_064878.1:50711048-50716048 GCF_943734665.1 Anopheles aquasalis | reverse complement strand
CCTACCTCGCTGCCAGGGAGGGTGGTTCAGAGGGTGGCACCGTAGCGTAAAGGTTGGCGTGCATTTGTGCACCAACGTCGTGCATATGCGCGTAGCCGTAGCCCGAGATTGATTTGTTTTGTCTTTTGCCATTTTTTGTTGTGACTCACCCCCACTCCTCCTACTCCTCCTCCTCCCGGGCTGGGGAAGCTTGTCTTGTGTGTCTCATTGTGTCTCATTGAGGTGGCTTGTGGTAGAGGGTAGTGGGTCAGTGGAAGGCAAGTACAGCGTTTATTAGCTTCCCTTCTTCCCTTCCCACCATCGGGCATATGGGGTCCCCCAGTGTGTAGTGGACGGCGACATGGTGCTTGCTGTGTTGTGCTGCAATGCGTGTTCGTTGCTCTTGTTTCGCTCGTGTAAAATAAATAAACAAAGTGGATACAAAAAAGGCAACGGAGCGTACGGGGAAACAATCTCTAGAGAAAAATGTCATAACCAATTGGCGGGTGGTTGTGGTGGCAGATCAGTGAATTGAACATTAAAACTGTTGCCGAAACCGCACCGAGAGTCGAATGATGGTTACCTTTTGTCAAAGGAGCATCAAAGTGCACTTGCACTAAACGGTACACTAGTATCCCCGGGCAAAGTAGGCCACGGAAGGACAATAAGAATTAATTCCGACGATAATTTCCAAAGTAGAAGCGAGATATCAATTATATTAACCACTGGAAACCCTCCATTAAATTTGATGATTTGTAGTGTTTGCTTCTCCCAAACACCTCTAGTCACGACCAGCATTAACAGCGAAGCTGTAAAGCCCACAAAGGCAACTATGCTAAACGGTTCTGCTGCTGCCGCTGCCGGCAAGACTTCCTCCTCTCGAGAGCGGCGCAATTCGCGCTTCCGAGCTCGTACCGTTCTATTCTGCCAGCGGGGAATAGCGAGGGTGGTGATTGCGAGCGCGATTGTGGTTTCGACATGAAGCAACACAAATGGTCACCTCAAACCCACCGCCAGCTCACCGAGCCACCACTGCCGTTGCTTCAACACACGGCACGTGATCACTCTTCTGGGGCTCCACTGCTCGCACCACCGGCGGCTTGTTAGGAGGAGGGTTAGGGTGCCACAAAGGTGTTGTGGCTGGCAGGCGCTAGGCGTTGAAGAATTGAAACGGGCCAAGAAAAGTCGGCGGGCCGCTGCCAATCAAATCCCTGGCGAGGGGCGGCTGTTTGATGCAAAAGATCCGCGGAACCAAAGTTTCCAAGTTGCACGACCATTTCCTGCGAGCCACCCTTGGCGGGCTGGTGGGGTGTGTTGGGCGCATTGTGTAGTGTTCACGCGGCCGGTCGGTATTGCATAGGCGACCGGCCTGAGACCGGCCAGTCAGCCAGCCAGCCAGCCCGCTAGCTAGTCGCTGAGAACGATGCCGCTTGTGCTGCTTTCCTAATGTTCCTGCACCCGGGTGTGCAAACGGAACCGAGCGAACACTCGAGTCTCGGGCCGCTTGTGATAGGAGAACAAAACCACAACAACAACAAAAAACGGCATTAAAAAAAGGTGTGTAGAGCTGTGGCTCTTACTTAATTCCGCTCGCGAAAAAAGTTCTACTTCCGTAACGGAACGCAATTTATAAGCCATGGCTCGACCCCCGTGGCCATAATGTGAGTAATGGAATAGTGTGCTAACACACCAACACACATACTGCCACCAGCAGATTATGCACTCGCGTGTAACGATTGTGTCTGGAGGGTTGGTTTGGTAGGCAGTAGGTTAGTGGAGCGAAGTAGAATCCTTTCAAGCCTCTCCCATCAGACCTCGAGTCAAGCCAAGAATCGAACCACCGAAGCGCAGCGGACAGGGAGTAAAAGGAATGCTCGCGCCCCGTGCTGACCTAGTGGAAAATGGAAGTAAAAAACCAAAATCCGCCACGGAACCGACGAACGGTCACCGTCGCCATCGCTCTAGCGTCGTCGTCGTCGCGACCGTCGCGCAGGTCGCCGTCAGAGGTGCTGTTCCACATTATGTAATTGAATCGATTGAAGGTATTTAACCTAATTTTGTGTAGATTCGTTTTCGTGCCTTCAAGACCGTGCCACGGCCGTGGTGGTGGTGGTGATGGTGCAGCATGGTTCTTACGCTCTGCGCTGTACTACAGAGAACGTTCTTGCGCTGCACTTCGCGGGCTTTGCAGAGCACCTCGGCATCGGCAAACCGTCAACCACCAACACCACCGCCATCATCATCATCATGGTAGGCGCCTCGCTTAACGAACTCGCTTGGCGCTTGGATGGAGGGTTCGAGTTTGGCGAACCACGGTGCTTGTCACACGGTGCACCCCGAGCTCCGCTGGCTTATTATTGCGCTTGGCCTGGTTCTGGGTGCACGGTGGCCACCCCCAAGCCATTGGAAGGGGTAACAGAAAGGGAAAACGGAACTACGAGGGCGGAATGGAATGTTCAGTTGCTGCTGCCGCTGCTGCGATGAGCGATGTCTCATAGCCTTCTTGCGTTTTGTTTGCGTCCTTTCCGGTTGTCACTGGGGATGTCGAATCGTTTTTTTTATTATTTTTCAATTTATCCACCTTTGTTGTCGGTTGGTGGTTTAATTATTTATGTTTCAGTTTATTGATTTTCCACAATATCGCTCAAGCCCGGCAGCAAATCTGTCTGCAAATGAATGATAATGACCATCAAATGTTTGCCAATAAATGGAAGAGCACCGTTTGGGCTATTGATTTCCGCACAATAATTAGGCAAGATGCAGATGCCTCTCGCCCCCCATAATGACATAATTTGGGTCTGCAGACGCTTCTTTCTAAAAAAAAAACAGTACACAGCGAACCGAAACATCATGTAATTGGAATTGGCAATTGAACTTCGATTGAGATTGTCTTTGTTGTTTGGCTGTTGTCGCTGGAGTGGCGGCGGCAGATAGTAAGAGAGAGAGAGAGAGAGGCCGCTGGCCAGGGTACAATTGGTGTTCTCGCATCGCCCGCACAGGTCTCGACATCGGCAATCGTGCGTACGTGCGAATCGCCCGGCAATGGGGCCTTAATTTATGTTTGATTAATAATTCAACGTTTAACCAATTCGCCTGAAGTCGAGGACGGCCGCAGACAGTGGCGGCGCACCGCGCCTCGCGATTATTTATCCAGTTCAACTGGATGCGTGCCAGTGAGCTGGGGCCCCCGTTGGCAGAAGGAAATTGGGGGAACATTCTCAATACAAACCGTTGATCCATCAGCCACAGCGGCGGCGGCGTCTGTGAGGATCGCACTCGCACTCTCTTCTTCTTCTGTGCGTCTGCGCGAAGATCGCCAACGCCAACCCAATGGGGGGGGGCCAATGGGGGCAGGAGGGCGTATCGATCAGTAGTGAGTGCCCCTCGGTGAGCACAAACGATCCTCCTCCTCCTCCTCATCGTCATCTTCTCTTTGTGTGATCTGGCAGAAATGCGTGTCAAGGTTGTCGCGGTTTCGCAGCCACAATCCGTGGCGCGCGGACCGCGGCGGTGCTGCGTTGTGGTGGTGGTGGTGCAAGCGCGAGAAAGAAATTTTTACGGTGGCCACCGTTGCAATGTTGGAGGTGGCATGTCGTAAACCATCGTCGTCCACGGGTTTCATTTTCCTTCTACTCGAATCGCTCTCGATGGTGGCTCAACGTCAACGTTGGTCCGCTAATTGGCAGAAGGCGGCGGTGGCGCTGGCGGTGGCATTTTGCGTGCCGCCAAATGTGTGCTCCCGACTGAAATCGAGAGCAAAAAAATGGCGCGATGGGGGTAGCATAAATCAAAACCATACGCAAGATTCGGTGATTTATGTTTCGGGACGCTCGCGAGATCGTCGCGGTATCCGTCGAGTGCATTTCCTTTGCCCCCTGACGGTGAGACTGTGTCAGTAAACTAGAAGCTTCCAAATATAGGTCTTGCTTTTTTTCTTTCTTTCTTTTGCACCGTCTGCGCACTTCAGGAACATCTGGTTTCGTCTCCATTTTGGGAACGGAGATTCGAAGGTCACAGTACCGGTGCGTGATCGTTTGTAACCGGTGCGATCGGCCCATAAGTAGTTGTTTACTACGAAACACTCGCTATAGTTTAGTCCCTTTGGAAAACAAAAAAAAAGGGCTGGATTTAAGACCACGTTGCTGTTGTTGTTTACCTGCTTGTGTGTTCTGTGAAAGAGAGAGAGAGAGAGAGAACTCCCAGAACGGGTTCGCGTGACGGGAATACGCGCACAAATGAATCACAGAGAAGACCAGCACGGCAACGCATGCTATGGATTCAATGTCGAAACATTGTTTTGGCAGCTTGAAATCAAACCAACACTCGTGTCGTTTTGTAAACAGGAAGCATGCTCCGTGGTGGTATCATTACGGATGGAACGCACTTGCTGTGGGCCGGGAATTTGAAATCAACGCTCCAAATCGCTTTAATGCCATCAGACTGATATAGAAGGCTGTCAATGAGTACAAGCACTAGGGACAATATCTCACAAAAGAAGCCATCCCATCATGGGCCGGAGAAAAGAACTTATTAAAAATCCATCGTCCTAAGTAATCTCAGTAACCAAGCACCTCACCAGCGCCATCTGCCATTATGCGTTCTACTTTTGCCGTTCGTCTGTTCCGCTTTGTCGTTTATTCTTTACCACGTGGACACAAACAGCACACAGAATATAGAACACTCACAGGGAGTCTAGGCTTGGTTTGGCTTCTCATAGGTTTGCTGCCCCACTTTCAATGCAGGACCTACTTTCCATGATGATCCTTTTTCGGAGTCCGGCTCAAGCGCCTAGGCCGCAGGCCTCGAAATGAAACACTGTAAATGAAAAGTAACACAATCCGAAACACATACACTCGTTCGCGAGTGTACACAGCCACATCAGCAGCAGCAGCTCTCTGTGGACATGTTCGCATTTTTGTTTGCTTAGGCAACCCTCTTCCCATTTTGGGGCTGCATCCGTTATCGCTCGCTGTTCTATCGGAGCCAAGCGCTTCCTTTTGAATTACGAAACCAACCGAGCG
>NC_064878.1:50688548-50706048 GCF_943734665.1 Anopheles aquasalis | reverse complement strand
CCGCAAATACAAAACGCAAACGCAAAATTGCATACAGTAGATAACGGAGACACGTTAACAAATGGTTTTAAAGGGCGATACAGCAAAGGTACATACACAATCAATGCAGGGCAGGGGGCGAATCGGTGAGAGAAATCCTACAACAAAAACGCAAGATAAACCAATCGAATGGTCGTATAGCAATATGCTAATGAATCCGTCTCAATCCCTGTTTTCGGGGGAATGCAACGCAAACGCAAAAAGTATATGAAGCAGCGACGGGCGGGCGGCGGGCCGACAGGAACGTTGGAAAGAATGATCCAGGAATGATCCAGGGGCACATGAAGGGGCAGGCAGGCAGCAGGCAAACGCAATAGTGACGAGTGATGAGCGGAAACCGTTAATACGTGTATTGAGTGTACATATAGCTACCGTCTAATGATAACGTTATTACTGAGGGGTTCTTTTTTAACATTCCACTACGATTCATTGATTCTATTCTACTCTCGCTGTGTACCTATACACTCTACTTAGCACACTTCACAACCGCTATCTGCTCCAGTTCCGTTGCTATAGTTTAACGTCTACGCTCTGTTGGCTCTGTTTTAGTGAATAATGTTTTCCTTTGTCTTATTATAATATATACTTTCTCTGTTATTCTACGCCGCTTTTTGTAAGACCTTTTCGTTGTGCCGTTTTTCTTTCTTCTGTTCTTTACTTTCTCTTTCTCTCTGTACTACTGGTACTTTCTCTTGGGCTTGCCACTTATTTCCATTTATCTTTCAAAGCTTTTTGGTTTTCACTGTCAGTCTTTCTGTTCAAAACTTTCTAGCCCTTCTTCCGCGACCCTGTCTACTGAGATGCTAATCCACTTATTTTGCTCTTTCACTGTTTACCCCACTGTCTCTGCCGCTATAGTTACCTAAGGGGACTCTTCCAAATGTGTGTCGAATAGCTTTGAACAAAACAAACAAACAAACAAACAAACAAAGAAAGTATCGAATGTGTTCCAATGCAAATACAAAAGTATATTTCAAAAGTAAGGAAAAACTAGTAGCACGAGATGAGATGTAATGCTAGTGATGATGACAAGACATCTCGTAGAATTTGATCGTAGCGAAAAGGGAGGATATTCCCCAACCCAATCCAGAATGTGAATAGGTGTGTGATTGTGCGTGCGCGTGTATGCAAACAGCTTTATGGCGTTCTTAATCTTTTGCGAATCAAAAAAATCCGATACCCATAATAGTGGCATAGCTACATTACAATGTTAGCTACATTACAATGTGGATAAGTGGACACTACAAACACATACACTCGCGTACATTCATTCATACAGAAAAAAAAAGTTTAACAATTTTGCAACATACAAAACACTAGAAGTCTAAATACATATATTTTTTGATGTCAACTTTTTGTCCCTCTCCCCGTCCCATCAACCCATGTCCCGTCGTGCTCATCGGTCGGTTTAACGGGTGTGCATTAAACGCACCTTATGTCTCTCTCTCGCTCTCTCTTTCTCTCTATTAAACACAAACATAAAAACACATAAATCTTTCACACAGCATACGACCGAATCAAATGCCTTTTAAAAGTACAAACAGTTACAAAAACCTGCGAGGTTCAGAACTTCATTTTGTAGACTTTTGATGACTCTCAGAGCAACAACCGTGGCACCTGAGCGCCGCTGGATGATGTTATTTAGAATGTGATGTTGCCCCCGGGATAGTTGTGTGTTCATAATGTTGGGATTGGGTCAAGCTCAGCTTGATCTGGCGACAGGGCGTTTGACGCTAGGGTTGTAAATATTATTTAAAGAGCAGAGCAAAAGAAAAAAAATACTATTTTTAAACAAATCTTATCTCGTTGCAAATTGAAATACTTTACATCAACGATAATGCTGGCTATCTGGTGCCCAACCCCGCATATAACCGAAAAACATTGACACACATTTGGCAAAGGCATTCGAAAGGGGCAAAAAAACGGGCTCAACTCTCTCGGTCACTATTTGCGTTTGCGTTAATCTGTGTAGCAACTGTTGTCCCTCTTTTACGATGGAGCATCATCAAAATCAAACACAACGCTAGAAAGATAGAAGAATGGAAAACTCTAGTAGCAGCAACCAGAGCTACATCAAGCTACACGCTAGCTAGCGCTAGCTGCACTGCGTTCAAACCAAAAATGCTGTGACAGATTATAAGTAGTAGAGAGGCAGTAGTAGGACGTTGAGTTGTGCTGAGTAGCAGCTAGTGCGGAAACAAAGTGCAGGAATCAAAGTGGCGATCTAGTGTACCTTGTAAAGGTAGCGATAGTGAGAGTGCACGGAAAACGGGAACAGAAGGAAAGTGTATGTAAATTATAGATAGCGATAAAAAAGAGGGACTATGAACACGGTTTTGTTTCAAGCACATGAATCGCTTCATATCCCTCAGGCAGACAAGCACACACCCCCACACATGCACGCACGCGTGAACATTCCAATCAGGATATCGAGAGCGCAAGGAATTAGAGGCAAGGTACATCGGCGCGCGAGTCGAGTGATGTGATCAAGGTCACATAAACAAAACCGTGGAAATATTATTAGATTGAAAATCATAATTTGCCACAGTGATACATAGACGTATAGGAACACTATAGGCTGTAGGCGGCCAAGGCGGAGGCGGGCAAGCAGAATTAATAATGTGTGTGTTGTGTGGCGGGCTTTTGTGGATGCGAAACATAACAAGAGAAATGGCAAAGTACGACTTAACGGAAATGTACACTAGAACCACCACCATCACCACCGGCAGGACGTTGTAGTGTAGAACAGAATTGTAGCATTCGCGACCACTACTAACCGGTAGTAAAACAGGGACAGGGCATGTAGGGTAGAAATGAGAGCCTCGATTCTGATGCTTCTCCTTTTCGGCTCCCCGATCCTCTTGATCATTCTTTCCAACCGCGAGCCCGAGATGTTGCAAATGTTATACCAAATCCTGTTGGTTTCTTCACAACAACAAAACTCGCTCTCACAAAATCACAAACACCGCTGGTGCGATACAAGAATAAGAATACGTTCTGAAACACATGGCCACGTTGCAAAATCTGGCGGTAAAGCTTACCATGGGGCATAGCTTTAAAAAAAAAGGATAAAGATGTCACAACACGAAACATCACACTTGACCAGAAGAAGAAGAAGACGAAGAAGAAGAAGAGGGGCGTTGAAAGGACACGATAAGAACTAGCGAGCGAGAACGGGTGAGAACGGAAACTACCATTAAAAGTGTCGTAAGTTAGGTAAGCTAAGGTAAGCAGGCTATGTGCGAAGCTAAAGCAGCGTTGTTAAGCAACCAGCAAGTAGCAACAGGCAGAGGTGAATGAGCGAGAGACCGTCGGTTAAGATATTAGGCGGGAAGTGCGAGGATTGCAGCTCGCGCAAACAAAGCAAAAAATATGCAAAAAAATTGGGTACCTTACCTTAATGTGTTTTCAGAGAAAAATCTGTTTTTTTATATACATACATACGATATACATACGTCTATATATATATACATATTAAAGTATCTAACTGTAAACTTATTATTTTATTTCGTGCTAGCCTGTAAGAGATCGTTTATCGGTGGTTAAGTTTAGTAGAACGAGAGCTCGAGAGCTGGCGAGTGAGGAATACCGGAGCAACGGACACGAGATCTCCCGGAACGTAAATTCTCTAGGTTTCCATTACTTTCCATTTCTATTCTCCTCCCTTCTTCTTCACTTTGTCTCTCGTGTCCGTCGTGCTACCGTTTTCCGTTGTACAGTTTCAATTGTTCTGATTTGTTTCTCCCCTCTCAGATACACCTCCGCTCACAATCTCCTCCTTTCTTTCCGCGAAAAGGGCTAGAACGTTTAAGTTTACTATTTACTACTACTTACCACTACTTAATAGCATTGGTTTTTTGTTTTATTATCTCTTCTAATATTGTTCATACTCTTCCCGTCTCTTCTGTTTCTGTTTTTGTAATGTAAAAGTCGTTAGTAATAAATAAAGAAAACAAACACATCGCATCTCGGATCCGTCGGTATGGGAGTGTGTAGGCGAGGGCTACCCGGAGTGGGGGTGTGCCGTGCAGACGGGCGTGACCGTGGTGGAAAGAACGTAAACTCCGTTTGTGTGATAGGGGATGGGAGAATATTAGGGGGCAGGTGGTCATGTTTTGGAGGCTTATCTGTCACCGTGCATCCTTGTGGTTTAGAGTGAGCACATGGTATCCGGCCGATTATTGTTAATGCCAGGGTGGGAGACGAGTGGTTCAATGCTTGTTTTGCAGTCATGGAGGCGCACGACACGAGTCTGGCGAATGGCGCACGCCGTGGTTACCGTCTTGTAAATTGTTTTCTTAAAACATAAACCCCTCTGTTCCATGTATCTCGCGCGTGCGCTAAGCTTGCTGTTAAGTTTTGTGTTAACACTGCAGAGTATATATATACATACCTAAATGGATCTAGTATAACAAATCATTTGTAGAAACCATGTGAAGATGAGGGGGGGAAATATATATACATATATACATATACAACTACATATAGGAAGGTTAAACAAACGGAAAGAGAACTCACAAAA
This sequence comes from Anopheles aquasalis, assembly GCF_943734665.1. Lineage (NCBI taxonomy): Eukaryota > Metazoa > Arthropoda > Insecta > Diptera > Culicidae > Anopheles > Anopheles aquasalis. The sequence goes on along the minus strand of NC_064878.1, from coordinate 50,701,487 downwards.
TGCGATAGTAACGTTCGAACGGGTTGAAGGAACCTTAAACAGTGCGAGTGTAGAGTGGAAAACAAAGGCAGACGGAATGGAATTTTAAGCTCTTAACAACAACAAAAAAAAACGTACAACTCTCTCGTATTAGAATCTGTGAACACATAAACACATCATACAAACAACATAAACACACTAGCAACAGAATAGCGAGACGCGTGGCGATATATTTTAAAACAAAAAAAAAGAAACCAATAGCAAAGCGATAAACCTGGTGAATTGTGTATACACGCCACCGGGAGGGCCAGGAGATTGGAGATAATCAGCGAAAAAAAGGATGTTCCCCGCCTTCTAGCTCCTGGTGTTGCTCGAGTAGATGCGAGGGGATAATAAATGTGTAAAAAAGAAACAAATTTAAACACAAACCAGCAACACACGCAGAACTAGGTAACGAATGATTAAAAACACACATCCACACTAAACACTAAAGAAAAGCAAAACAAAACACAAGTGGAACTGGAGATACCATCAAAAAGAAGAAGAAGAAGAACACTTATTTTTAATTCATGTATTTAAAATACAAAAAAAAAACCAGGCCGAAAATGGTGGTAATAAAGATGGGAAAGATACACTTAAATGTCGATTCGCACGGGTTCGATTCGTTCTTGTTTCGGTTCTGAAACTTTTTTGCTAACTGTTTTTTGCTTTTAAATGGACTTTATTAGTAGTAAGGTTACTATGCTCCTAACTGTTGGCCCCGCTATCAACCATCACATAATTAAAAACAGATCGACTCTCTTTCCCTCCGTGAGATCGTCATTTACACGCCGCTCGTTATGCCAGTCTCGAGCTGCAAAGTATTCTTCTCGATGTGCGTTTTCAGATGCTCCATCAGACCGAACTGGCAGTAGAAGGCATTCGTGCAAACGTGACAAATGTATGGTCGTTCTCCGGTATGCACACGGATGTGTCGCTGCAGATGCTGCACATCGACGAAGCTCTTCATGCAGTGCGTGCACGTTAACGGTCGCTCGTCCGCATGCAACCGTGTGTGGTTCCGCAGGTTCGAGGTACTATTGAAGCGTTTGCCACACGTTTCACACCCGTACGGTTTCTCACCCGTGTGCACCCGCAGGTGCTTCTTCAGATTGCACTCCTGATTGAAGCTCTTCGGACAGAGCGAACACTGGAAAAGGCCCTGTGGTCCGTGCACGCGCATATGCGACTTCAGGTGAGCCTCACAGTAGAACGTCTTCTCGCACTGCTGGCAGGCGTACGGTTTCTGGCCGAGATGCTTCCGGATGTGGTACTTTAGATTGTTCGCCTGCACGAACGTACGATCACAGTACGGGCACGGATGTTGCTGTTCGATCCGGTGCATACGCATATGCTCACGCATATACGATACCGTCTTCCCACAGACCTCACACTGACCCGGTACGGCCAGTTTCTTACCAGTAGACGAACCCAATTTTCGACGTCCACCTCGGGGTGAAGAGGTCCGGCTACGCGTTTTGGCACGTTTCGGTTTACTATCCTTGCGTTGCTCCTGCTGACTCTCGGAGCTACTCTTCACCGATACAGACTCTTCATCCGACGGATTTGCGGAAGCTGCTTCACTTTCCTCATCCTCTGCCAACGCTGACACGTTGGTCAGTTTCGAGTTCCGCGTAACATGCTGGTCCCTCGTAGGACTATCGTCAATATTTTCCGATTCTGATGCCCCGTCTGATTCAGATGGTTCCGAGGAGCTAGGTTCACGTTTCCTTCGAGTTCGTGGTCTTAAACGGCGACCTTTCCGGTTGTTGTGAGCAGTCTTTATCTGTACAGTTGAGTAGAACGGATAGTCATCACCGAGTGCCAGTGCGTCCACGGTCGATTCCTGATCCACGGCCACCGGATCGTGCACGTTCAGAGGATCGTATTCCAGTGGTTCCGGTTCTTCCTCTGTTTTGATGATAAACTCAACCACTTTCGGTGGTGCGTTCATATCGAATGCATCGATCCGCTGGTGGCAGGGTGCACATATCGGTGATATCAACCCACACACCGGCGTGACCTCGACACGGGTGCTCCGGTAGATTTTCTCCAGCAGTTCGGTGTTGCCCGGTTCGCAGAAAATGGATTCCATTGGGCCTTCCGTGGTTTCGCATATTTTACAGTGGTTCTCCTTCTTCACGAACGGACTGAAAGATGGGGGAGAGAAGAATTAACTCGTTCCTTTAACGATTTTAACCGAATTTAGCTCACCTATCGAAACTCATCTTTGTTTACCGTAATTGTAAACAGAACGGCATAATTACGCTGTGTCCACACCGCACAGAATCTGGCGATATTGCGCTGTGTACACACCGCACAGAATCTGGAGCTATTGTATGTAGGCCCAAAGTGTCCAAAGGAAACAGGTGAAGTAATAGCAATTCGGCATAAAGCACCAAACGTCAAATAACTGTCAGCTGTTCTAAGCACGTGATTCGTGAGAATAATGCGAAGGTAACAGTAAGTACCACGGATGATTTTATTGAAAGTGCAACAGAACGGGGTATAACATTGTTCACAAATATAATGCATCAATAATGGCGATTGTTTGCATTGCATTGCCCTCATTGGTTGCAACATATTACTCCTTTCTCATACGGGTGTGGAAACGACGAGTTCGACGGACAAGTAGTGTTGTTGGTTGTTTTCACACAATACATATCGTTTTCCAAAGTATAGAGATAATTCAATTTAGAAAATTTGTTCAGATTGAGTATTCGTTTCAGCCGATTTTTAGACAAATCAATCAATCGCAGTAAAGGAAAGTCGTAGGGACTGAAATCGATGCTGGTCAGTTCATTGCTTTTGAAATCTAAACCTTCCAAAGCGGGTAGCAAAACCCGCCGACAAGAAGTTTTTTGTAGCGACTGGCAATCTGGTAGAACGGTATGCAAACGATTACCATCAACAGCCAACTTTTTAAGATTGTTAAGGCCTTCCAGCTCCTGTAAGTCGAGTGTCGTCAGTTGGTTGTAGGAAAGAGATAACATACCGAGTTCCGTGAATCGACCAATCCCGACTGGAAGTTGTATCAAATTGTTTCTTAGTAAAGCCAGTGTGACAAGCTTCGGCGCGCTCCATTTGGAGAAGTTCAGCTGCGTAAATTCGTTGTACGCCAGGCTTATGGTGTCAAGCGATGGCAATACAACTGGATTATTGGCAATAATTTGCTTGAGTCTATTGTTGTTCAAATGGAGCATGAGGAGCCTCTTGAATGGTGTAAAGAATTCCATGTCGATGTACTCTAACAGGTTGTACGACAATAGTAATTGCTCAATCGGCAAAATCATCCTTGGATCTTCACTCGCCTCTAGCCGACGCAGTTTATTGAAACTCAGGTCGACCTGGGTAAGATTGCGAATTCCCTCCAATGGTTTCAAGCTGAATGAATCCAGAAGACCATTTTCTAAAGTAAAATCCTTCAGCTGTTGCAGGTGTCTTATAGAGGTTGGAATCCTTCGCATTGCACTCTTAATCACTTTCAAAAAATTCAAGGCAATGTTTGTTCCCGAAACCTTGATTGTTCGTAGTCGTGGGGCAGCTGCCACAATAATCATCTTCAATTGACAATCCGCAGGTATGCGTAAGACCTTATCGTGGTACACCCTATACATAGCACTCTCTGTAATACTGCCCAACATCCGTGTGACCTCACCATCCGGGTACAGCATGGATGGTCGATCAATTTGCAGCATTAGCAAGTCAAACTCCAATGGTGGGGAAGGAAGCCGTTGCACTGCCATCGAAGAAATGTTGAGAATATCGCACTGGGTTTTCGGTTGTTTCACTTCAATGCACGATAAACCATCGGACCAACAAAAGCGGAGGTCCCAGCAATATGCTAAAAGAACAATAGGAACAGCGTAGTAGTTATGTGGAACCGGTATTATATCGGGAACAGTGACCTACCGAAAAGGATCCATGTAAGAATCCAACCAGCACGCATGATGAGTATCTCAAGACCAATGCTTCGATTGACGACTTCTGTACTACTAACTGGATTGCGATTACTTATTGCATTCCCTCCCCAAGTGTACGCGTACCATCAAACATCATTATTCTATTATTCATTCTCGTTCTTTAAGTATTGCTACTAATAGCAAGTGATTGCCAAACAGTGTCTAGACGGTGAGAGACACTCACAAACGTGTTGGGACAATTTAGTTGATATTTGAATGATTAATTAAATCGATACACTTTCGTAAAGGATCCAGAACGGATGGTGACTTGCGACACTGTAATGCAGACGCGCGGTAATTTTATTGCACCTTTAACGCCAGCGATTTGTCTCCTGCTCCTGTTTTGAATCATGCGTTTTAATTGCAAGGGATATATTTGTTGTCCTGTTCAACCTCAAATTTACACAAAAACGGACCACAATTGGTTTATTCGCCGCTCAGTAATACAAAACTAACTACACATTTGCTTCCGTTTGCTCACAGCGCAACTACTTCGAGCGTTCCTTGAGACGAATTTGAAACGGAACGGGTGCTAACGTGATTCCATCCATTCCCTCTACCGATGGCAGCTGCTCGTCAGCCGATTCAACCGTAAATCGATGCAAAATACCGGTAAGAAACAGAAACGCGGCTGGCTTGGCGAGCGCCTCACCAAGGCACCGTCTTCGACCGGCTCCGAACGGGATGAACATATCATGCTGCACCACCTGATCACCGGCCGGTGTGAGAAACCGTTCGGGCCGGAACACTTCCGGATCACCCCAGTACCCCTTGTCCATCTGTATCGAGTAGAGCAGGGGCAGAATGATGGAATCTTTCGGGATGTGATACCCGCACAGCTCGACATCATCCATCGCACGGTGTACGAGCCCCACCGGAACAATGGTGGCGATCCGCTCCACCTCCAGTATTACGGCCTCCGTGTACGGTAACCGTGAGCGATCTTCGGCCATCGGTAGGCGCTCCGCACCGACCACCGTGTCCAGCTCGTGTTGCACTTTGCGCATCACCTCCGGATGGTGCAGCAGATAGAGCAGGGCGAATCCAAGCACACTGCTGATCGTTTCGATGCCAGCCTGGAAGAGATCGAGACAGAGGCTCACGAGCTGGGCATCGGTGAACGAGCTGTGATGTTCCTTTCGTGCCATTTCCACCAGAAAGGCGGATATCAGACTGTCCCGTCGCTCTGGTGAGTGTGGATTCCTTCGGATTGACTCGATCGTTTCCTATAACAGAACAAACAGCATAAGCAACTCCGATGCCTGGCCACCCGTGAGTCCCGTTGGTTTGTTACCTCCAGAAAGCGCCACAGCGGTTTCAGTAATCTCAGCATCGGCCCATAACCGGAAGACTCTGGGCAGACGAAGCGCAACCAGGGGAACCGGTTCAGGGTACCGCCGGAAACGTCGATAACGTGAAATGTCCTGTGAATGGTTTCGGCAAGCCACTTCAGCCGAACGTTCTCCAGCTCGTACCGTTGCCCTGCCATCAACACCCACACCACATTGAGCACGGCAATGTCCAGTGAAGCGCTCATCGTGAACGTTTCGCCGGTCGCTGCACGCGATCGGAAGTTCTCGATCAGCTCGTGTACCTCACGCTCGATCACCCGCACGAACTCGGTGCGCCCCATGCCGAGCTGCTTCATCGTGCGGACGGCAAACTTACGCTGCACTTCCCAGTCTGGGCCATCGGTAAGGGCGACACCGAGCCGTTGACCGAACGAGCGCATCCGGAAGAAGAATCCATCCGGTCGTCCGTTGAACTGTTCCTTGGCGTACATGGCACGAATCGCTTTGCGTCCCGACACGATCACTATCCGATCCGGGCCAAATCGCACACCGACAATGTGCCCGTAGTGGCGACACAGTGCCAGCCACATAAGGTGATAGAACTTGAGCGCACGGGCCATCTTCAACAGCACCAATCCACATCCGATCAGCGGGTACCATGATGGACCTACGACAGGACGATAAAATGACGTTCACTATCTTCGCCTTACGAGGATCACTCAGTGCTGGCGATCACACTTACCAGGCGGGAAATGCTTTGGCTTGCGCGTGTCCCAAAAACACCACAGAATCACAATCAGCAACACTGCAACCACCGTGAAATGCCACATTTTTCGGACACTCTCTTCGAAGACGATTCGACGACGGATACAGGAACGACCGCGATGCTCCAAGGGGATTCCAGTGACTGAGGCCAGCTGCTGGATAGCTTTGGTGTTTTTATACCCACCCGTTAGTGTCCGGCTCCAGCATGAACCGGCCTCAGTCCAGGGCGATCAGAGATCAGTCTTCTGAGGTCTGTCCATCCGCGTTGTCATGTAAATCTCCACCGCCTCTCGCCGATGGTGTGCTCCCAAATAAAAAAACACGCTGGCCATTCTAACTGGAGTTTATTTTTGTGCCCGTCGCCCGACGCCATCACTACTAATCATCAATCTCCCCGTAACCTAAACAATGGTTGGAGCATATTTACGGATTATCGGAAGTCACCGCGCAGGGACACGGCAACAGCCTGCTGCCCCGGCTGCTGGTCAACTTCCTCAACAAGTTGGGCTGCCGTTGTTTGTTTAAAACATAACCTAGCGTCAGAAGGTTCGGGATGGTATGGGTCAGTATAGGGGACCATATGGTGGTGCCAGAGATTAAGATACGGCCCCGGGATTCTCATTGCTCATTCATACCACTACGGTGAAACAGAAAGTCAAGTTCATTCATAAAATGAATATCACCTTTCGAGACCGTCCGGTCCCGGTCCATGTGGTGAATGGAGGCGCATGTTTTTGGTGTTGATAAACAATCTAAAAATGGATCGATCGTTTGGTGTGAATCGGGGGAGCTCTTCTAAGCGGCATTCGGTCGTTGATCCATCGGGAGCGATTTGGGGGATGGTCACTGTTACTGGCCAAAGAATTGCAAACTCATTCAAATGGTGGCTCACTAAAGAGTCCTTTCCAGTGTCTATCAGTGCAATGAACTCTGGTTCAAACAACAAGAACTTGGTTCCGTGATACCACAGGCATCACGCAGCAATTGGTGCAGTGCAAGACAGGCTGGTTGTAGCTAATAGGAACAGCTTTGCGTGATTGCACTTGGCGTGCAGAGCTAGAGAGACCTAACAAAGGTGTTTGATGCTATTTAAACCGAACAACTGCTGCAGGTTGGTATCAGACATTCAGGTGTCTTCCAGCACAGCACACAGTGTTTCCGATTCAACTAAGCAGTTAAACGATCAACAGGAGAGCATCATCAACATTCACAATGATTCCTTTCGTATTACCAGCGATTGTGCTGGTGTTGACCATCGCTTTCCTCTTCAAAGAGTTGTACCGTCCAGCTAACTATCCTCCAGGTAAGACCATTCCCACCAAATAATTGCATTTACTGAATCAAACCCGATCGCTACTAGGACCGCGATGGCTGCCAATCGTTGGAAACACTCCGCTGATACGCAAACTGGCTTCCCAAAATGGGGGCCAGCTAATCAGTGTGTTTGACAAACTCTCGGAATCGTACCGTAGCTCGGTGATTGGTTTAAAACTGGGCCGTGAACGAGTCGTTGTTGGTCTGGCGTATGAGGATGTTAAAGCAATTTTAGCTAATGAGGAGTTCCAGGGGCGTCCCGATAACTTCTTCATCCGACTGCGTACCATGGGCACAAGGTAGAGCTTACATCCAGACAGTGGCCATGATGCAGGCAGTTTAATATCAAATTTTCCATCCATACAGACTTGGTATTACATGCACGGATGGTGCGTTCTGGAGTGAGCAGCGTAGCTTCGTTACACGCCACCTGCGACAGGCCGGTTACGGGCGCCAAGCGATGCATCTACAGATTCAAAGCGAACTCACCGAGCTGCTGGACATACTGAGCAACCGCTCCGGAGAACCAATCTGGCCCGGTTCACTGCTAGCCGTCAGTGTCATCAACGTGCTGTGGACGTTCGTGACCGGTGCTCGCGTTCCCCGCGAAGACGATCGTCTCGAGCGGTTGCTGCGGTTGCTGCAGGATCGCTCCAAAGCGTTTGACATGTCGGGTGGTGTGCTGAACCAGCTACCGTGGCTACGCTTTATCGCACCGGAATGGAGTGGCTACAATCTGTTGGTTCGCTTCAATAAGCAGTTGAACGAGTTCTTTACGCCAACCATTGAGGAGCATCATCGGAACTTTAGCGATGAGCAAGCGACCGACGATCTCATTTACGCGTACATCAAGGAGATGCGTGACCGGAAGAATCGTGATCCGGAATCGCACACAAATTTCACTGACCTCCAGATGACGATGATCATACTGGACATCTTTATCGCCGGTGGACAGACGACGAGCTCGACGCTGGATCTCGCCTTCATGATGATGATCGTACGACCGGACGTTCAGCGGCTGGTGCACGCCGAGATCGATCACCAGCTGGCTCCGGAGCAGGCACCACATTACGAGGATCGTGTGAAGCTTCCCTACATCGAAGCATTCCTGCTGGAGGTCCAACGGTTCTTTAGTATCGCTCCAGTGAATGGACCACGGCGTGCACTCGTGGATTGTACCCTCGGTGGCTATCGAGTGCCGAAGGACACCACGGTTTTCATGGGATTGCGTAACGTGCACATGGATCCGGAACACTGGGGTGATCCGGAAGTGTTCCGTCCGGAGCGATTCCTTGATGCCGACCATCGTACCATCGTCAACAGCGAGCGAGTGTTGGCATTCGGGTTAGGCAAGCGGCGCTGTCTCGGTGAAACCTTGGCACGTTCCTGTCTGTTCACTTTCTTCGTTGGCGTGATGAAGCGGTTCTGTCTGTGCCGACCGGGGGTTAATGATGACGATGGCGATGATGGGATGGCTCCCTCGATGACACTGAAACCGGGTATTACGCTTTCACCGAAACCATATCACGTTGTGTTCCAGCCTAGAGCACGGAATGGACCTCAAGACGGCACAGTCGAAGGAGATGTCTCTAGCAAATAAATAAAATACGTTTTTGATTATCCCAAATAACACTCTAACTTTGTTGTACTTTGCACACACTGTCGCTGGTTTGTTCTTGTGAGAGCTACACGAACATACGTCTATGCACGTTGAGAGGAACTAGAAGAATCACGATTTATTATTTTCGTAGGTTGCTTGGTTAACGGATTACTATTCAACAATACTTCAGCGCCCTTTTTACGCTACCGCTGCTATGATCCACAGCGCCAGATGGTGGTTACCATAGTTACACTACAGGCTCTATGATGATAGGATGCAACAAGCATCAGCTCAAGTCCTTGCACTCCGATCGGCTACTAGTGACACTCACGGACGCGACAGCGAAGCCATCCGATCGGCAGACGAAACGGTCTAATCGGAAGGCCCTCCCCAGAGAGAGAGCGCACATGTTTCGTTCCTTCATCATCGTTCAGTCGTTCTTGTGAGCTCGTGCGCTGCGGATCTTGATCCCAAACCTCCCAACCGTCGGAATCGTGTCCGCTACGGAATCCGGAAGTGTGCTCCGTTATCGCTCCCATATCGCGTGTGTAATAAGAAGCCGAGACTCTGGCTGGAACCTGATAAACGTGATCACAAAGAGTGTCCGGTGTCGGCCGAGCCGTGGTTCCCACGGCGCCTCCCTCCAGGCGCCTTCACTCCCTATCAGGCAGTCGAATCAAACGACCGGCCAGTATTGCGATCGATTGCGTGATGTTATGCAACTAGTACGAGCCACACTCCTCACCGTGCGTGACAACAGTGACGTCTTGGTGGTCTAGGCGAGTGTGCGCGCGCGCGCGTGTACGGAACCATGTTTGCCATTCTGCTCGGCTTAACGATAGCATTGTTGTGCGCTTATCTCATCAATGAATTTCGACGTCCCGCCAACTATCCACCGGGTAAGCAGTGTGCTGTGTGCGAAGAACGCAGACGAAGCGAGCGCCATCGTGCTAAGGGTTAACACACATGCATCGGTGACGAAGGAGAGATCGAGCCACGAGCCACGAGCCAGGAAGTGATAAGGGCGCCAATTGAGCCGACGGCGACCGTTGGACGACGTTGTCGATGCTGTCGCCGTCTAGCGTTGCTACATGCGTTGCCTATCGTCATGCGCCTCTCGAGGAAAAAAACGAAAGAAAGCTTTTTTTTTCGAAGACACAACCGTATAGATAGTTTCGTTGCCGGCGGCTTATCGTTTACTATTAGGGTTCTGGTTTGCACCGCAATGTAGTTGCGTCCACACCAATACCGATTCTCATTATTTATAGACGTACAATGGTAGCAGCAGCAGCAGCATCACAGAAGCGCGATCCATGTGGAATCAGCTGACGAAGACGATGCGTCGTGCATGATGATAAGTCGTTGGTTAATGCGGGGGGTTCTCGCGATCCGTTGGATTCCTTCTAATAGGTTCTAGATCTTCGCGCCAACAGCATTCTAATGAGGCAATCGAGGGCTCTGTGGCAAATGAAAGCGAGTTTACATTTAGATCGACTGAGATTTCTGTCTTTCCTTTATCTCAAGGACCTCCGTGGCTGCCAGTGGTGGGCAATACACCGTACATACGCAAACTTGCACGTCAGTACGGTGGACAGCACACGGTGTTCGAGCTGCTTGGCCAAACGTACCGCAGTGATGTGATCGGTTTGAAGCTAGGCCGCGAGTATGTCGTCGTTGCGCTGAACTATCCGGCCGTGAATGAGGTGCACCGAAATGATGTGTTTTCTGGACGGCCAGATAACTTCTTCATCCGTTTGCGTACGATGGGAACGAGGTGAGTGCGCGATCTGGGTCGTCAGCCAGTCAGAGGTGCCACCAAAAACTCTTACATTCTCTCCACTCTAGGTTAGGAGTGACGTGCACCGATGGAGCATTCTGGGCGGAGCATCGAAGCTTCGTCACGCGCCATCTACGGCAGGCCGGATACGGTCGACAACCGATGCAGGTGCAGATCCAGAACGAGCTGAACGAACTCGTGGACGTGATACGCGAACGCCGCGAACAACCGATCTGGCCCGCCTCGATCCTCTCGACCAGTGTCATCAACGTACTGTGGACGTTTGTGACCGGAGCAAGGATACCGCGGAATGATGATCGATTGCAGCGTTTGCTGCGATTGCTGCAGGATCGCTCCAAAGCGTTCGACATGTCGGGTGGTGTGCTGAGTCAGTTACCGTGGTTACGCTTTATCGCACCGGAATGGAGCGGTTACAATCTGCTCCGTCGGTTCAATCGTGAGCTGAATGAGTTCTTTGCGCCAACCATCGCCCAGCACCATCAGGCGTACAGTGAGGAGCGAGCGGGTGACGATCTGATCTACGCGTACATCAAGGAGATGCACGAGCGAAAGGACGATCCCGGGACAACGTTCACCGATCTGCAGCTAACGATGATCATACTGGACATCTTCATCGCTGGAGGGCAAACGACGAGCACGACGCTCGATCTGGCCTTCATGATGATGATCGTGCGGCCCGACATACAGGCACGGATTCGGAAAGAGATCGACGCCGCCCTGCAGGTGGATGAACTACCTCAACAAGCGGATCGAGCACAGCTCCCCTACACCGAGGCGTTTCTGCTGGAGGTCCAACGGTTCTTCCACATCGTACCGGTCAGTGGACCCCGGCGAACGTTGGCCAACTGTACGCTCGGTGGCTACCGGATACCGAAGAACACGACCATCCTGATCGGCCTCCGGACGGTGCACATGGATCGGGAGTACTGGGGCGATCCGGAAGTGTTCCGCCCCGAGCGGTTCCTCGACGATGGGCAGCATACGCACACGGATCGGTTAATGTTTTTCGGAATCGGAAAACGACGCTGTCTCGGGGAGGTTCTGGCACGCTCCTGTTTGTTTACGTTCTTCGTCGGGGTCATGCAAAAGTTCGATCTCGTACGGCCATCGGAGGGAAACGGTGCGATGGAACCGTCGATCGTGCTCAATCCGGGCATCACTCTCTCACCGAAACCGTACGAAGTTGTGTTTCGATCACGTTGTTAACAGGGCGTTGCAAATGGATATAGATTACTTAAGGTATTCGCGAAGATTCGAGCGGCAAATCGGTAAATCAATCAAAATTAACGATACGGTGGAGGCGCCAGTACACTGTTGCGATTGCATACTTTCAGGATTATTACGATCAGCAACTCAAGAGGATCAAAAGCAGCATAACGCGGTAGAAAGAAAAGAATCACTAAAGTAGCTTTAGCAAATAAACTAGAGAAACAGGGTGCAATTCGTTGCCATGGCCTATAAATACTTTCTTCTCGTTGAAATGTTCTTTTCTTCTTTTCATTCCATTTTATTCATTAAAGTACTTACAACATACACCCATCACAGTGCACCTTAGGAATCATTTGCTATTTACCTTTTTCTATTACATGGCTAACCATTCTACCCTACCCTCTTACATTTTACCTCGATTTTCGTTGCTCTGACCTGACCTCGTCGCCCTCTAAGGGTTCCGTGGAGCACACAGCCTCATACCCTCGATACCTACTCTCTCTGCTACCGTAAATGCTAAACGATTGGAGAAAAAGATTTGTACAACATTTTCGGCGGGGACATGACATAATAAACTAGGAAGGAAAGGAGGCGCAACGCATCGTCTACATCTCCCGGGAACCTGGATCCGTTTTGGTAACTCGCGTTCACTACTGCTCACTGCTCACGATCACGTTCTTAGCCTTGATGAAAATGCACTAACAACAGCTCTGCTTGTCTGTGGTAACTGTCACTGGGCCCACCGTCTTAGGGAAGTGGCCACGGTAGACCGGAAAAGTCGACTGGTCCACCAAGTCCGGCATCCGCCTCCAGGAGACTCATTATCACAGCCATGGCCGCTTCATCGTTCCCATCCGTACTGTTAGCCTGGGCTTGCGAAACATCTGTGGGACACCAGCACGATCAAACACGATTAGTGCCACTAGGAAGGAAGTGGTGGAGTCATTCAGCATACGTACCATGCTCTGGGCTTATGATGGC
>NC_064878.1:50678548-50686048 GCF_943734665.1 Anopheles aquasalis | reverse complement strand
GGGAGCATTGAAGGATAAAAGATCAAAATTGGCACCAATGCACGTTGCATACGTATATTTATTCATAACATGAACGTGCACAAAAACATGCCCGCAAAAAAGTTAAAAAAAATCTTTTAAAATGCTACCAAAAAATACTACAATCGTATGTTATTACTATTAGAAACACTTCTCTATTCTGCACATCGCACTGCGATGGAAAATCGCAGTTTGGCCACAATTAAACATGCACTGTCGGAGTAGTGCTGCATTAAAATCAAAACTCTGTTAAAGAAATGCACTAGATTTTGAGAAGTAATAAAATAACTTCCAAGGCATCAGAAATAGCAATAGAGACACGCGCTCATCAGCATGGAGTCATGGAATGCTATTACAGCGTGATCCATTTAGCGTGCATGTTAAAAATAAAACATCCGTCCAATTTATTCCCCCTCTTCCGGGCTTTTCACTGCTGGGCAAAAATATGAAATCAATTCAGCCTCCAACACTGCACGTGTTGCAGCAAGGGCTTGCTGGCAAATCGGGCTTCAAATCCCCAAAATTATTAACCGACCTCATGCGATCGCTCAGAGAAACATCTTACACCACCCAAGCTCGCTTACAAATGGCAAACGAACGCAAATCAGCTCTGAAGCGTGGCTTTCTTTTTACCAATAACCGTACACACGCCGTTCAATTTACCCAAGGCCAACAGCCATCCCAATCCGCCATAAATCGTGAGCACTGCAAACGGCGGAAACACCGCCCAACGCCTTACTGGCAAGGACACAAACAGATCGCGCGATGACTCGCGCGCTCGTTCCCCCCCGAATCCCTACAACTGCCGCACCGTTTAGCACGTAGCCCCTCAACGTCAGCTACATTACGTCAGCGGGCGCGAAAACTGTGACCCCACAGGAGCAGCAGCAGCAGCAGCAAGAGCAGCAGCACACCTTTCGTTGGCTTCTGCCGGAGGCCAGGTTTGCCAGCAGGTTGTCCAAAAACAAAGGCAAAAAACCCCGCGACGAAAAGCCACCAGCACCGAGATGAGGTATTTGCTGGGCGCCATAATTTTACATAATTATTAAATTAACTTCTCACCTTCCATTTCCTTGCGCTATAGAATGCTGGAGAGCAGGTGAGCTACATAATGGTCCTCCCATCGAGGGTGGGAGTTCTTAGAACACGTAGTACTCAGCTGCTGCTGCTGCTGCTGTTGCGCAATGGCTTCATAGGTGTTCTGCGCCCCAAACCAGAAGGGTAATCAAGGTAACTCCCAGCCAGGGAAGAAAGGATTCTTCTTAAGATTCGGCTTCTTGGCCTCATTCACTTCAAACGAAACTGGCCCCGGACTGGGTTCTGGGTGTTGGCTGGCTGTAAACTTTGCACCTCGCCCCAAACGACTTTTGACGTAGTTTGCAAACAATTTCTGCTTTGGCTTTGGAACATTTGAATGCCAGTCGCATTCGTATGATTTCCTCCACTGCTTGGTCACACTCGCTGCAAGTTTACCAACCTACCTACCGGTCCAACCGAGAGAACCGAACTGCTGCTCAAGAACTTACTTGAAGGAGAACTTTCGCTTGCGTGAACCACCGCCACCGCTGCCGGTTTGATGGTGATGGCTGTTGTGGTGCTGATGGCTGCCCGGATCGTCCGCATGCAGATGGTGATGGTGGTGATGGTTGCCACTGCCTGTTGCTGCCGCCGCTGCAGCAGCCGCCGACAGGGCACTCAGGTTGGTCACCGCCGACATGGTACCGGCCAGCGAAGGATCGACCAGAAGCGAGGCATCCGGTCCCGTCATATGATCACTCGGGACTGCCGTCGAGCTGGAAATGGCAAGGCAGCATAGGAAATGGAGAAAACCTTTTCATTAGGCACGCTACGGTGGGAACAGGTACACGACAGTACGTCTTCTGATCGAGCTTTGGCACATTTACACTCGAAGCTACCGATGATGCTGATGAGGAACTAGAGCAATAACTATCATCACCAAAAAGCAGTAAATCAAACAAGCCACATACTGAAAAAAAAACACATGACCTCACTTGCATGATTGTGAAAAAGGGATCAGCTACCAACACTAGGATGAACTGATGATCTTTTAACAATTGAAACGGCAAGAACAACACCGATCACACCGTTCTACGCAGTGCCACTGACATTCACTGAAAATCCTAGCCTGGAATGCAATGCAATGCACAGCAGACACAACACCAGGCAACTCCGGGGAGCAACAACGACACAGAATGGGGTGGACGAGGTCAAATGGATGGATTATTTACTTGGCAGCCGGTGAGTGCGTCGCTCCGAGCTCATAGAAAACGTTATGATGATGATAGTTCGCAATGGCCGGATGATTCGGTGCCGTAACCGCCGTGGTCGGGCACCCGGGCACCCGGTGCTGCGGCTGGGCTGCGTGGTTGTTGACCGACGGCATTGCGGACGATACCGTCACGCCGAGCTCGGTCAGCTGGTGTGGTTTCAGTTCGTCCAACGTCAAGAACTCGCGCTCCTCGTCCGGCACCTGCAGGGCACGGTTGTACGGCATGTCTTGCAGGGCAAAGTTCCGGGCAACCATTTTGCCCCTCGGGGCCGTCCGAGAACGATCGCCGAGATGTGACGGAAATCAGCTACAAGCTCACAACACCCTCCCGATCACACCACATGCTGATTTTTTTTAACACAAGGAATCTTTGGAGGACAGAACGAACAAAGATCGTCGCGGTAATCACTGGCGAAAATACGGCGGCTTGGAGTGCCGATGTACGGATTGCCAGCGGCTCTCTAATTAGATTATGCAATCGCAACCACGACCACACTGGCTATCGCACGCCTCGCCTCGGTCGATGTCGAGGTCAAGCACCGGGTACCAGCGGCTCGAAGGTAGGAAAATGGTAGGAAAATCAATGATTCTCACTTCAGGCCTCTTTAGTCACCAGGAAGACACCGGTCACTTCCGTTGTTGCCGCTCCTCAAATCACTATCCACTACCAGCCAGCGTATATCCTTTTTTATATCCGGAAAGCGATGCCGATTGGGTAACGGAACAACGGGAGACTTCAACGAGTGTAACGGGCAACGAACCGCTGCCTCTGTTGCCTGATATCACATACGAGGAAAGCGACCACAGGACACCAGGAATGCTCCTTTGCACACACGAACGAACGCAAGGATGGTGGTGGCCACCGACCACTCGCCGTACGGCCTGATCCGAGAACCGCAACCGAACGAGTGAACGAATGGGCGGCCACTGATGGCCACTTTTATACGGGGCCGAAGCTGTACACGAAAACATGACGAGCGAAAGGAACCGTCGGTTTCGGTTCGGCCCCATTCGGCTGGATGTTCCAACCCCCTCGTTGGTTCTGGAGCAATAACAACCGTGTGCCCTGCCCAATGATTTGCGGTGACGATTGGAATGTCCTGTCGAGGCGAGTGTAAGAAATGTACAGTTTGGTACAGATTGTTTTTTTGGGGGGTAGCTTGCGTTTTTAATGTTTTGGTGATATTTATTTCTTACATTTTTCCCTAAATGCTGTTGCTTTCTGGAGAATTGAGCAAATTTTTAGGAACAATTAAAACTGACAAAGATATTGATTTTTGAAAAATCGTCCATCATAAATAGCTCGATTTTTAAAATTTGATGATACGTTCATCATAAATAGCAGAATTTTTAAAATTTGATGATACGTTTTTTAAATAATTAAGCAAAACCCGTTTCATACAGCCAAATCGTAACAAAGCATATCTTGTTTAGCTTCAAAATTTTACAAAAAAAATCGAAAAATTGGAAATTTTACTAAAAATCCATCAATTTCTTGGGAAATAGAGCAGTGTTGCGACAAAAACTCTTCGAATATAGGCTTGATTTGGTACGAATTAACGTAAATAGTAATATCAATAAGTAGAATCATCCTTCAGCAATCATACTACGCGATTCGTAAACCAAAAACGCATGGACAATCTTGTATCTGCCTTCTAGCGTACAAGCTGTAGCGCACTGTGGCGCCCAGGACCATCGGAACGAAGCAATCAATCCCTTTTCCTCCTTCAGACACTACCAGCGAACAACCAACCAGAACGCGGTCGGAACAATTGAGGCCCTGTTGCTTGCAGCTCATGTTATGCTGTGGAGCAAAAGGGATGACCAGGTTACGGTGAAGTGCATTAGCTGGGACAATATTTTTCGTCGGAAAACCGTTCTTGAAAAGTGCAACTCTTCGCAACAATTGTTAATCGTTTTGCTGCAGATTTAGTCACTCAAAAAGCGACCTCAACGAGCAACGGAATTGCAAATAAATCAACAGCAACAGAACCATTTCGCGGCCGGTTATTGTTAATGATTCACCCGCCTGTGTGCTTGTTACATAACTGGCCACACACCAAACCGGATCAAGCTTACCGTTTTACCGACGAATGACAACGGCGACGATGAACGACGACAACCTATTGGGTTGCTGGTGCGGATGACGGCGATGTGATGTAATAAGCTCGAAGCCCGGAGAAGCCTCGGTTCTCCTTCTCCGACCACCACTCATCAATACGTCAACTGCCGACGATTCACCCAGGACCGGGGCCAACGCTAGGAATTTGATTCGCTGTTCGGGAAGCAGAACAACGGAGATGAGAAAGATAACTTTGCTTATGACAGCTGGCCCCTGTTGGATGCGATCTGCGGGCGACCACAACAGGGCCTATATTTTTATCCTTGATGGCTGGAAAGTGGCATTCACTCATGCTATATTCCTATTTCCTAGACAGGACTCAGGGATTAACGAAAACAAACCGATTTATTTGTTGAAAACGACAATCACATCAATTGCAGCACCGTTTCGAGAGAGAGATATCTCCTTTGAACATCAAACACTGTTCGTGACCTGGTAGCCACCGCTACGTCCACCGGACGCGTATGATGTGGCCATTATTTTGGAATTAAAATTACCTCCGAACCCATCGACGCTCCACGCTCCCGAGCAGCGCCAAGCGGACCAGCGAAGCAGTGAATTGTCGATTCATTGGCCAGCGTCGCTACCGCAGCATCACCAGGGCTGTTTTTGAGGTTCTCTGCGATTGGAGACAAGTCTGATGTTTTATGGATTTCGTAGGTCCGATCACCAGGATGCTAATCCGATGGCAATCGGCTTCACCGGTCGTTACACCCCCGAGGAGGAGGTGGGACCGGCGTCTGGCTGCCGTGTGTGCGTCGTGCTGCGTGTCGACAGAATCTGTGGCTCTCCATTGTAATGTGCATATCTTATTTGTCGCCACGGTGCTCGAGAAGATTCCCGCATTCGATGCCGAATCAATGACCAATCGAGGTGGTGACGAGCAAGATGACGACAATCCGGGGCACACAAAACACAGCACAAGTCATACGAAACGGTGACGGACCGAGGAAGGTTAATAACATCCGATAACGTCCGGTTGGTGTCGAGTTTCTGCCGCTCCGAAAGAAGCGTTAATTAGCAGTTGACCGTGCTTGCCGTGGCGATGGGACTTCGACTTCGATTTCAATTATCTAAGGAAGGAATTGAATGTCTTTCCATCTTGCGAAGACACGAGCCGCCGTTGCTCCATTTGGCAGAAAAAGACTGAAAAAGACTTTTTCCGCTTTTCCTCAATAAACACAACATCGGTAGTCGTTGAAGTTGTGCTCGTCCTCATCGTCATCGTGCTACAGTAACGGTCCTTAATCGCAGACCCGCCATTGTGTGGCTTGTCAAATATCTGTCCATCGCAGATGCCGTTACCTGGCTTCCACACCAGCACAGGCCAGCTGTTCGAAGTTCGGGCTCGATAATCGGTATCACTGGCACCCATCCTCTCTCTCCCTCCCTCCCCTGCCCCTCGACAGTCAATAGCAGACTCTGATGGATTGCTCAATCGCATCCTAAAGTCCTTCATTCCAAAAAGAAAAGAAAAGAAACAGTGTGTCCTCACTCAGCTTCAACAGGTTCGGTTCCGACGGCTCTGACTACCCTTCACCAGCAGAGCTGAAATGGCTAAAACGAGGTTACTTCCCAGTGGTCCCTCGCACTCGCACAGAAAAGATTTCCCTTTAACTTTCCACATATTCCGCTCACTCGAGGATGTAAAATTATTTGTTTTCCTCTCGACCCGCTCGCCGGTGTGTGCGTGGGGTGAGACTCGAAGAAAAGTGTGATTACGACATCGAGAGCATGGGATGACTCCCTTTTCATATTTTTTTTCGCTTCTGTTCATTCCAACAAACGACACAATCTGGCGAAAGGGAGCCGGGTGGAGGGACGATCCAATGCAGTGAGTGGGCAGCGGAAGAAACGAGACAATAATGAAGGACGACGATGCAGTTTGCCGAATAATTGGCTGCTCAACAGGTGGTGACGGTGGTACACTGCTCGTTACCGTACTGGAGAGTCAGCTTTCCCAGTTTCCCGCCAGGAACATAGCATCAGGTGCTGTTCAGTAATAGGACGACTGCATTTTCCGGAAGGCAAACAGACAAATATGTGACACCGTGACGCCAGTGTTGTGAAAATGGAACTCCATTCCAGGCGCTGTGATGCAACTTGATGTTTTCTTTACGCCTGGTTGTTTAGCTCTTTATCCACGCTTTTGTTTATCAAACATCTTCTCCGTTCTCTGTTAAAGGTGGAGAAAAAACTTTTAATTAAAAACTTATTATAATGATGATGCTTATTCACAACGATTCCGTCCAACTGCGTAGTGGATTGTTTTTCCACCCTGATAAGCCATTCTAGTAGGCGCTCTCTGTCCCTCTGCGTGCTCTCTAATAAGCGTATGGAAAAGTAGCGTGAATAACAACGGACATTTTCCTGCATTCGACCTCCAGGTGGTGGTGTTGCAGTTGATAAGCCCGCCAACCGGCCTGTGTCAGTGTGCAGCTCACTCGCTGGAAGGTAAACAGCAACCCCAGGAGTAGTGTAGTTGGCGCGTGCGACCACATAACGCGTTACTTTGGCAACGTTAAACCCGGGAATGCGATAGCGCGGGAATGACAATCATCCAAGTCACCTTACCATACCGGTGTAGTGGAAATGATGGAGGGCAAATATTGATTACAAAACCGTACGATTACTTCAAACGAAC
The DNA here is from genome assembly GCF_943734665.1 of Anopheles aquasalis. Taxonomy (NCBI): domain Eukaryota; kingdom Metazoa; phylum Arthropoda; class Insecta; order Diptera; family Culicidae; genus Anopheles; species Anopheles aquasalis. The sequence continues at coordinate 50,678,974 of NC_064878.1, read as the reverse complement.
TGGTGCACACATTCCTAGCGGACAGAGGAGATCTGACTCTCTGGAATAGGTTTTCTATTATTAAATTGCTATGCTATCGACAACGACCATTCACTCTGATGTGCTACGTCACATGTACCCCATTGCAAGGTCACGTAATGGCGATCACCGGAAGTAGTAGTAAAGTGTGCATGTGTGTACGATGTGTTTTGCTCATCGTAATGTCCACTCGAATGATGCTACTACTGTTGCTGATTGTAAACAAAGCTCGATCGCTCACGCAAAAACCCGCTACAGTGACACACTGCCTTAGAATCTTCTTCCCCATCGCGGAGACGCGACCCCTTGAGCTCACAATCAGTCAAACGATCACACCGGGAGGGTGGTAAGAGTTGTGTAGTGCTGCTGCGGTGTACCGGTAACGCACGTAACACGTCGACGGTCCGG
>NC_064878.1:50671048-50676048 GCF_943734665.1 Anopheles aquasalis | reverse complement strand
TACCTTTGGTTGCACGAGAAACCTGTATCTCACGCGCAAAGCAGGGGATCTTGTTGGCGACAAACCTGGGAGCGCGCGCAAACCACGCACAATAAGGATAAAGCAATAGGACTTATCGCACGTAAGGGTACGACCCTTGGAGTGGACACTTTGTACTGTTGTGAGGGATTGTGAGGGAGTTTAACAAAAGAATATTACATTTAAGTCGCCCACAATAAAGGGTGCATCTTGTCGCTGGAGTTGCAGTGTTCGACCAATTGTAATCGCTGTGATGCCGATACTAACTGCGGGAACACACAGCAGTACTAGCCTGCAGCTAGCAGGCCCCGCACATAGGCTTCGCTGCTACTAATACCACTAGTGCACGATCTCGAGAGAGTAACGGCGGTCGAGCCTCGCCTCGTCTCGCCTCGCGTGTTGTCGCGGTTGTGCACTTGTAACGCTAACTATCGTCGAAGGTCGCACGCTTGTGCCTTCCGTACCGCCCATTTCACGGTCACACCCCGTCTGCCTAGAGGCCACCTAGGCGACTAGGTCCACTCTCTTTCTCTATCTCTCATGCACGCATAAATATGATCCGATTACGCACTGCAAGTGGCTGCAACTGGAAAGTATCGATTAGGCAGCTCCTCGAGGAACGCCAAATCACTAAAAACGGCTTGTTAAGGAAGTAACAAGACATTGACTAATGCTATAATGTAGGTTTTGACCCTGCAATTGAGGCCATAAGCGAAGGTCAAGCGATCCAGGTTCCACTCGAATCGCATACCAAGAGCATCCTCGTTCCCGTTAACGATGACCATTAGGAACCATTAGAACTGCCAATGACCGCTGGCCTGATGCAGCAAATAACCTTGGCACGTGCAACGGCCTAGCGAAGGGGTTAGATAATCCCCGGTCATCGCTCATTGCTCCCTGCGCGCCATTGCCCGAGATACAAATGATTATCGCTGCAGGGAACGCACGCTTCTACCGAGTACTCTAAATGTGGGCTGAGGTTAAGTGAGCAGATGGCACCATTTTCTAATGATGTCAGAGAGTAGGTTTATATTTCAATTCAAGATAAAATGGTTTGTCTTTATTAATACATTTGTTTAAAGATAAAAGTTTAACTTAAACTTGTAGACATGGTTTCTGCTCCTTAGCCTCTAACTGTTCGTTTGTCGTCGCAAAGCCGGTTCCACCCTAAGCAAAAAAACAGAAAACGATTTAATTACAAAGTGTCCGTCTATTCCAGAATGTTTGAACTGCTTTCCTTACCCTTTGAAGTGGTATGATATCTGATTCCGAGAGCTTTTCGTTCGTTAGCGGGTGAATCATGTCCTTTTTGATGATCTTTTCGATGCACTCGATCGTGACGACGTCTCCACTGCAAAGGTGCCGTTAATCGTTTAGATAGGAAGAGAAGAACCCTCTTCGTTTAAGACTTACGTGGGCTTAAGAACTGCACAAGGGACGGCATTGCTGAGAATATCGTGCGTTACCGCGCACATGTACCGGTTTTCCTTGGCTATCAACGATTTCTTGTCCGAGGGATCCTTCACCAGAGTAAACTTGACGCTAATCAGATCCTTAGCCTTCAGCGGTTTGCCCGATACCGGGCAGTAGATCTTGCTGTCTGGTTTCTCTATCCGTGCCACCTTGGCGGACGGTGTCTCCGAAGGTACCCAGAAGCTGGGTAGCTCCTTCCGCTTACCGAGCGACACGTTCGAGATCGCTCCGCTGGTGCTTGGCTGTTGTTCTGCCGCCGCACCGACGGTAGCCTTGTTGGTGACGATGTTTTTCTCAGTGGAAATGAACTTGTCCAGCTTCTTCTGCTGCTCTGCGTTGGCCTCGGCCGCTTGTTCCTCTTCGTCCGCCTTCACCTGCTTCTCGTACTCCTTCATCTTGCGGTTGTACTCGTTCTTTTTCGATATGATGTACGTCAGGATGGATTCCTTGTCGAACAGATAACCATCTTTGCTGAAAAGAACCAGGAAGAATATGAAACTATACTCTAGGCGGATGCGAACGAAGAACCTACGTGATAACAGGATTCCGGCACGGCTGTAGGGACAGCGAGCAGCAGTCGAAGCTCTTCACCGAATCCTTGCCGATGCGCCGGGATGTGGTACCAAAGCCGGAGTTTGCGGCGTCCTTCTTCTTCTCGTGATACGTATAAACGGCTCCGGCGGTACAATTTCTAGCGTGGCGAGTCATCTTACTACGATTTTACGGCGATTCGACTCGATTCGATTTACGAAGTTTTCTTTTCAACAAAAACAAACCACCCGCACGGGTTCAAGAGCACCGCGAAAAGAAAAGCGACTTTGATGAGAAAAAGAGTAAAAATTGTGAGCCCACCAAACTCACCGCTCGCCATGACGAGAAAAAACTAAATAAGCCTCCTTATTCAGGCGTTATTAAGGCGATTTTGTTGGTGGGGAGTCGATGCCGCGTGCGAAAACAGCGTGAAAACAGCAGAAAAACTAGCGCCAATCCAAAAAGTGCGAGTTTGCGAGAGAAAAGCGGCAGGGAAACGCACGCTTACGCACACGCGGCTTCGTGGAAAACTGTGATCGGTTCCGGGGGATGCTGGCAGCATAAGATTTGCCGGTGCGTTCACATTCCGCGCGCCCTTTTGCCGCGCCACCGCAAACGCGCGACAGCGTTGCCCCGCGAGTTAGTGCTTTTGGTGCAAGGTTTTCCCGGTTTTCCCAGCGAAAAGTTTGGTGCAGCAGGTGTGGCCAATCACCGGCAACGCGTTTAGTAGGCGTCGAGTGTTTCCTGCGTGTTCTGTGACTCCCCCGCGCCGGTGCCACGCACGGCTTCGATGTTGGCCAGCCGCCGCCGCCAATCGTGGTTCCGTTCAGAAAAGAAGTCGCGTCCCCTGCTGGTGCGGTGAACCGCTAATTACTCCCGCCCCGCGAATAACTGTTGAAAGAGCATTCGATTTGGAACCGCGCAGCAAGAAATCGAAGCAACCATGGGTGCGTACCTGTCCACACCGATCACGGAGAAGGAATCGAGCGATGAGTCGAACGAGCTGCTGGCCGCCGGATCCAGCTCCATGCAAGGATGGCGTATGAGCCAGGAGGTAAGCAAACCGGCATCAGATCGCATGCCACGGTGACAATAATTTGGATGCACTTCCTTGCCCACAGGATGCCCACAACTGCATACTAGATTTTGACGAGAACGTGTCCTTCTTTGCCGTGTACGATGGGCACGGTGGCGCCGAGGTGGCCAAATACTGTAGCCTGCATCTGCCGAACTTTCTACGTACGGTGGCCGCGTACGGCGAGAAGAACTTCGAGCAGGCACTGAAAGATGCGTTTATCGGCTTCGACGCCACACTGCTCGAGGGGGCCGTGATTCAGGAGTTGCGAGTGCTGGCGGAAAAGACGGATCAGGGAGAAACATATGAGGAAGAGGAGGAGAGCGATAATGTGGAAAACTTGCGCGAAGAGGCCATCATGCCACTGTATGAAGTGTTGCAGAAGTACCGCAAGGGTGGAAAGCCACCAGCAACAGGAGCAGCATCAGCTACCGGCAGCCGGCAGTCGGGTTCTTCCCATGGATCCTCGAAGATGCGGTTGGTTGAGGTCATGAAGGAGGCCGGATCCGGCTCTAAACCCATCTCACCGTTACTGAAGGGCAAGAAGGCAACCGTGGATGACGAGGATGGTGAAGCAACCGCCGGTGGTTCCGGTGGTGATGTAGCCGCCAGTTCGGGTGAAGCCGCTCCTGCCGCGAAGGAAGCTGGCGTGAAGCCAGCAGAGGATGCAGGCGGCGATGCAGCCATCGATTCAACGGTCAGCAGTTCGAGCAACAACAAGGCAGTCGAAGGACGGGATGATGGCGCAGCGGCCCACCAGGAACCATCCTCCTCATCGTCCTCGTCAGCCTCCGCCGTTAGAAAGGAGGAGCAGATTGATGAAATCAGCGATACGGATGGTATAATCGTAGACAAATCCACTGCAAGCGCCACAAAGGACGCCAAGGACACGTGCGCCCCAGACAGTTCATCTTCCGATCCCAGCAAACAACAACCGGCACCGGCAGCAACCAGCAAAGTAAACGGTGACGTTGGCAAGGGACCGAGCGCTTCATCGGCTGCGGCAGTCTCATCATCGTCATCGTCCAGTGCTAGCAGTGCTGGCCAAGAGAATGGTGTCGCTTCGAGTGATTGTGGCGGTTCCAAGAAAGCAGAATCCGTGCATAGCAGCAGCAGTGGTGGTAGCAGTGGTGGTGGAGGAAGTGGAAGCAGCAAGGCTGCTCCTGCTGCTGCCAGCCCTGCAGCAGCCGGTGGTCGACGAGCGAAGAATGGGCCGGCGAAGCCATCGCTCGTAGTGGATGACGATGATTCGGATGAGGACGATGAGAGCGATTCGGATGAGGAGTTTCCACCGGTTGCGGAACCCACCGATACCTCCAGTACCGAGGATGGCGATGAAGAAGAGATCGACAAGTGAGTAACGGTGGCATGAGGGGTTTAGGTGACTCCCATTTAATCCGCCTAATGTCTTTACAGTGGTGAAGAGGGCAGTGAAGAGGATGAAGAGGTCGAGGAAGAGTACGAGGAGGAGGAAGAGGAAGATTATATGAACGAGGAGGACGAAGCGTTTATGCGCAACATCTCGGACGAACCGGGCAAAGACAGTGGATGCACCGCAGTTGTCGCACTGCTACACGAAAAGGATCTTTACGTGGCCAATGCCGGTAAGTGGGCAGCACTACTCCATACCCGTAGGCAGTAGGCGGTGACTGAGTAACACCGTACTTTCCCTGACGATTGCAGGAGATTCACGGTGCGTCGTTTGCCGCAAGGGAGAAGCGCTCGAGATGAGCTTCGACCACAAACCGGAGGATACGATCGAGTTCGAGAGGATAGAGAAGGCTGGCGGACGCGTTACGCTCGATGGCCGTGTCAATGGAGGATTGAATCTGTCTCGCGCCATTGGTGACCATGGTTACAAGATGGTAAGCACATCGGTCACCACAAGAGAGTGAACTAGCAT
>NC_064878.1:50578548-50663548 GCF_943734665.1 Anopheles aquasalis | reverse complement strand
CCCGGTGGCCAAGTTTGTGGGTGGCAAACACGGCACGAATCCGCTACTGTACGAAGATCAACCTCTGCCGATGCAGCGCGTCTCGAACAAGGCACGCAACAAGACGAACGCTCTGAGCGATGACTATACGGCCGGCTACTCGCCGTTCGCGATGCGCGATGTAGACTCACGGTCGGCCGTACTACGTGGATCGTCGAATTTGAAACAGCGCATGGCCAACTACGAGTACGATAACAAACGGCGTGGTTATCGGAAGTGAAATGCCGCTAGCGATCCTCGTAGATGTGATCCAACGTTTTCCAGTTGTACTTTTTCTGTTCAAACAAAGCATAAAATAAACCAATCCAATGACGCCACTCAACACCTCGTGTTATACGTGCAGTGTAATGTGTTAATAGTAAGCATTAACAGCAGATTAATTGAAAATAATTCAGCCTGTGATCATAAAGTTGCGTTCACATTAAAGTCCTTTGGCAACGATACGAACTTTTGCTTTGATCACGATAGACACTTTATTTCAACTTTCTTTTTAACAGTTCTTTATACGCGAAGATACGAGACAATGAGGTACTGCCTTGTTCACAGACATAACACAATAAGAATGATTAGAATATGCTCAAAACTCTTCATCGTTTCTTTTGTTTGAGGAACATTCAGAGTCTCACCGAGATACTATGGGCAATGCTCATTGGTTGCAACATATTACTCCTTGCAGATAGGGGTGCGGAAACGACGAGGTCGACGGACAAGTAGTATCGTTGGTTATCTCTCGGACATCAAAATTACCATTGTATTCCTTGAACGTTCGGTTGAAGACCAAACAGTATAATTCGTTTTCTTTTATGTGAAGGTTGTATAGTTCGGGAAATTTGTTCACATTGAGTATTCGTTTCAGCCGATTATGAGACAGAAGTATCGAGCGTAGTCTAGGCATGTATAAGCAGCCGAAATCGATGCGTGATAGTTCATTGTGTTGAAGCTCTAGCTCTCCCAACACGGGTAGAGAAATCTGCTGACTGGAAATGTTTTGTCGCGACTGGCAATCTGGTAGAACGGTATGCAAACGATTAACATCAATAGCCAACTTTTTAAGTTTGTTAAGGCCTTCCAGCTCCTGTAAGTCGAGTGTCGTCAGTTGGTTGTAGGAAAGAGATAACATACCGAGATCCGTGAATCGACCAATCCCGCCTGGAAGTTGTATCAAATTGTTTCTTAGTAAAGCCAGTCTGACAAGCTTCGGCGCGCTCCATTTGGAGAAGTTCAGCTGCGTAAATTCGTTGAACCCCAGGTTTATGGAGTCAAGCGATGGCAATACAACTGGATTATTGGTAATAATTTGCTTGAGTCTATTGTTGTTCAAATGGAGCATGAGGAGCCTCTTGAATGGTGTAAAGAATTCCATGTCGATGTACTCTAGCAGGTTGAACGACAATAGTAATTGCTCAATCGGCAAAATCATCCTTGGATCTTTACTCGCCTCTAGTCGACGCAGTTTATTGGAATTCACATCGACACAGATAAGATTGTGAATTCCCTCCAATGGTTTCAAGCTGAATGAATCCAGAAGACCATTTTCTAAAGTCAAATACTCTAGGTGTTGAAGGTGTCTTATAGAGGTTGGTATCCTACGCATTGCACTATTACCCACACTCAACAATTTCAAGGCAATGTTTGTTCCCGAAACCTTGATTGTTCGTAGTCGTGGGGCAGCTGCCACAATAATCATCTTCAATTGACAATCCGCAGGTATGCGTAAGACCTTATCGTGGTACACCCTATACATAGCACTCTCTGTAATACTGCCCAACATCCGTGTGACCTCACCATCCGGGTACAGCATGGATTGTCGATCAATTTGCAGCATTAGCAAGTCAAACTCCAATGGTGGGGAAGGAAGCCGTTGCACTGCCATCGAAGAAATGTTGAGAACTGGTTTTCGGTTGTTTCACTTCAATGCACGATAAACCATCGGACCAACAAAAGCGGAGGTCCCAGCAATATGCTAAAAGAACAATAGGAACAGCGTTGTAGTAGTGTGGAGCCGGTATTAGATTGGGATCAGTGTCCTACCGAAAAGGATCCATGTAAGAATCCAACCAGCGCGCATGATGACCAATGCTTCGCAAAACCTATGCTTCGATTGACAATTTCTCTATTACTGGACGAATTTAGGTGTCTTAACTCATATATAGGATTTTTTTCGTCCTCAAATCTCTCTTCCATCTTCAAAGATCTATTATTCACTCTCTAAGTGTTGCCATCGACAGCAGGTGATTGCTAAATAATGTCGGGACTGTTTGAGACACACGCAATAAGGTTGAGATTACTCACTTGATGGCTGGGTGATGAAACAAATCGATACAGTACGCTTTGCGAAATCAAACGTCTCTCTTAATTCTTCACTAAACATACAGTCTTTAGCTATAAAAAGATGAACTGTTGAAGATCTCTTGCGATTTTTATCATCGAACCCGTTTAGCGTTGTTTGCCATAAAGGCTAAATATTTAAAATATCTCTTGTTTTTTTTTTTGTAAATTATTCTAATGAAACGAAATAAGCAGTTAGCACAAAACTAAAGCCAATATTTACCGACCAACTGCACCAGAGGGTTTTGTAATCTTGCTTCTTCGTTTTATGACGTCATAAATGCCCTGATGACGTTCCAGCCAGCAGGAAACACGAGGGTGATTATGTGCATCCCCTGGAGCAACACATTCAGCTGCGTGTTGGCGTAGGCGTGCACAACCCCGACTACGACGCTCAACGCTTTCCCACGCTCACAGCCTACATTCCCCTCTTTTTCCCACCCAAGGGACACCGATGGTTGTCAGTCACGGAATGTACAAACGAAACTTCTGGTAAACGTTTTTTTCCCACGCCCACGAATGCTGCCATTCCAAGGATCCGTGGAGCACGTGGGAGTCTGCCTGGTGGCATGATGCTATCTCTCGGTCGGGCTGAGCATGATTCAATCCCGAGGGTTGGGTGGCACGGTGGTGGTGATATTGCTTAGGGAAATCAGATTCATTTGTGCGGGTTTAGCAGGATTTCCGGTCACCGATTGGAGTAGCTCGTAGTGGCCACCACCTCGCCACCTCGGTTACGCGTAATCCCAAATTACCCACATTAGCAATTGATTATCCGTAGCAGCTGCGATAGGCGGTCTCGGCAGCTTTGCTTTTGCAAACGGTGCTTGTTCCGGAAGTTCTTAAAAGCTTTTCCGGGACCCTAACCGACGCATGCTATGCGACTCCTCTATCCGTTCCTGTTGCGCCGTGCAGCACTCGAGCTCCCTGGCCAGGGCAGGTCGTGTTGAGCTGTTTCCCAGGGACGCAGCGTCATCAGTGCGTCCACCTGCATGAAGGAGTTTCTTCCAGGGTTCCCGGGTGAGGTAGCGAAGGATGCGACGGTCGGAATAGTAACCGTAAATTTACGCTCACTCCACACCTGAGAGAACCGCTAGAGCAAATGAACGGGCGCGAGTGCGCGCACACTAGAAAGGACCTTTCCAAGGACGAATGCCGTATTAACTAGCAGCGGGGTAGGGGACGCATGCTAGTGCTACTATCAGCGACTAATACTGTTGCAACATCCCGCCGTTGAGGGATGCGAGGGAGAAAATCGAAAGAGAAGGACACGGAATGCATTCACAGAGCCCGCTCGTTCGCTCCGTTCCAGTGAATTGGTTCCGCGTCGTTGGTGCATTTTCAACCTTTCGCTTCGGCTTGCTAGTGTGCGTATCGCGTGCACAACCACTGGGTAAGGAGCTGGGAGGGGAAAACAGGATTTTCCCTATTTCGTTGCGGCACATGCGCTGGAAGTGCCGATGGCCAGCAGTTTCGTTGGCGGTGAAATCTTGCTGTGGTTCATCCCCATCATGGAACGAGACGTGGAAGAGAAAGCAGTTGGATGCTAGGCTAGGGCCTTGATTTGACCGTCATTCTCTCCTTCTCACTCTGTGACGAAAATGCAAATAAAAATAAAAGACTCTCGGGCGCGTCTTGCACGCGGGAGGTCGGGCATGTGAAGCGAACGGACGGACGGATGGGTGACGGAACGGAATCCTTGAAAGTTCACCTGGTATCGATTCGCTTCACTTCAATGCCAGCAGAAGCAGGCGTTGGAAATGGAAGCCATGGGGCGTCCTCTTCTGCTACCGGATGAACTTTTTGCCGCGTAGCACCGCACCGTCCGCTTACCTCATTTAGTAATTCTTCCGGACCACATGATCGTAGAGAGCGACCTGTTCATACGCGCTGCTCGAAAATATCTCCAACCGGCTCGTATTCGTACCATAGTAACCGGTGACCGGATCCGGATAGATGTCCTTTCGATCGTACAGATTGCGGAACATGAGACCGCGCACCGGATCGCACAGGATTCGGTAGTTGCGCGAGTTGTTCCGCAAGGTGCGCCGAGATCGCGAATTGTAGTAGAGCAGATCAAGTGGCGTCGGTCGCAGGATGCTTTCCCCGGCGAAGATCGTCTTCCAGTCGTTCGAGTACGGTAGATCCCGCTGTACACGCCGCAGTGCTTCCTCGTAGTCGATGTAACCGGAAATTTCCACGCTTTTCCTCATGCAGCGGATGTAAATGATGGTCTGCAAGATGGTAAGATAAGGGCACGGGGTTAGCGGTGGCCACCGGATGCCGGCGACATACCGATAAAAGACCCAACCGGTTCGGACGCTCCCGCACGGCCAGCTCACGGAGGAACTCGTCCGGTGGTTCGACGTTCCGGCTAAACAGTGCGTAAGGATCCTTCGTATCCTGGCGAGTGCTTTGCTGCGCTTCAAACGCATCCTTCGTAAGGGCACTGCAAAGAGGAGGGGGATGCGAATTTGTAAGGAAAGAAAAAATCCCCCCACAGGTATCAACTCACCGATAGCCGGTCCGGAAGAGACTGATTAAATTTTCCCTATCACCGAAATATTGCAAACCCTTGGCGTCGACCAGCGACTCGAGGTAGTCGTCGTACGACTCGAACTCCATTGGACGATCCGAGATGGAGGCGCAGTATACTTGGATTACTGCCGTTGCGTGCTGGGCAGTGTTTGCTAGGATTTACACCGTCTTTCAGAAATACGATTCCGTTCCAGGAATCTCGTAATGGACCTCAAAGTCCTGGTAGCTCCCTCAGGGTGCGGTTGTGTGTACCGTACGTCCCAAACTTCTTCGAATTCCACGATTTATGTTGCGTGCCACGCTAGCACGCGTTGCATGACCACCGCAGCTCCGGTTTGTTCTAGGAAGCTACTGTGCTGGAAACCAAAATGAACCAAAGCATGCCAGGCATGGGAAAACAGAGCCCTGGGCGCCATGCAGACCGTAAAAAAGGGCGGTAAAAGTGGACGAATTCAACAAATGAATCACACCAATCACGCTACCAATACTTGTGCGCAATTCTGGCACTTCCACTGCCACCACCAGCAGTGACCCTGCGTCGCTCTCCGCCTGCGGAGAGTGCGGTGGTAAACGCAAACGCCCGCCAAAAACACGCGCTTCGGCCTGGCGCTTGGTGCCGGTCTGTAGTGCGCATCCTCGCAGTGGCCTCGTGTGGCGTGTGGCGATTTCACCCAGACCAACCCAGAAGCAACCGGATCCACCACACATAGACACACACACGCCAGCGTAATGGAGAGAACTTCCTGGAGAGGTCCAATTCTCCCAACGTACTCCCTATATTAGTCACCTTCCAGTGGTGGCGCTGGCTCAGATTCGGATGAACGCTGGCGCTGGCCGGACCCACGGTACGCGCACGGTACGCTACGGTGCTACTCCCCATCAGTACTCTCGGTGGTGCGCGCGGTGTGGTGTGGGGTGTGGTGGTGTGCGTTGTTGGAGGCCAACAAAACAACAAGGAAAAAAAGGAAGCGAGGGAGCAAACAACCAGCAAGGAAGCAGCAGCAGCAGCCCCGCCATTCCGGTGGCCCTAGGGGCCATAAAGACCAGCGAGAGAAGCAGCAGCAGCAGCAGCAGCGAGCATCGGTGATCGGTGTGCGTATAGGCCATCTGGTCAGCGCTGGTGTTACATAAAAAAGTGCGCCGGGAGGGAGGGAACACTACATTCCAGTGTGTCCAGACCGCGGGCGCTAATCTCTGATAGAGGATCGCTTCGGCCACGGTCCGGTTCAATTCTCCGTAGTGTTATCGCGGTGCTGGTGCTGCGCTTCAAAACAAGTTCGCCTTCGCGCCTGTGAGGCCTGCGTGAGTGCTCGCGGTCGCGAGGTCGCGTAAAAGTCGTCCCGTGGCCACCCTTGTGCGTGCGTGCGTGCGTGCGTGCGTGTACCCTGAGCCATTCCGGGTGTGTGTATGGTGTAGCGAGAAGCGTTTATTGCTCTGCGTCAAAGTAAAAAAATCGTACCAACGGTGGTACTACGTGGTGGTGCGGTGGTTACTACTCTGGCCTAGCCTACTGTGTGTCTCTTCCGGTGGCTGTTTAGTGCTGCTGGTTGACAACTCAACGGGGTCAGTGTGCGGGGTGTGCTCCTTGACGGTGGGATCGAAAGTGGGTGACAAGATGTGATGAGGCGAGGGAGGCCACACTGGGAGAGAGCGTGCCGCGCGCACGGAAGCGGAAATCATGTGCGAAACGTGCTGTGTGATGCGAAGAGGTATGAAGCGAGGGAGCTGTGAGTGAATCCGACGGCCTTTGCTGGCTTCCAGCTCATACTCATCCTAATTACCTTCGCCCATCGTGCGCTCCCCGCCCTTTTCATCCTGCCGTCCCTGGTGTGTCCTTTGGCGCTGACAGTATTGACATTGACGAATGCGCCACGCCGCGTTGGCCGTGACACACTATGGTGTACCCGGGGAATGGCACGGTATCAGTCTCCAAGCGAAACCTGTTGTCCGAAATCGTTGACCAGCTACAAGCTGTACCTTCGTCCTTTCCACCACTAAGGGAAGCTTGGTGAGAAGGCGATGGAAGAAGGAGGAGGCAGCAACATTCGACGACGCACAGAACACACCAAGACGAAGAAAAAGAACCCGCGGTACATCCCGGGGCACACTGTTCGAAGGTAAGTGAACGGATAAGAGAAGACACAAAGAATATTGAATCGCACCGACAGGCGACCAGGAATTTGGATAATGTAATCAGCAATCGCGGGGGGCAGAGGGATAGAAATGTCAAATCGCGCGCGCGGGACCACATTTACGGTACGGAATGGTGCTGATAACGCACCGACTGTAACCCTTTAGGAAGGGTGGTTGTGCTGGAGGTGTAGAAAAGGGAGGAAGTGTCCATTCTTCCGCTTCTCTTGGCATCTTCCCGCCGTTTCCGGTTTCCGGGGAGTCACACACCGGTTTCAAAGGTAAAGGACATCGCGTGCGGTCCCTTTGCCCCCCAAAAAAGGATGCGTAATGGAGCCACGCTTGTGGTTTACAAGTGTGTGCGTGTTGCGAGAGATAGAGAGAGAGAGAGAGAGAGAGAGAGAGAGAGAGAGAGAGAGAGAGAGAGAGAGAGAGGGACAGTGTCGTCTAGGGTGTGCGTGAATAGGAAGCAGTGATAGAGCACTGTGTGTGGTCCTGATAAAGGAAAGCTCTCCGTACACCATCCCACACATACACAGGCACACGGGCACACACAAAGAGAGCGCGCTCGACCATCGTGGAAGACGCTTTTCACGCTTTTCCGACCGCTCGTTCGCTCGCTCGCTCGTTCGTTTGCCGTTCATCCATCGATTTCACACGGAAATCGTCCTGTCCTGGCAGCACCAGGTTCTCACGCTCACCACTTGTCCCTTCTTCCCGTTTAAGGTTCTTTGCGCTCCCTCCTTTACACCTTCGTCTTTGTCTTCGGGTGTATGTATTGCGATGCTGATGCATCGGTCCCGTGAGAGAGGGATTGTGCGGGTCTCATGCGAGGGAACGGCAATGTCTGGTAGTCGCGCTAAATCCCTTTGTTTGGTTCGCGGTGGCTTCACGTAGAATTATCCGTTTTAGGGGTTCGCAAAGCGACAGCAAAGTTAGGCCCCGGGGTGGGCAAAGCAGCACGGAAATCATTACCAGCGCCGTCGCATGTGTATTTCCTCGACATCTTTCAGTGACATTTGCCTGCTGCAAGGCACTTGAGAGAGAAAGCGAGTCGCGCTTAACCGATTACCACGGTTCGGTGATAAGAGTTGGTGTAGACAGTGTGCAGCACTCTTGCGACGCATCAGCAGCCATAGGTGGTTAAATCGAGTGCGCCGAGTAGCATAAATGTTTTGTGTGTGCATGGTCTGTGACCCACTTTTCTGCTGGTTCAGCTCTACCCCTTGGGCCACAAGGACGAGAGTTTCCACATCGATAGCTGTTTTGCTGTTGATTGCAATAACTGCTGGAACGGCAGCTTCCAGCTCTAGCCTGTCCCTGTCGGGCATAAAAAAGCATAAAAAATGGTCTCATCCCTCCCCTGGGGGGAGGTGGGATTGACAGAAGCATATGGCTCGGTGTACGATTTGTGTTGCCTCACTGCCTCACTGTTGATTGAATGTTTTATTCCACATTCCTCCCTCTCTCTTTCACTCTCTTTGTCTCTTTGTATGCTCTTCATCGAAATGGTTTGCTCCCCCTCCCCGGGGGACACCGTCATTTGAGCTGACATCGTCCTCACCGCCCCCACTCCTGATGCAGCACCATCGATCATTATCATTCAGCGCAACACTAATCATTATGCCAGGCGGCGTGCAGAGGGATGTGCATTTTTTGTATTGTTTTATGCGAAACAATGGTGCACCCGTTTTGTGGCGGGAATGAAGGCACGCAACAGCGTTGAGTAATGACCGGACAATCCGTTTTTCGCGCGAAATTATGCCATTGTGCTCCTGGGAGAGCACAAAAACGGCTACATAATATTTACGATTTCGTGCTTCGATAGACAGCAAACCTAGACTACGACTAGACAAAAGAGGAAGAGTAGCAGGTGGGAGGGCGAAAGAGAGCGAGAGCGAGAGCGTGCCAGTGGCCGAAAGCAGATGGAATTGATAGCTGTCATAAATAAATTGTTGCATTCGGGCGGACAGGCGTGCGGGTGAGCGCGTACTCGCTCTCTTATCGCGTGAACCACGATCCCTGCACGAGCACGAGTTTAATGAATGTGCATCATCCTCGCGTTCCGTATCTGTTGGCCTCTCCGCCCCGCGCTGCAATCAAACACCACGCTGCGGTGAGGAGGAGGACCGGTAGCAGACACAGCCGGCCGATAGAGCAACAAAGAAGCGCTCCGAAAGCGTGAATATTCGGTTTTTTGGGAATAACGCGGTCCGCGTATATCACGATACCGCGATGGGAGACCTGCGTCAACGCACAGCGCAGCTCACACACCTCCCTTCGATCCTTTATGCGGCTGGCAGGCACTTGGTCGTCCTCCGTTCCCATGTATGCAAATATTTATATAAAATTGGTTTTAAAATCGATGCCACGGACAGCACACACGAGAGATAACAGGGGCAGCGCAATGGTGTGCTCATGTGTATGAGAGAGCAAAGTTGAACATCAAGTGCTGAGGAGTGGCCGATGATTGTGGATTGATTATTGGATGGATTGTTGGATCATCCAGCCCCCAGAGCGTTCGGTCATCGTGATTAGGTTCTCTCGGGACTGCCATTGTTTGTTTGTCGTTTCGTGTGTGCGGTAGACCGTATACCACATAAAAAAACAAGTCAAGTGAAATGCACTTTTCGTTCCGACGGTGCAACATTACGTATAATGGCCCGCAATGTATTTGTTTGCTAGGAAAAAAAACGAAGGAAAACATCGTTTCGATCGTTTTGCTATCGAGAAGTGATAAAGAGAGAGAGAGAGAGAGAGAGAGAGAGAGAGAGAGAGAGAGAGAGAGCACAGAAGAGTGTAAAGTTTATGCCCCCGCTTGCCTTCTCGTTCGTCTTGTTGGCATCGGTTCTTTTCAGTTTCGGTTTGGTTCGGTCGTTCAAAACTTTATCCCTCACCTTATCGACCACTCGACCACCAACACTGTGTGCATGTGCGCTCGAGGGTGGGTGGGGAACTTGAATGGAAAAGGATTTTATTTCTTTCCCCCGATACGCTCCCTCCTTCCTTCCACACGGAGCTGCTGAGGGCGACTGTCACCTAGCCACTTGTTTGACACTTCCACTTGGTGGTTGGACTCGTTGCTAGCTTGGCTGCCCGAGGGCTTCACCCAAGTGCAAAAGCATCACCGGGCAGCAAAGTGAACGATGTGTACACTGTGAGTATGTTTGTTGCGCATTTCGTTGCGATCAAACTGCTAGATGCTGGATGAAAAATGAAAACCGTGATGGAGGCGCATGGTACCAACACGTGGCGAGACTTTTTTTTGTTGTACGTGGCAACTCGAAGTGACAGTTGGTTCAGTACATCGGTCGCTGCTCGCTCGCTCGCTGTGCGCTCTACAATATAGATGAGGTACGGTGTAATGGGTTCTGATTGCATTATGTTCCGGTGCCGTCCTGCGTCTGCGTCTTGGGCAATTTATTGAAACACTTCGTTCGGCCAAGGACGTCGACGGATTGAATCGTCATACGCGATTGGAGTGAGCGATTACAATCCCGTATTTGATAGGATGTGGAACAGAACACTCGGTGTCGCATCCCTGCTGGCACCTATGACGATTGATCGAGCGAAGTGACGAGGTGCATCATGCGGCCATCGAATGCACTAGCAGTCTCATCACAAACGCCCATCAATCCCTGAATGATGCAGCAGCTCATTTCACTTTTACTCCTGCTGACCAGCTGGCTGGCTGGCTGGCTGGCTGGCTGGTCGGCCCCGGACCACGGTTTGTCAAAAGCAACTGGCGCACTGCAGATGGTCCTGGGCTAGAATCCGCCCTCCCTCGATAAAGCCGCGTCCCAGTCGCTTAATGGAAAGCTAGTAATTATTAATCAACCTTCGGCACACGCGGTCGTCCGTCCGTTGTCGGTCACCAGTGTACCGGTGCGAACGGTTCGTCCTTCACCTCGTGGTTCGAACTGGAGGCAGCAGGGCGGTCAGGGCTAACTTCAAACAGATCGAGAATGAAGTTCAATGTTGCTATCGAGCGACCGAGATCGCACCGACCATCGAGCTAGCGTTAGTGGAGGGGAAAAGAAGGAAAAAAGGCGGCGAAGGGTGGTGCGTTTCCACTTGATCGCTCATTGGCATGCGATGAGTATTTGTTTTTTTTTTTTTTTTGAGGG
The DNA here is from genome assembly GCF_943734665.1 of Anopheles aquasalis. Lineage (NCBI taxonomy): Eukaryota > Metazoa > Arthropoda > Insecta > Diptera > Culicidae > Anopheles > Anopheles aquasalis. The sequence continues at coordinate 50,652,386 of NC_064878.1, read as the reverse complement.
GCAAAACAGGAAAGCGTGAGTCACGGTTGCGCGTTACGCCTTTCAGCCACTTGAGAATCCGGCACCGACTAGGGACTAGTTTCCGCACCCAAAACAAGGGGGTAAAGGGGCCTCTAGTCACCCCACCACGAGTAGTCTGTCCTGACACTCATCAGCAAGCACGGTGTTTTTGGAGTGTTTGTACCGAACACCGAATCCAAGGGTTATCAGAGGGAAAAGCCAGTTCCCTGGGATAAGATCCGGCACTAATTTATGATAAGAATGGGGTGAACGGGATGAAGGGGAAGGATGTTGTAGGGTGGTCCGATTTATCACGACAGGCGACCTAACAGCTGCGAGCTTGCAAGCGGTTTCCGGTTCTGCGTTCTTCTCGATCGAGCAGAACGGTTCCGCCAAAAACCCACACCCTTGCTCTCTCTCTCTCCCTCTCTCTCTCTCTCTCTCTCTCTCTCCCTCTATCTCTCTCTCTCTCTAACTCTATCTTCGTGATCAGCATTCTCTCTCCCTGTGTCGCCATCACCGACAGTAGACGCACACACCCAGGGCGCAGACGGAACGAACCCCGAATCGTACCGGAAGGGCAAAAGCTTAATTTAATTAATTAGGTTTTTCTGTTTCTCCAACGAGGAGGAAAACAGAGGAAATAAGAGGGGGGACGGGAGAGGAGAGAGAGGCCCCTTCCCTTCCTCTATTCCCACTGGCACCTGGCCAGAGCGACGGAAGACAGATGGCCCAGCGAGCGCTGGTTGTGTTGTCGTGTTCGGAACCGTTCGTTCCGATTTTCGGCATTTTCTGCGTTGCGTTCCCCACCACCTGCTTCCCCTTTCACCTTCTTTTGCTGCTGTAATCATGCCTTCGAGACGATTTCACGGGAGGGGGTGGAGGAGATCAAGGAGTTTTTCATTTTATAAAACGGATACTCGATCAATTCCGATACAGAAGCCTGGCGAACGGGCCAAAATCAAAATGGTGTCCTTTCCATCCCCCAGCAAAAAGGACCGGTCGGCCGGTGTGTACGTGAATCGTGTGCTAAATGACCGAAATAAATTAACGTTCCGGGTGTGGTTGTGGTTGAGGTTTGCTGGTCCTTGCTGTCGTTCCTTGGGTCGCTTAGGTTTCTTGGGCCCTTCTTCAACAATTCGGCAAACCCCTTCGATAAATACTCTTCCTACTCTGATTGAATTGTGAGTTCTCGTTCGTTCAAGTTTCGCGTCGACCTCCGCAAGGTGAACTGAAGCTGGTGCGCCGGATTCCTGGTAGCAAACGAGTGGAAACGAAAAAGAGTTGCAGCTCTGTTTCAGAGGAAACCAGTTTTCAGAAGAATTGTCCTTGTCGACGAACACTCCCATCCGTTAAATATTGAAGAACTCGAAGAACAAACAAAACCATGTTGGCCAACACAAGAACTTTTTACGGAACTCGCCGGTTTGCCTGAAGTTGAATTCCGAGAGTGTTGATGTTGTTCTGGCAAGGCGAACGGCACACTCAGCTGGCCGTGGTCGTATCATTTCCTAGGAATCTCTTTTGACAACGCTGGCAGCTGAATAGCAGATAAGCTTCGGGGCCGCCAAGACACAAGCCAAACCAGCCAGCCAGCCAGCCAGCCAGCCAGCCAGTCAGTCTCTTCAAAGGAATATGTCGCACAAGCCAAGCGAGACGCACCTCGACGGCTGGCCCCCCCCACACCCTTTTTTTCGGGATCTTTCGTGCCAGTCCGTGGTTTTTGGGAGGGGGACTGGACTGCTGTGAAGTAGAGGAAAGGAGAAAAACACCACAAAGAATCCTGCTGGCTGGATTACATAGCGCCACACGCGCACGGCCCTTGGTGGTGGCGATGATTCCGGGTTTCCGAGAAGTGTTTTTGGAACAACCAATCAAGCGTCGATGCTCACACCGCTACCGACACTACCATCATTTCCGTTGCTGCTACTCCTGCTGATGGAGTCCAACCATGATGGGAAAAAAAGGAAAAGAAACAAAGAAAGTGACGATAACTGGCTGTATAGGAGCAAATGGTGAGAGCGAGAGAGAGAGAGAGGACAACAGCAAAGTGAAACCGAGTGCGAATGAGTTGAAAAGTGGTTGGCTTCTTGCCAGAGTGCTGGCCACAGTGGTGCAGTTGGCCGGACTCGGAGGCTCGGATTCCAAGGGTGCTCGGAATCGGAGTGGCCGATGAAACCAAATGCTGACTTCCTTCTCCTTCCCCTCGTCCTCGGTGTTCAGCCCGTGTTGCGAGCCTAGTGAGCGATAACATCGCCACCTCACCGGCTTAGAGGCCGGAGCAGAGAGAGAGAGAGAGAGAGAGAGCGCTCGAGATGCCTGGGGAATGCTATTTTCGTGCCACTGGCGGTGGAAAAGTGTGGAGCATCTGGATAGCACGATCGAAGTCAATCCAGTGGCCGTAAATCAAATAATATCTTAATTGAATAGTTCAGACCTCAGACGCCACCCATTTCCGGGCCCATTTCAGGAATCCGCTCGGGATGTCAGCGGTCCCGTCCGCATCTTGTGTGATGTTTGCTGATAATCTGCGTTAACTCCCTGCGATGCCAGGAGGACACTGGCAATGGAACTAGGTCACATGCCCCCACCCGAAAAGCGAGCAGTCGAGACAGCTGGAGAAGGTGCACGATACAGAACTGAAACTGGATATTAATTGTAGCCGCTGCCGAATTAGGGGATGGAAAAAGGGTAATTTACATTATCATAATTGTCCTTCACCTGGCCCTGGCCTCCTCGAGGCGGTTGCCTATCGTTTAGGCCCCCGCTTTTTTTTTTGTGTCGCAACTCATGGCCTCTCCGTAATTCGTAGCGGCGGATGCCGAAGAGGTCTGGTTACCCCTCGAGAGCGTACCTGGTACAATCCACCTCTGCATTCATTATTACTATGATTGCATTGTTTGGGGCGCTTTGGGGCGTTTGGTCGTTGCATGCCATACCAAAACAAAAACAAGAAAAAAGGAAGAAGAGTCTGTCCTCCCCTCCCCGTTAATTACCTTTTGGCGCTCGGTTTGGCGCACTTGGTTTGGTTAACTATTTCGGTTGTTGGGCGCGGCCAGCCCGAAGCCACGTCACCACAAAGTGTCCGCAGTGCATCCTGCAATGCTGGGACATGCTGTGGCTCCCCCCGAAATGGCTGGTGGTTAGTTTCATTTTAATTTTATACCAGGATCCTCTCCCCGGGGGTCTGGTATCGTGAGACCTGGTCCAGGGGAGGGGGAAGTTAATGACACTGCATTTAAATGAGCTTCCGGTGAAATGTTATCAAATAGATGGTTAGTGCCAGCGCTCGTTCTAGACCTCCTCTCGGTCGAGGTTGCCCCACGAGCGTTGTGGTTTTGCTGGATGGCCTGGACACATACACTGATGAATGGCGCCGTTTTGTTGTTGGCGCTTCCACCTCTGTGCCCTGTTGCCTTCCTGATAATGATCGCTTGTAACGGAACGCTCATTTGCATATAACAAGGTCCTTGATTAGAGAGAGCGAGCGAGTGAGTGTGTCTGTGTCCCTCGTCTGCGTGCTTCTAAAGTCAACATGGATGATAGATGATCAATCATGCTTACTGTATGTGTTTCACTTTACTTACCTGAACTTTTCTTCCTTTCTTCCTTGTTTTTTCTCACAGATCCAGCAGATCTTCTGCCAACAAACATATCATGAAGGAGCTTGGCGCCTTCAAAGACCGACGACGAGTCTGATCGACGGAGCAGAGAAAAACCAACCGCAACCAATGCATATCAGCAATTGCCTCGTGTGTAGCAGAGAGAGAGAGAGAGAAAAAGAGCTGCACACGTTATCTACGACTAGGAGTATAAGTGGTTTTTAAGCAAGTCTAGTGATAGTGAGATACTTTTGATAGTGTGATCTACCCCTACAGAAAAAAAAGAAGAGAAAAGCTTTACAACAAGTAGTAGCCAGTAGTGTTCGCCGATGTGTGAAAACCGCGCAGCGAATGATCTACTATTAAATGTGCCCTCGATGGAACCACCCTCGGAAATCTGCAAAAAAAAACGTCCACCACCACACATCGCAGCAACACAATACATATCAGAACGATTACGTTCGAACGTGTGCTAGAGTAGGTTAAGCAAAGTGATAGAAAGATAAAGAGAGAAAGAGAGAGAGAGAGAGAGAGAGAGAGAGAGAGAGAGAGAGAGCGTGCGCGTGCTTATGTGTAAAACAGTGCATCCAACACGTGTTCTGGAGTAAAGGAAAGGATCCACCACCCAACTGAAACACCAAAGCAGCGAAAAACGATTTCGAACCCTCCTCCTGGTCCAGCGGCCTCTCCATTTCTCCGGTCAATCCGGGCACCCCGAGCTCGAGTCCAGAGCAACAACCCGAGGGGTCCTTCCGATGCATTCGCGCTGCTGCAGCAGATGGCACTACCGGAAGCGGAAATAATAGGAGATCGATTTTGTGCCCGGTGGCCCGGCACCGCTGGGCGCCGCTGATGCTACCGGTGCACCGCGACCCGGACCGGATGCCCACGAAGCGTCGCACGGATCAATTGCGGGATTGTGCCGTTACATTACCACTGGATATTCTGTAAGTTCGGCGGCGAATCGTTTCATTAGTCCAACGATGCACCACCACCGGAGATGAACGTTGGATCGTTGATTAGGAAATCCGTGATACTTCCACCCATCGTCGATTTGATTGGGTCCGGGAATGGTGTCGAGTACGGGGCGCGGTGCATAAAACATGCATGAAACTGTATCGAGTGAGATCGAAGCGTGGGTCTCGATGACTGGGCACTGAGTGTGGGTTCCATAAATCAGGATGGAGTCGGAGTTGGATGAATGTTCCAGCAGTTCAAGGGATTGCTGGGATTCCGATTTCTGGGAATCATCTCGCTGTGTTGAATGACGGATTGCAGCATGCAGTCAGGTTATGCAAAATGCGATTCAGGGAATCCGATGAAGTGCCCCGTGGCAGCTGCAGCATAAAATATTAATTTCATTTTTCCACAAAGCACTCGACCTATCAATAGCACTGTTCATGTCAGCTTCTAAATGAAGTCTTTTTCATAGAATGAGCATCGTGATGCACACGAAAAGGCAGAGAGAGAGAGAGCTGATTAAATACGAGCTACTCGAGCTTCATTTTGAGTGAGCTCCTTGCTGCCATGCTGATTAACCAAGTAGCCCGAGTCCAGAGGCAGTCCAGAGAGGTCCGGTCCGGTGGCATCACATGAAAGCCACCGGCCGGGATCCCAGCAGGCAGTTCGATCGGTAAATTGAATTCCACGAACCACCCGGTGCTAATGGAATTAGAAGCCCGAATAATTTACAATTGATGTTCGGGGTGGGGTTCGGGGCCGGTCGATCGGCCGATGAAGGTGAAGGTGGAAAATCAATATCGGACCACCATCTGGCTCCTATGTGAGTTCTGTCGATCTGACAGTGAGATGGATGGAAGAACTCCAATGTGCAATGCGGTTCCAGCCGTTCTCTCGATTTAATTATTCGCAAACCAGTGTCCCGTCGTCGTCGTCGGACTGAAGGAGTACAGGCCGCTCATCAATGCAAGTCCTTTGATGACGCCCAGTGTCCCTGGTATTTTCAGGACCAGGAACTATAGAACTTTAGCGTTCAACTTTTCTACTGACATCATTTCAAGGAACTGGCACGTACACGTACCTCGGGTGGGTTTTACCGGAAAAATAAGTCTGCTTGTTGGAGTTACACCCGTCTGTGGCGCAGTGACAGTCAGACAGTCAGCCAGTTCCGTAACAGGTACGTTAATCAACGGCTGTCAGGTTGGGCCACAAAACGGCCTCGGTGTGTGTTACGTGCCGGAAATCGTTGCTTCGGAGAAAACTCCGCCCTCTGCCCGGCCGGGAAGCAACAATTTTGCAGAAGTTTCTGCCCCGTATGCGTTGGTCCCTAGGCCACTAGCAGCAACATGTTGCCTAGCGTTAGCCCCGCTTTAACGCCCTAATGCCTATAGATTGATATTTTGAACCATTACCATTTGCAGTGCATTGCATTTGGCACCGGAGCTTACGCTACCTGTACGCTGCTGTTGGCCTTAAATCCCAATTTATTACCAACCCTCACCCGCCCCGGTAGGTGTGGATCGACCGGGCGGAGCACATCCTGCTGCCGCGCCTGTGCTGCGTGTGCTATCCAGCGAGCGGTACGGCACGCCGCTCACGTTACCGTTGCCGTGGTGCAGTGTTGCAACCGGAAGTTGTCATGTTTACCTTCAGCCTTGCATCTGGTTTGGTGGTGCTGTTGTTGTTGCATCAACAGGGTGTTTTCCGGGGATTTTCAGACGGCGGGGGGATTGCGTTTTTTCCCTTTTTTGCTAAACGGTTAAAGGACATTCGAAGGTTTACTTCTTCTTCAATACTGCCCAGTGACTTGTGGTCTTGTGTTGGTGTGTATTGGTTGCAAATAGGCCGCTCGCCCGGGGCGAAGCGAATAAATAAAATATAATTCCGTTCCTGGCAAGCCGTAGGACACGTACAGTAAGTGTGTGTCCCTGCTGCTGTCCTGGTTGGCGCGCTCATTTGCATCGGAATGTAGTAATAACCAGTAACAACAACATGTGATTGCAGTGTCGTGCCGAGAAGGTATTCCTCTTCCTCGAGTGACTCTGTGTGCCGGCTCATTAACGAACTGGTCAGCACCGCCCCCGTGGCTCCCCGGAAGCCTCCTCAGCTCAGCAGAGCGAGCCAGGGACACTCGTTCGTTCGTTCGTTCGCTCGTTCTTTGCATGGTCGCTCGGTGCTCGGCGATGACCATGGCCTCTATGATGAGGCCCAGCAATCAACTATCGATTCTACATTGTAGCAATGGGCAAGCGAGGCATACGAACCGTTGGCAACACGCTCTAAAATAGCGGAAATCCTTGTAGGAACTCTGTTTCCGCTTGGTGTTACGAGAAGTGGCACCACGGCAGTCATGGGCGTCGATTAAAGCCAAGGAACAGAACGGGATACTCGGGGAGGCGAATCGATCGATCGAATCGCCGGAATTGCCATCATTTGATTGACTTTCCAATCGTCACCGGACGGCGTCTAGCGGAATTCGTCATTGGGATCCGTCAACCCCCCGGGACGATATAATTAAATTATACCTGATGGTCGCAATAACAATACCATCGTGACGGTGACGAGGACAATGACGACGCAAAAGAGGTTGGGCGAGGAGTGAACGGAACCGAAAAACGAATTGGCTCTCGCTGTTGTGGGCCTGGCGGCCTGGGTGTGAATTGGTTTGATCAGGAGGCGTTCCCGGAGAATGAATTAGTTATTGATCGGCTAACAATCGGAGTGGAGGGGGAGATGTATGGAGGAAAAGTGTGGACCTACACCTGAGCCTCGGGATCCAATTTGGTTTTAGGTTACAAAAGATTAGGACGATATCTCCCTTACATCATCCCTCACCGAACACGCAGATGACGCACCGACGATGAAGCCCCATCGGAGCATCGGAGGTAGTAATATATCTCATCATTATTGAGGACGGTTCCTCGAGCGTGATCGAGCGAAACAGGGACAGAATGGGGGAGGTGATTTAGTAGAAAAACAAGAGACGAAATGGCGTCATATAAAATGCAGGATGTCAATTCCAAGGCCTACTCGCACTTCCCCCCCAAAAAAAAAAACCACACAGGACAGAAGAAGGAACCCGCCTGCTTATCTTATCTCCTTCTGCCAAATTGGTGATGATGTATAGCGGCAAGCGACAACAAATCCACTTCGCTGATCCCCTTTTCCTGGGATTCGGGGTAGACCGTCTCCGTTACTCCCGCACATCGATTCTGTTTTAAATTTATTGATTGAATTAAGGCAAATGACAACCAATTGGCGGAAATATATCATCGCAGTCCCCCGGCATAGGCAGGAACGCTGCTTCGAATATATTAAGTAGCTGATCCGGAGATGGGCGGAAAACGCCACTAAAACGGTTCAATTTAACGATGGATCAGGCAATGCTTTTATCCAGCGTCTGTGCGCTCTCCTCTTACACTCGATGTGGGAAGTTCAATCGAGATTGGAGCTTAGCATTGGCGGCGTCATAAGTATATTTATAAAAGCAGAGCACAGGGAAAACACAGCGGATTCAGTGGCACGGTATTAAAGACGACAACGAGTGGCATAAAAAGGCGAGTTTGCCCATACAGACAGGGACTATTCGGTGCTGGTGCTCGTAAATCAAATTAAGGGTTTTCCCCGAACTGATCACAAACACATACACGCGGGTACGTTACGATTGTGACGCTGATGCGCAGAGACAAGTGTACGAGAGAGATCGTACTTCGTGCACTCGATGTCACTGGAGACCGTGAACGACCGTGCCATGAAGTCCTTTCGTTTGACTTAAGCAGCATCTCTTGCTTGTTGCGATGGCTTTTGATGCTGGAGCATCATTTCATCTAGGATAAACCACTAAACTGCCCCAAGCATCAAACCCTCCAAGATGCTGAGCACGGTTAGAGATAGCAGGACGGTCACGAGGGTCACGCTCGACCGCCTTCAGAAGGCGACCCACCAGCAAGATGGATTACGCGAGCGATGGTTTTATGAATAACATTTATTTCCGAAATAATTATTTTATCGCACCAGAGGGTGCACCAGGAAGGTGGTCACCGGACCTGGAGAGGTGTCTTAGCCCGCTGGCTGAGGCTGGTCTTGAGCGTCTTGCCAGAGAGAGAGGGAGGGAGAGAGAGCGGATCTTTTCCGGTCCGTGGTCCACCGAGGGGTTTTGATAACAATACCCGAGGACCGGCACACAGCGAAACGATCATAATAAACGCTAATGGCTCCCGGATGGTTGTACGGTGGGACGGTTTTATGGTCGTTGGTTCGTAGCAACGAATCTGCGCCCGAGAGAAAGGACACTGGACGGACGCTCCAATTAGACGGTGGCGACGGCAGGGGTGGTGGTGACGAGATAGTGTCAAACCATTTGGGAACCGTTTGCCATCTTGCTCGAAGATAGTGGAAAACCATTTTTCACGCTCCAGCGCCACGTCCGGCGAGACCATGACCACGGTGTCCAGGAATTGAAATCATATCTTTCATGTTCCACTTTGCACCAGCCAATTATCTGAATCCAATGTTTGCGTCTCGGGCGCAGAAAGTTCCACCGACAACTAATACCGCGTCGAGCGTGGGATGAAACACCATTAGGAGGGATGGGCGGAGGATAATCCGAAAAGTTGGTCCGCTATCAGATGAGTTGTAACTCAGCGAGCATGAATTATTCACAGCGTGGTGTGGCGCGGCGCGTTGTGGCGTGGCGGCCGCAAGTAGAAGCTGGCTGCTGGCCATCATAATTCATTACTTGGACCATCACCAACCCCTGCGTCGCACTCCCAAAACAAGACACCACCCTCCCGCCAAATGCGGAACCGTTTAGCGATGAGTGGCGACGTGAAGCGTGAAGCCAAAGTGTCGTTGTCATCGGTGTCGTTTAGCTTTGGAAAAGTTCCGCCCGCGTCAAACAATCCGAAAAGTGCGTTCGTTGACCCCTGGGGGAAAGGATGTTTCATTGAATTGACGTGATGTACTAATGTTAATGTGTGTACATTGTGTCTCTAATGCTACTCATTTTCCTCCTTTCAGATGGTTACCCAAAGCGGCTATGAGGCCCCTCGGGCCAGATCCTTCTCACTCGGATTGCGTCCTCGTTGTAGGCGTATCGAGGCCTAAGCTGGCGGCACTGTTCCTCTCGGTGATGCTACTTTCGCTGTTTCTCACCTTTCACATCCTCTACGATAGTGCGGTCTACAGCATACAGGTAAGTGACCTTCTGATGACCATCATCCTCTGATATCCGACTTGACATTCGCGTTTTCTTTCATCACCGCGACAGGCAGCGACAGCGATCTCGGAGAACAAGTTGGCAATACTGACGAACCACATACCCAATCCACCGGCCATCAACCAGCCCGTCCTGTTTCCGAATCGGATACACTTCCCGAAGACGAGTCGTAGATTACCACAAGTGAGTGTCTGCAATGGCGGCTAGTATTATAATCTTGGTTTCATGTTAATGCTCTCTCTTCGGCATCGTCTCTTCTCCACCGTAGTGTTTGATAATTGGGGTGAGAAAGTGCGGCACACGCGCCCTGCTGGAGATGCTGTACTTGCATCCAAGGATACAGAAGGCCGCCGGCGAGGTGCATTTTTTCGATCGCGACGAAAACTACCTGAAGGGGCTCGAGTGGTACCGGAAGAAGATGCCACACTCCTTCCGTGGCCAGATAACGATCGAGAAGAGCCCCAGCTATTTCGTCACACCCGAGGTAAGTGCACGCAACCGCTACCCCTAACCTACTACTACTTGCCAGACAGCAGACCATCATCAAAGTGTGCTGCAACGGCTCGGCAGCTCGTCACTAACATCGCAGTGAACGCTGGCATCGACAGAAGCGGTCGCATAATTATATCATTATGCTTCTGCTGCTGCTGCTGCTGCTGCTGTTCGACGTGAAACTCACGGTGTTTGATGGCGAGGCCAGATCCATTCTGCCACGAACAGAAGGTGCACTGCCTCGTCCTGCCGGCTCCACTCCTGCGCTGTTCGTTCGTTCTCTTTTTACACGAGAGATGCGCCTTGTCCTACTTTACCGCTCTGAGGTAGTTGAGGCGCACGTGACGTAGGTCGTGATGATGATTAAGTTAAAAAGTTATTCCTTCTTCAGCTGCCAGTCTGTCGGTGCTCTGGCGCGCTACTAACTGTCAAGTAACGGTTATGCAACCGAGAGTCACGGTAAATGATTCGTTCTCGCGGAGCGCTCAGTGCGCGAGATATTTTATCTTCTCCAAAAGCTAAACGATGAACCTTAACGATTCATTACGAGTTGGGAGTTTTCCCAAAAGGGAGAATCCTGCGGTAATAAATTCCCGCAATTGATTGCACTAACGAGCTGGACAACATAATTATTTATTCGCGCAAAATCGCGGTGAAATTCAATCGCTCGTCTGTCTGACTCACCCGCTCCCGCTTCAAACAACAATCGGGGTTCGTTTTCGTCGCCAGCTCGGTGTCCCCGGGCAGTGTCATCGCTTCAGTTGTCCCCTCGAGATGCCCCAAGACCGACGAAGACAAACGGATACAAGCACTCGTAACGTAACGGCGATTTGTTAGCTGTTTCTGCAACTAGGTCCCTCCTTACGTTTCAACAACATGCAGCTCCACTTGGGGGGCCCTGGGGGAGGAGCAGTTTGCAGTAAACGACATAAATAACATTATTTCTCGCGAGACTGCGAGGTGCAGAGAAGGCCCCAGCTAAATGAGCCATGAGCCATCGAGTGGCAATCGAAGAGCCACCGACGAACGAAGACGCCAGGGTGCCATGTGCATGACGAACGAATTGCTAGGGCCCGCTACAAATGCTCGCTCGTTCGCTCGCTCGCTAGAAAGACACTCCGTGGGTTCAGCAACCCATTTTGCACGCTTCTGGGGAGGAGGAGGTGCGGCCAGCTTCGTGACCTCGCATCGATTGCAAAAGTGAAACTTTCATTCCCACGCCACGCCGGGCGAGCGCTCTCGTAGCCCGGGTCATGAACACATGAAGCGCGCGGCACCGAGGACCGAGGAGGTTGAAAGGAAAAGTGGAAAACGTGGAAATTTGGCGCGTCCGTCCGTTCGTTTCGTGGCTGTGAAGCAGTAAATGAATCAATTCCAAGTGACAGCAGCGGCCTTAGCGTGAGAAGGTGAGATTACAATCACCACCATCACCGCTCGACGACGACGACGACGGCGACAGCGACACCGACTGGCAGCTCGTTGGCCCTGGACTGGCTGGCTGGCACCAACCGCAAAGGACATCCGTTTGACCTAGGTCGTTGAAATTGAACCGAAAACCGATCCGCCCGCTCGCAACCCTTCTACTTCTTCATCGCAACCCAAGAAGCTGGCACGCTCGCTTGCTCACTCCCGGGGCCAGCGCCGGTCGATGCTGCCCTTTAAGGTTAGCCCAACGAGGTCACTCGCTTTTTGGAGGGTGGGTGAGAGTGCGATCCGTCCTCTCTGTTTCGTGTTGCAGAACGTTGCCCACTCGGTGCCAATTGGCAAAGGGCCCACGAAGTTTCGAGTTTTCCACCGCACTTCCGTGAAGGGCATCATGGCGTCAGCTCGAGATGGTGGTCGCGTTGTTTTTTTGTCTTTCTGTCCTTCCAAAAGGATAACGGAGTAGTAGGCCGTGTGTGGCGTGATGTTTGACGGGCGTGCGGCACGATGACAGGTGATCCGTCCGTCCATCCGTCCGTCCATCCGTCCGTGCGAGTCATGTTTGGATGGTTTTTCGTTAATTTTATGTAGATTAAATTGAAAGAAGGGCGTTTGCATTTGCCCTGAATGCGAGCAAATTGTAGAGGTCCCGTAGAAGTGCCATCAGTGACCGGGAAATTGTCAATTGCTCATTGATTGAGTTAAGAAATTGCTTTCTACATTGTTGCGATCGTCGTTTCCTTCTTCTAGCCAATATAATTCAATTCCTGCCACTGGCGACACTTTCTTTCTGCAATTTTAACTCCATCCAGGTGGTTGCTCTCGTGTCCTCGGAAATAACTTGGTTCAATTTCTCTCTTCTCTTCTCACTCTCTCTCTCTCTCTCTCTCTCTCTCTCTCTCTCTCAACAGGTACCGGAACGAGTCCGGGCAATGAATGCATCCATCAAGCTGCTGCTCATTGTAAGGGAGCCCGTCACGAGAGCAATATCCGATTACACGCAGCTACGAAGCCACGCGGCCACGGCAGCCCTGCCACCACAGCAGACCCTCTCGTCGACATCGCCGCTGTCGAAGTGAGTGATTGATCCAGGACCATGCATGCCCACTCCCACTTGTACCACCCAACCCCCCTCCCCACCCCCCACTAACAGGAACCGTTGAAACGATGCTGAAATGCTACGCTTCCCGATTGAGTGACGCGCTTTTGAGGTTACGGATCTGCCAGGACACTAATGCCAACCCCTGGGCACGGTTTCAAAATGAAAAACAAAAACAATCCAGGCGCCAATGGCGTGTGTCTGTATGGGCGAGAGTATGTCAGGACAGAGGTCGTTAAACCTTGTCATCACCACGATGCCACCGCCGCGGGTTGTAGACGAATCGGGGCCATTCTTGGTGCGTGTCAGGCTCCTTGGCCCGTTGGGACTACGCGTTCCAACGGGAAGAGGACGGACGGACGGACAGCCGGGCGGTTGGCGTGTGTTGGCGGTGTCAGCTTACGCGCCCAGATTATGGCAAACAACATCCTTCCGCCTTCCGCTTCCCGCTTCCGCTTTTTGTCTAAATCTAAACCACAAAACCCGAAATACGACGCCCACGCTGGCTTGCAGCTATTGCTGTTGTTGTTGAACAGGAAGCTGACAAACGAGGCGGCAACAGGAGTGCAAAGCAGCTGAACCGAGTCCGGAACGTTTAGGGAGTCTATCCGTCAAGGTACACCAGGGGAGTGAGGAGCGGCATCTAATCGTGCGTGTATTGAGGCCATCTACAACATGACAGCACGGTACACGGTGCACGGTACGGTGCGGTGCTCGCTTTTCCTCCGACCCCCACTCTTTCGGTATTACGAGCCGATTGCGGTGAGATCGCGCGGAGATAGAGAGAGAGGAGCAGACAACGAGAGTGACATCTCCTTGCCTGATGTTTCCTTATCTGCCTTTTTCTACTTTTATCGTCGAGTCTCAATCCGCAACCTGAGACACTTGGCGTGCCTCGAGCCTATTGCTACCGGGTCTCTTTTACCGAGTACCGACTTCAAATGTCCAAACGCAACGTCGTCAAGTACCGAGCTTCTTGAGCGTTCTTGGCCGATGGTTTCTTGACTTGTACACTGTGTGTGTTTCTGTCGTGAGGCATCCTTTAAAGGTCCTGCCAGACAGTGCTCGAGTGGAGTGACGAGCTAATCCTCTCTGGAGCTCCCACGTGGGCTGGTAATTTGTTGGGAAATTTGTTTTAATTTCCCTTTCACCTCGCGCCTTCGTGCCCGGTCTGCGGATTAGCCTGGGCGCCGGCGGACTGGAAGAGAACGCCGTGGGAAGTAATTCCCACGTTTGTCTGTCTTGTATCTCCGTCCTCTCTCTCCCTTTCCTTCTCTCACTCGTTTTTGGTGCGTATCTAATTTGGTTTTTCTTGGGCCCTTTCTTTCCTCCCGTGCTGTAGGTCGTTTGAGGAGCTAGCCATCATGCCGAACGGGACGGTGAATGAGGCGTACCGGCCGCTCGCCATCTCGCAGTATCACGTCCACATGCACCGCTGGCTGGAGGTGTTCTCGCGCGAACAGCTGCTGGTCGTCAACGGGGATCAGCTCATCGACGATCCGGTTTCACAGCTGCGTCGGATTGAGGATTTTTTAGGTGAGTACAGCCGACCAGAACCCCCCCCCCCTCCCTCCCGTGCGGATATTCGGGCGCAGTGATGATTGATGGTCGGCACATCGGTTTGGTGGTGGTCTAGAGCGATCTTACGGATCGTTCGAAAGGTCAATGCCATATCATCTTTCACACCCACCCGATGATGTCTAGACAGTCAGAGTGTTTTCAGTGTGTCCTTCTTAGGGATATTGGATCCCTTCTTTTCAATTCTCAGTATTCTACACAAAACACAATTCAATTAGAAAACAGGATGTAAAGCAGGATGTTACAGAGCGTAGCGTGACAGTTGAGTACAGCACGCTCAACGTCTTTATACGACCAGCGAAGAGAGCCGTCATTCGAGCTTGTCAGTGACTACTTGATGTAGACATTCGCGGCTTATGATACTAGCCGTTAGTGCATAGCTCCGCTCTTCACCTCTAGAGTGGCACCTTCCTTGATTGCCTCGAATTACGGCACGGTAAACAAACCAACGCCAACCGGTGGTGTGCGATGCTTGATGAAGGTGCTTAACAGGCGCAAGGTGCCTTCGCTTGAACAATCACCATCAGCAGCGCCTGTGAAGGATGTCCCAACGGTACCAAGGCAGCCGTGGTGACCGTACAGTAATCACCTTTTAATTGAGCTACGAACAAGCTTCTCCTCTCCAACGCCAAGTCAATCAATCATTCGCTGCGGACCCGAAGTGGCATCCGGGTGAACGCGAAAAACCATTAAAAACGGAACGACATCGTTCCATCGGTGGTGGTTATTGATTTTGTTTGCCCGATCTCTCGGTTACACAAACCATCCCAGCCCAGCCCGGCCGGAGGATTTTTCAATATTATTCTCCAAATCCCGGATCCCCTTCCCCAAAAACACACGAGACGCCATCTTTGCACATCTTCTTGCACAAGAAGGCGCCGACAGGCAGGCAAGGGGTGGGAATTGATAAAAAATCCTGCCCGACATGCCAGTTGCGCCAGGGCTGCTGCCATTTGCAGTAATTAGAAAACTTTTCGCCACCGCACTTTTGGTGTCGTCGTCTGGCGCAACTTCGTAAACAACTCCATCAGCGTGTCCTCGCTGACGTGGTGATGTGTATGTGTGCCCGGTGGTTGGGTGGTTTGTCTTCACCGTCAACGAGTGAGTTGACGGGATTGGTTTTTCCGCATTTCGAACCGGCAATCGGGCGCCGATGGATGCAACTGCCGGGGCTACACATCAAACCCAGACTCCGGGAATCGTGTCGTCCAATTAAAACGTTAATTTCGCAGCGAAATGAACAGACGAAGCGCGCAAGGATAAACGATGGTGGCCATGGTTACCGTGGAATCTTCGTGCGACATAATGATGCCCTTGACAAGCAGCTCAAGGCTTGCTGCACAAACATTTCGCCTAAAGGTCCCAATCTCGTCGAATCTCGTCGAATCAAAGGACAAAACGACGAGGTTCGTCCGTTTGACATTTAATTTCCATCGATTTTTGGCCTCACGCTCCGATACCGGGCGTACCCCGGACGTGTTGTGTTGAAATGAAAAATGGCGAAGCATGGCACGATGGATTCGTCTGTTCTTTTCTGTTGCGCGTATCTTGCTTCTCCTTTTTGTTCCATTGCTCCGTGCCGCTTTGGCTGGCTGGCACCAAACAAAAAACCGATCAGAGCGATCGGATTATCGATGCCACCCCGCACACACTCGTTGTTGTGTTGTCCCACCAGGCATTGTAGTTTGCTTGCTGTAGTTGAACGTAATTAACAGATTCTTAGAGCAAGATACGGGCCGGGCAGAAGGGTACGAGAGAGAGAGAGAGCGCGCGCGCGCCCACACTGAGAATCGCGTAAATGTCAGCCGTTGGATCGATTCACTAATAATTGCACCACCACAAAGAGAGCACCTCATCAAGTGTTCATTGAATCGATAAAAAAGTGAATCGATTGGTTCAGCGTGGCCATCATCACGAAGACACGGCACGCGCACCGCGGACATGATACGTCGCCTCGTTAATAATGCCACCGGCTCGGATTGGGTAATCAAATTTAATTCCAATAATTACACCAAACAGCAAAGGGCCTTCTTCAACTGCTACTTCAATTGCTGCAGGTTCTTGGAGGAGACATTCGAAAACTGGCCCCGAAGAGACGTGATGCAAGTAGTTGGTAGTACCAAAAAGTTGGCCACCATTTTTCAGGAGGGACTCTCAAGGAGGGCATTCGCTTTCTTTTAATGGCCACCCTTTACTCTCTTCACCGAAAGCATAAAAAGCGACTGCGAAGCTTGAACACTAATGGTGTCGTTCGAGTGCTGCAAAGAGTGCCTGCCTCTCGACTGATAACGTCCGGCAAACGGAGGAAACGCGAAAAGGTGGCAAATTATTATGAGAGAAAGTTCGCGCCAAAGTGTCGACGATGGTGATGATGATGATGATGATGGTTGAGGTGCTGTTGGTATGGACACATTGCGCTCTACGATTCGTTTGGTTTTGGAATTTATTTAAATCGATTTCGAGCTTTGAATCGTTTGCTTTGCTGCGGGGATGGTCCAGTGTGATGTTGCCCCTGGTCTGTGAACGTTTAACCTACTTTTGCAACAGCGAGAGTGAAATGTTCTCGCCGAAGCCCCGGGGAACACGCTTGTTGGTGCTGCTGATGAGTTGTTGCGTTGTTTGTTTGTTTGCCCAGCTCACCACCACCACCACCACCACCATTCCTAAGCTCGTTTTGCAACTGCAGTTTTGCTGCGGTTACTGCTGGCCAAGTTTTCTTATCGATACCACGACTTATGCTTTCTCCTTTTTCTTCTCTTCTTTTTTTTCTCTTCCAACAAACAAAAAAAATCAAACAGGCATCGAGCCACGCATCGGTAGCAATAATTTCTACTTCAACGAGACGAAGGGCTTCTACTGCCTGCGGAACGAGACGGGGGACAAGTGTTTGCGCGAGACGAAGGGCCGGAAGCACCCGCGCGTCGATCCGGTGGTCGTGTCGAAGCTGCGCAAGTTCTTCGTCGAGCACAATCAAAAGTTCTACGAGCTCGTCGGCGAGGATATGGGCTGGCCGGAGGAGTAGTAATAGCGTTAGGAGTAGTAGGAGCGTTGCGAGCGTCCCACCCAACAACCCCGCCCCCCCCATCGGACCCCTGCAACCAATTCTAGTGAGACTGAGCAGATGGAAGCGGCACGGAGCGCACGTGCTGGTGAGCAGCGCGCACGAGTGTATCACAATGGAGCAGCACGTGAAGCAAAGGGAGCAGTAATGACACTCGAAGGGTGTGTAGGTATGTGTGTATGAGTGTGTGTTGTTCGTTAACTGATATGATGCCAGCATAATTGAGGCTCTCAAAGAGCAGAAGAAGAAGAAGATGGAGGATGTCCATGGTTTGGGGCTGAGAGTGTAGCTAGTTGAGCAGCATAGCAGCTCATGGCTTGTCTCCCACCCAAAAAAAAAAGGTTACTCGATGTCCCCTCGATATGCTTAACGCACGCACGCACCCTTTCCCCTTTCTCGACAATTCGGTATCCGCATTTCTACTCCGCTACGCAAGCACGTTAGATAGGAAACACTAACAAATGAATTCCTTAGTTTTGTGATGAGCGTCACGCACATACACAGACAGACACAGACCGACAGCCAGATCCAACGGGACCTTTCGTCGATCCAAGAGAGGAATTGGAAGGCAACTTTGCCTTGGTTGAGTTCACTTTCGATCGCTTCTTGTTGTACGAGAGTGTGCATGTGGTCCAGAAGTTGACCGTTTGCACAGTGACTCAGGTCATGGTTTGAGCATTACAGCCCCTTCTCTACCTCGGCGCCCCCCCCCCCCCCGCTTCCACTAAATTATGTAGGAAAGCATCTCGCGAACCCTCGTGGCCCCTCCCCCGAAAAGCCCGTCCATGTGGCGAGCAATATTTCATGAGTTTTCTCCATCCCGACCGACCGACCGACTGCACGATGGTTTCTGCTCGATTGCTCCTGCTCCGTTCTCGGACGTCCAGCGTCCGGTCCGCTACCGTTACTTTCGGGGCGGGGGTTTAAGCGGAAAGTAATCGCTCGTTCCCGGAGACAAATTGAATGGTGAACCGGGGTAATGGTCAGCACCGCAGTTCATGTTTTCCCAGCTCCTCCAACTCCGTTGCCATGGATGCACGCCGTGCACGACGTGATGCAGTTGGGAGTCAATCTATCGGAGTCAGCAGTGGCCTGCGATGCGATGCAATGCGATGCGCTGTTCGCTTCTGCTTCAGACAGGTTCCAGCGAGTGTGTGCGCCCTGGAAATGGATTAAGTTTGGTTCGCTCCTCTCTGCTCCTCTGCTTCCTCCTTCGAGCTTTGCTTGCCACAATCATCGAGGTCACACGTGCAGACCCCGTTCTGTACGTGACTTGGCACCAGCACCATTCCGTTGGTGGCGACGAGAGCGACGAAGCGAGACCGGGGGGGTGGCTGCATCATTCCTTTCTTCTCTCCAATCGTTGCTTCTGGTGGGGACTTTTCGGGACCAGCATTCGGATTCGGGACGGCCTGGACAAACATTCCAGCATGCCAGACCCGACCGCCAGGGAGTCCTGGGAGAGGGTGTTGAAATGTGCTGCGTCGTAGCCAGCGTATGAGTGTGAGCCAGGGAGCGAATGGAGGCAACATCATGACGCGGCCCTTTTTGGGAACGTTCTGGCACCTCATCTCTCTCTCTCTCTCTCTCTCTCTCTCTCTCTCTCTCTCTCTGGCCAGGGTGACTTTTACCCTCCGGTTGCATCGTTGCAATCCGGTTTTTCGAGAAGAAAGAAACCCTCCCTCACATCCCGATTTTTCCCACTGGCCAATCCAGGATTTGCCTTCCGTAGCAGACCGTTGGCCGGAATGTTTGGCGAAAAAATGAAAATCAATGCCGTCATCGCCCCGTCCAGAATTCCTCCAGTTGTTGATCCATCTGCCACTGCGGACGGAAAGGCGTGGTGTGGTGTGGTGTGGCGAGGCGTAGCGAAGCGTACAAGTGAATTAATTCGTTCGCTCGCGTGAACCACCAGGCGTCTCCATTGTCACGGCGCGCGTGGAAAACGGAGAAAAAATGCAACCGACTGGTGGGCAACGCAGGGAAAGAGGACAGCTAAAGGATGCTGAGTAATCCCGGTTTTTGCAACCCGTTGGCACCCACGTTCCTTTCCACTCACACGCAAACACAGACGCTCGATAGTGGCCGTTGGAAGGCGCCTCCATCTGCAGGACGGCGATTTGGTGATGGTTTGCATGGTTTCGCCCATCTCTCTCTCTCTCTCTCTCTCTCTCTCTCTCGCTCTCTCTCTCTCTATCTATCTATGCATGCTTGCCATGTGTTGTATGCTGATTGTCCAATTCGTTAGCCACGGTTGACAAATGTGTAGCAGCAGCAAGTCCCAAAAGGCCATTGTCATGCTCATGGCGTCATGCTTGGTGTCATGCTTGGAACGTTCAGTTGTACGCTATTCGCTGAATTCACACGATCCCGTCTTGGGAATGGAATTGCCTTTAATTAACTTAGCATTACCGAGAAATAACCGAAACAAATTGGACAACGAACGAATTGTTTTCTTTGAATTTGCGGGAATTGGATGAACATTAACACTTACTATACCTGCGTCAAAGCCCGCCCGGCGGCCTAAGATTAGAGCCCATCAAATTGGCCACTGAGCTCCTTAAGCCCCTCCGGTCCTTATCGGTTTCGAGAGGAATAGGAAACCGCCGCGTCCAATTTAGCTGTTTACTGCCGCCGGGCAAACGATTCGCCCAAAAACCTTCGAATCCACTTGAAACTTCAAGGTGCCACCGTAGTTCGCGGTGTCCACATTGTGCCCACCGGCGGAGGATGAGGGTGCACTCCATCTGAAACCTGATTAGCTCGAGGAAATTGTTTGATACCACTTCTTCCACCGTTACCTTTGGGAAAATTCCTCGGAATAGAAATGGAGACGGTCCGGAAGTTGCGCTCCGGAGAGAGACGTCCACGTGTTCGTGCATAATCGTACCAGACTAGAGAAGGAAACCACCGGTGAGGGCGGGCCAGGGGAGGGTAATGAAAAATCCATTACAAGGATATCCTGTCCATCGTCCCGTCTTTCTCTCTCGCTCACTCTCTCGCACGAGGAATTGTGTGGCGTGGCGTTTGCATTTACATCCCCAAAGGTCATTCCAATTTTCGATTCCCAGCACCACCAGCACCCATTGGTGGCGTGTGCACGGACGATAAGTTGACCTCGTTGGCTTGAATTTATGGGTGGGAATTTGGAACCGTCCTTCCGACCTTCGTCGCTGATACCAATGGCAGGGTGGCAGGCTGGGTGGTTCGCTTACTTCCGGTGCCACAAAGGCTCGTGGTGGTGGTCGTGGTGTGATTGGAATCGGGAGGACGAAATTGTTGCACGCCCGGGGACGTCGTTGACGCCAAGTGCAGCGATAAGCTGAGGCACCTTCCACTCGAACGTCCTTCTCTCGCTCTCTCTCTCTCTCTCTCTCTCTCTCACACTCTCTCTCTCTCACACACACTCTCTCTCTCTCTCTCTCTCTCTCTGTGTTTGGCACGAAGGTATTCTTTTATCAAGAGTCCTTTTTTCGTGAATTCCTCGAGTGGAAGTGAACCGGTATCGAGAATGGTGTGGTTCAGGTTCCAACTTCAAATCAACCCCCACCTCTTTCCACAAACACAATGGTTCGATAGTAGAGTGTGGTCCTTCTTCTTCCATCATCATCATCATCGAGCGACCAACCAACGGGTGCTCCAATGATAACCCCGCCTCGGTTAACGGGGAAAGTTTCCTGTTTGGAAATCAAATAATTAGAGCCATTTGCATAATGTCCAGCTCCGGAACAGCAGCACCAGCGAAGAGTGATCGAGGTCCTTTCTTTCCTCTTTCTCTCTCTCTCTCTCTCTCTCTCTCTCTCTCTCTCGCTCCGGTCTGTTGCTTCATGGAACTCTGCTGGCTTCCGCAATTTCTTCCTTTGGCAACGGGTATTTTTAAAGGATTTCACTCCTTGCCTGCCTTGCTAGCAGGTGGTGGAAAGAGTGTTGTAAGCCGTTTACCTGCAATTTGAATAGGTACCACCCCCAGAGAGAGCGCACCAGCTCTCCGAGGACGAAGGGATTTTGTTCGCTCCAAAATCCATCAAAGGCAAAATCGAGCAGCAGCAGCAGCAGCAGCAGCAGCAGTGCCAATTTAGCAGGTCGGCAGGATCGGATCTAATTAATGTAAAGTAAGCAAACTTTTGGGACTCACCGTCGGGTGCCAGCAGCGCGCCTTCGCTTCTTCGATAATCCAATTGTGGATTGTGTGTTTGGCGAGGTGAAAGAAGTACATCTCGCCCCCCAATTCGCCCCTCTCCCCTGCCATGTGAATGGAGAGAGTAGCATCTGGTTGGTATGCAGACGTGAATTGGATATCTTCTTAGTCTCGGCGTCAAGTTACACAACGACGACCGTGGATCGCGGGAATGGAACACCTGGCACACCGGTACTGGCACGCTCTCTCTCTCTCGACTTAATAGCTTTGTTGGCCAACAATGCTCGCGTGATAATGAAAACGGAAAAAAGTGTCCGCCTTTTTTTCTTTTTGCTTCTCCTCTCGAGGAGCTTTCAGCTTCCCGGTTGGTGGCCAAACCGGTGACACAGTGCAGCTGTCTCTTGCCCTAATCAGCTTAACTCCTCCAGCATCACCACCAGCGAGGGCCAATGGAGTGTCCGCATCCGCATCGTGTTCGCGCGTCATGCATGTCATCTCGCTAATAGGATAACGAGGACGAAACGTCATTGCCTTTTCCTTCCCCTCGAAAAGGACCGGTAGGTCGGTCGGTCGGTCGGTGGCCATCTTTGGTACCGGGAATCCGTCCTCTGTACGGAAAGGGATGGCTAGTGTGAGTCGAAGTGTATGTTCCGTGGTCAGGGCACAAGGACGAGGAGAATTTATGTGAAGGCGACCACCAGCTCCGGCCATTTTGGACGTGTTGCGTGGCCTTGGTTTCCTGGTGTGTCCGGAGTCTCACTGCAAAAGATTAATGTTGGGCCAACTTATCATCCGCCCGGGGGCCACACCATAGCGCGCCGGTACCAAGGACAACCAAGGTTCGTTCTTTCGCTTCGCCTTCTATTAAGCGGCATATGTAAATGGTACGGTGGAAAGGCAGGGGAGTATGTTTCAGGCCCACGCCTGGTCTGGCTCTGTTCCAGCGTCCTTTTTAACGCTTCGTTGATAAAATTTATGGATGCAAACCCCTGCCTGGGAGGTCACCAGCGCATACAAAGCATACATTAGGCAATGGACCAATGGATGGGTGACCCCACGGAGCATTAATCCACATAATTACTGGAGAATCCTTTTCGCCTGGCGCGTGAGGCTCGAAACCGATCAACCCTAGTTCAGCTCACTAGCATCATCATCATCATCATCGTGATTCATCCAGAATGCACAATGGAAGCTTAAACAAAGCCCGTACAAGGTCCCATTCCAGGTCAGTAGGTCCCGCGCGAGCACGAGAAAACCGAGGCCACATACAGACACATGCACGCTGCGAACGGTCTCCTTTTGTGGGTCCTCCAAATCCCGGGGATGCTCCAAATCCTGGTATCCCGCTGTTTCATCCTAATGCGAAATAGATTGCCAACCACCAGCAGCAGCAGCGGTGCTGTGCAAAGATCGTTTGCATGATGGTCGTGCCCGTGCACGAGGTGCAGTACATAAAATCTCATGTCGCGAACGCCTTTTTACACATTTCGCTCACATCTTCCACGCTGGAGCACGGTGGGCACGTTGGGCACCGATTTATGTCCCGAGAAGCCCGAAACCGAAAGCCACTTCGTTCCGTTCTCCGCTCTTGCTACGATGCCAACCAGCTGCGAAAGAGTGCCAGTGCCACCGTTTTGTGGGAATTTGCAAACCACCACTTGACTAGAAGCAAGGAGGAATTGGAGCTCGCGCTTCCGAGCTTTTAGCTGAGAATTTGGTGGTGAAAAACAAACCATCTTCATCTAGCACCTCTTCTAATCGCTCGCGCTTGCAGTGCTTCGCGATGGAACACACTACCCGGGGCCGCTTTTCTATTATTCATCTGGTTTCCGCCCCCCCCCCACATTCCCCCAAAGGGTCCTCTCTTTAGCGGGTTAGTTGTTTGTTTGTTTGTTTGCTGGCCGCACCTGTTTTTAATTTGAGCGTTCCGGTTCGAGAAGCCGCGCGAAAATATGTTTTTGGTCTTCGACACGAAAGGGAAGACGAGAAAAAACACGAGAAAAAAACACAACACAGTATGCGAGGCAGGCGTTTAAACGACGTTGGCAGGGGAGAGGGGCCAGAGACAGAGTGCCTCGTAGTAAGCATTGAATTCGTTTCCAGCTCGCTCCGCAGCTCGATCTCGGGCGGTTTGCCTTTAACAAATCAATGCAAGACCACACGCACCAACACCGCCTCACAAACAGTGAGGCAGTTTAACGAGATTCGCATATTAATGCCCGAGACCACGACCGTGGCCGCTTAGCAACTCCGAGCATATCGTCGCAGCCACAGCGACTCCGAGAAATGGCAGCCATGCCATGGGACATGGCTTTTTTTTTCAAGCTAGAGAGCGCTCGCCACGACGACCACGACGCAGACAAGGACTTGCTGCTTTGGCAAATAGATGCTTGTCAATATTTGCGGCAGCTCAAGACGTTTGCGCTCCACTCAGGACACCAGGGAGGGTTGCCGGTGTGTGTGGGCGGTGGCCATTTGCGCCATTCGATAAGGAGGGCGTTCGATTTTGAGAAGCTTTTCGTTTGTCTTGTTGCAAATTAATTCCATTTCGTCCAAGCAAACTCTTCCAATCAAGAGTTTGCTGCAACGATGGAGAGAGAGAGAGAGAGAGAGAGAGAGAGAGAGAGAGAGAGAGAGAGAGAGAGAGAGAGAGAGAGAGAGAGAGAGAGTTGCTTCATCAACCGTTCCAACGCAACGCGCGCTGGCTATCGGTATCGGTAAACATCGGAAAAGTGGAGTCTCCAGCACCGCCCTAATCCTTTGAAAAAGTCTGTCTTGTCTCCAGCGATTCACCGCGACCTTCTCAGAAATTGGCCCGCCCCACCCGTGGCCTTCCTCGTAATTATCCTCTTTTCGTTTCCCTCGCTCTCTTTGTGTTCGCGTCGCGGTATCTATTCCGGTGCGCGCGTTTTAATTCGTTTTCCACCGCGCGTCGCATCGTTCTATTTACTGCCAAACCACCACCACCACCACCACCACCAGTCCCACCACCGTCGCCCACGGTTTCGATAAACGTTTCGGTTCAATTTTCACGGAAAACGAGAACCCAAAACCCTCCCTGAGCCCTCATATTTCAGTGACACAGGCGGGACGCGTTGTGCGCAGATTTACAATCCGTTCCTTCCGGAATTAATTCCACTTTTCCGAGGGTGTCCTCTTGGAGGAGCAGGTGGTGGTGGTGGGGGATGAGCGACAGGACGAGGACGATTAACTTTCCTGGGTTTTTGGTCCATTTCGAGCTGAACACCACGCGAGAGAGCGAGAGAGAGAGAGAGAGACGCCGGTCTAGAAGAGCACAGAGTTTGGAGGAACAATAATTTTCGATTTTCTTATCACAATGTCCCTTCAGGCGGTACACTCTACACGGCGCACCATTCCACTCTGTTTTACTTTGGTCGAATAACGGAAACTGGTTCGATTTCCCCGCACGCAAAAAGCGGCGATTTCCCGGCAATTCAAACGATAAACGGCTGGCTGGCTGGCTGGTGACTCGCTGGCGACCGGAGGAAATGGAGAGCAAACGGAGCGGAGGATGGATGGAAACTTTGCACATATTTCGCCGCTCGCCGACCCGACAGTATCGTAAATAATTTATAACCGAACCCTCCCGCCCTCGGTCCACAACGCCAACGGAACCATCGTTGGCGGAACAATGGATGAAACTTGGAACCGACTGGAACTACTACACTGTGCTGCCCCCGGAACGAAACCGAAGGAAGTTTATGCTGGAGTGGAAAGCGGACGGGGGCGGAGGGGGGGGGGGGGGGGAAGAAATATTTTATTTTCTTTTCGGGCCACGGGAACCCTCGGAATCCAACCAATGGGGGCTGGAAACATAAACAAAAGCCGCTGGTGAGCCAGCGGCGTTCCGTCTGTTTCGCACTGTGGCCAGAGGGTGGTTCGGGGAGGTGGAGGAAAGACGACTGATCAAACCGGGGTCTGGGTGATGATAGTTTACGTTACTTTTGGGCCACCACCACCACCGGCAGCAGCAGCAGTAACCTTCATCCGGAACGAGGCGGAATGGAGAGAGGAGAGGCGTGACTGTTCCAGGCCGAGAACATGCGAGCGCCGCGAGCACTCGGTTGGTTCGCCCCGTTCGCTCGGTGTTTGCCGATTGGCGTTGAGAAAGAATTGGCGCAGGAAAACCCATTCCCGGTTCCGTTCCGAAACGAAGCCGATCGGTTGGATCGTAAAAAGGCGTGCTGCAGTGTTCGATGATGGCGTTTTGCTGAGTTTTCGTTACGAGATGCAGCTCGGTTCAGTTCCGTTTCCACGATTCGATGGCCAAAAAAGAATCGAAACGGTGGAACGAAGTGAAAAAGCATAAAAAGCGATTGCCCGAGCGTCAATATCCATTCCCGCGGCATTTGTTTAAAGTTTAATCCCTTCTTTTTCTTTGGCGAAACTCGAATACCCTCAGTAATGCCAATAGCTTTCTGATGGCGCCTTCTAATATCCGCGGTCCGCGGTCACTTTCGACAATCGAATCAAACCGAAAGTGGCACCCACGGGGGCTGCCCATTTTCACGGGAAATTCCTTTCTTCTTCCATGCAACCTGCCAGAACGTGCAGCCCAGTGGCCTAAAAAGTCGATGCGACGCACTTCCGTCCGGGTCCGCGTCCAGGTTTCGGTGTGACCACGGTGTGCGCGATGATTGGATTTGGAGTCCAGAAGATCCAAAATGAGATTTTTGTTTTCGAGGCGAGGGCGCGCGCGCTCGCACGCTAGGCGCATTTTTCCCGGGTTGGTAATTCCCATCGGTCCACTGGTCCCATTGGTCTCCCGGAAGTCATAAAACCGGTCATTCCGCTTCCGCTTTGATACCCGCTGGTGGTTCGCAGCATATCGAGCGTCTCACACTCCAGTAGATGACACTTTTACGACTCCGGAACAGCCAGAAGGTTCAACGGAACCGATTCGTCAACGAAGGTTATTCGCTTAATTTGGTGACAAAATGACGACGGGAATCCGGTGCACGTACCAAGCGGGAGACTCTCTGCCATCCGCTCCATCCATCACTTCTGCGGCTTTTGCCTCAAAATGTCCCAAATGGCGCGTTCCGTTTCACTCAAGCACGGGAGCGCAAGATTTACGACGAGTACGAAGAGTCCGCGGGAACGGGATGCGATGGTGACAATGTGGCGCTGCTCGGTACGAGGCGGGGGTTCCACGCGAGGGACGCGAGGTTCCCTTGGGATTTCCTTAAATGAATGTAACGAAATCAAAGGAAAATCAACAAATGAGATCCCGGCTGTTACGCAGAGAGATAAACGGAGAGAAGAAGAGAGAAGACAGACAGAAGAAGAAGAGAAGGAAACAGACGCTGATCCCTTTTTTCTGCTTCTCTGTCACCGAATGTAACGTTCCGTGGAATGGGCCGTCCAAAGGGATGCATTCTAAGTAAAGAAAATGGAAAAACATGGAAAAGCTCTCTCTCCCTCTCCCTCTCTGTCTCACTTCACTTTCTTTTGCTTATCCTTCTGGAACCATAAGCAGGATCCGGAATCAAAGACCACCAACACATCCTGCACCACGGTCGTCCTGCGCTGCTGCTTGTGCTTGTTGGCCTCGCTTGGCTGAAGGCCGAGCATCGAGCGTTTGAAGTCGTCAATTTGCATGAATCCAGAGCGAGGTGGGCGCCTGCACTCCTCCGGCCAACCGACCGAGTACCTTTCGCCGAAGAAATCTTATTCCTGGAAGGAAGTAACGAAGCCCGGTGGGTAGCCATGGCCACCATGGCGTTACCTTTCGACACCTTGCCGCTTCGTTAACGGTGCTTGGGAGTGTCCCACAAATCCTCCCATTCATCCACCGGTCTTTCTCTCTCTCTCTCCTCCTCTTTTATGTGTCTCTAATCAGCAAACGAGTGGCAGTGCTGTGTCGGTGATGAGCTTTTGAATTGAAATGTTTTACCTTGGCTCTGGCTGGGTCTTGATACTGGATGAATTATTGTTCCCCGGGACTGGCTTGTGTGTGCGTGTGCGTGTGCGCTCATTTGATAACGACTGGTGTGAGCAGCTGAACAGTTACAGGAGGATCATCATTTAGCATTAAGCAGGATCGGTGTTAGGTGGCATCCGGCCACAATTCTAAAGCTCTCTGTTCCTTGGCATCTCTCAAGCAAAACTTCACTTGTTCCCCGTTCCGTTTCTTATGTTTTCTTCTTATTGAAAACAACGAGTCATCTGTGAAGAGCGTTAGGGGACTCGAGGTATCCGGCAATTCGGTTTCCAGTTTGCGATTTACGCTGGAATGCATTTACTTCAATGTCACTAACGACCAGTTAGTAGGCCGTGGAAGCTGGCGAAAAGACGCGAATTGTTTTCGGTTTCGCCACAACACAGTAGGCCGTTTCAATTCAAATCAAAAGCAGACTCTTCGCTTTATCCGCGGCCACAAGACACAGTTCCTAAATTGCTATCCGTAAGCTGAAGCTAGATTGAAGAAGAAAAAAAAAGGCCCAAGTCGCGTAGTCGCGATGATTTATGTTAAGAAGAACGACAATGTATCACCAATGATGATTGCAGTACAAAGTGTGTTACAAAAGAAGCACGGCATGGCATAGCCACCTCATCTTCTTCCTTCCCTGTGTTTGACAGAGATTGTTTAAAGGTTGGTTTGAGATGTGTTTTTTTTTTCGTTGTGTTGTGTCTCGTTGTTAATCGTGATGTTAAGCAAACGCCGTACGCCTGCGATATGCATTTGCCAAATCCCCACACACCACAGCAGATTAGTTCTTCTGCTCCTGCTCAGTGAACGCTTTTGCTAGAAGAGCGGTTGGTTTCTTTCTTTATGTTATTATTCACTAGATGCTAGAGCGAAAAGCGTGGCGAAGGGAGCGCAAAACTCGAAGAAAACGTGCGTTGTTTGAGGCAGTAGCAGGAGGAATCTTCTATTTTTGGATGTTGTAATCGGTGTAAACGTACTCTCTACTCACTCACTCTTCAAACCGCAATCGCACGATCGTACTAACCTGTAGCAGAAAGAGAAACCGAGGAGCAGAAACATGTAGAGAAGGCGCGGGCATCAGTGGCGTGTGGTGATCTGGCCAAGGTAACTGGAAACATATCATGACGATGGGTGACTTAGGTGTAAAAGGTGATAAAAAAAAGCATTAAGCATAAGCACGAAACGAAAACATATCAAACATGCGGCGTGTTACAAACCAAATAAACAAAAACATATCAAAAACCAGAGAACAAAGCGAAGAGAAAAGAAGCAAGCAAGCAAGCAAGCAGAGCAACCAAGAAAACCAAAAGAATGCTTTTAGGTGCCGCTGCACAGGTAACACTATTGCAGCATTATTTGTACATAGATCGAATGCCGCTGCCGCTATACTTACTTAAGCCCGAAAATTGACGCCGACGTGATTGTGTGTCGAAGTTCTCGTTCTCGTACCATCAGCCATCTCTAGGTGTTAAGTAAAAATCGCAAAACGCAACCGGATCCAAGCAACCGGTGAGCCAGATGATACATCACATAACATATCGCAGCGCAGCGCAACGTGGGCGTGAGAAAGAGAACGGGTGTACGTATGTGTGTGTTACACGAGATTTCAATCAATAGTTTAAAAACTGGAAAATCGGAACCGGAGGTTTTTCCGGGAGGCCGATGTTATAGATGTGTAAGGTTGAAGACGAAAGTGTGGAGCAGCAGAAGTGGAGGGCGCAGCAGTTGTTTCGCGTTACGTTCGTAGTACAAGAATACTATACTATGTGTTGATATGTTGTGCGATATTCTGGATGCCATATATTTTAATAGCAAAATGAAAGGGCGCAACGAGTATTGTTTCGTTATGCGTTGCGTATTGATTCCGAGATCTTTAACGATAATTAGGTTGACTTGGTGTGGGTGTTGGTTGGTATTTCGAAAAAAGGAAGCAAGAAGGAACGGTTAGCAGAAGGAAAACTGAAAATTTTGAAATTGTAAAATAAGCTCCATCATAGCACTGGCATTAACCAGAACCCCACCATTGCTGCCCTATCCCAGGTATATAGACCGGCATCAGTTTGAATCGCGCTTTTCGGGCCCGTTTCTGCGTACGATTTTGCGATACATTGATTGATTCATATTGAATGCAGACTAAACAGGGTTACACCACCACGTGACCACGTGCGCAGTTCGTTTTCAACCAAAAAAGAAAAAGTGAAAAACATTCAACAAACGAACATCGCCAGAGAGAACCAGAGAACCAACAAACTAACGGAAGGAAGAAAAAGGAAAAACTGTAGGGAAAAATCATTTGCAAACCGGCGTGTTTCAGTTTTCAGCAATAAGTGAAGACGACTTAGCGTTTTAGCGAGTGTAAAAGAAAAGCAATTTTTAGGTGAAAACAAAAAAAAATGGGGAGATCAGTTAACGTGAGCCAAGGGTGTGTGCGATTGTTGCGCGACCAGAGAGAGCACGAAGCGTATCGAAGAATTTATTTGTGAGTTAAGTCGAGAACGAGAAGCATTGAACAAGTACACAAGGAGTACATGTTAATAATCTCTAACAACGAGGATGTTTAGTTTTTGTATAGAAAGTTAAAAAGGGAGTAGAGATGAGATGAGCCGAGAAAGAAAGAAAGAAAAGAAAAACCTGTAATATAAGTGCGATCGGGATTCATTTTCCGGTGAGTTGCAGTTCGTAATGGGGCAGCAGCACTCCACGACACTCCTCCAATCTTCAGGGCTTTCCTTCATTCTCAATCACTTGTTACAATCACTAGCATACCGATGGATCAATCGGCCCGGTTCGCTCCCTCTTGTTACTTTATTCTCCAATTCTATCTTAGTGAAGCTGTAATTAATTAGTTGACAAGCGTGTGAACAGAGAACCACTTTTGTTACGGACTGATTAGAGAATTTTGTTTATAGAGTTATGTGACTGTTAATTCTGTTGCACACCACCATTGATTAGCTGATCAGTTAGAATGTTTTATTGAGTCCGGGTAAACTCTTTGAAACTGCAACACAAAAACACCGCGGATGGACTGGGGGACTGAGGTCGTGATAACGTGATGGGTTTTCCGCTTTACAAATCATTCAAAAAAAAGGGCGCGCTAAGCACGTTAACACGGTTCGTTGGTGATGCCATGTTGTTTATAGGTTCTACAGACCACAGAAGCTTCTCTCCTCGATCTCTACATCCTTTCTCCGAAGGTAGAAGCTATCAGCGCGCACCCAAGAGCGCCAAATGTGTAAAAAAAGTAAATGATGTGATGTCTTGACATTCTTGCAACAAATTCATCCGTACGGCGTCGTCGGAAGGGGTCGCGAGCGAAGATAGACGGCACTAGGCAACTATGAATGGAATAGCCCAACTCTAAATACCCAGAAAGTCAAACCAAAACACAACCAAATCTCTATTTCGAAACTCTATATTAAAACGCGGTAAACGTTGTGCGTGCCAAGAGGTGGTGGTTGTGCGGCGCAGCGCGAACGCGCATTACAAAATGGCATTACATATCTCATAAACTCGTCTTCGTAGCTATTATTAAAGAGAACTAAGATTATATGGCAAAACAAACACCGAGAGCAATCGTGGAACGGCGAGGGTGGAAAACATGGAATTATACGCGGAAAAAGAAATAAAGAGAGAAGAAACCTGGAACATAAAGCAAACGAGGAGTAGCGTTTCACTTGTGTTTTATTTTTTTCGATGGTGCTGATCCTTTCAAGAGTATTTTGTATTTTTGTAGTTATTGAAAATCCGCGTCATAAAAGGCTCCATGCAGCCGTTTTCAAAGTCGTTGCCCATCGTACCGTAAAAACGACTGGACCGATCGATTTGAAATTTTTAACACATAATCTGTACACTCTTTGCCAGGTAACTCCGTTTAGATATTATTCAAATTGTGTAAACTTTTTTTTAAACAAATCTATGAAGTTCGCTTTGTCTGGCAGAACCGCAAAAAGCATCACTTTTTCAACTTCAAAAATCTGCCAAAAATCGAAAAAGTAAAATATCCACAGAAACTCTCCGAGGCTACCTAGATAAACTTATAATCTTTCTAACAAATATCGATTTGTATATTTCAGGTGATTCGTCATGTCGCTACGATGGACAACGTAAAAAGTAACTTTTTGTCGACACGCCTACCAAAATTTGATGCCATGGAATAGTTTGTACATGAATGTTGCTCAAAACAATACCAAATACTCTTCAAAAGTTGTAGATTAAATTGCCATTTACTTGAAAAAATAAAGTTGAATGGTTACTTCACAAAAAATCGTCAAAAAATCGTCAAAATTACCCACGATCCGTGCTCCGCGAGATTTGCGTGCAAGCTCAGTTGTTCGCGTACAAGGTTGAACTCCGAAATTTTTTCACTTTCGAGTAGTCTTGAAACACAAAATTTCGAGCGCGGCAGCACCATCAAGGTTAATTTTTGTTTTTGAGAGTCGATGATATTAATATTAATGATATTAATGCCCCTAGCTAGAGCCATGTTGGTTGAGGAGGTGACAAAAATGTTATCTATATATATAAATTACAAACTCGTACTTTCGAACGCACATCACGTGAGAACGGATGGGCCGATTTCACTCATTCTTGGCGCGATGAATTCGTCTTGCTCTGCGGAAGGTTTATACGTTTAAAAATTTTGAGTAAGTTCTGTCCTTTAATGGCAAATTGGAACTCAATTTTGCACCGGATTTCCACTTCACAGCCTACTTGATTTGATATTATTTAAAAACATTGGATTGGGGCACCTTTCAGCTCCAATGCCCTAAACCGGAGCCCTGAACCGATTGGACGATGAACTAGCCAAGCTAATAATGGACCTAGTAGCACTACAAGAATACTATAAGTAGCATAGGGAATTACAGACGGCTAAGAAAAGAAGAAAAGAAGCTCCACCGGGTCAAGAAACGATCGTGGAAGGAAAACGGATCCTGGAGCTAAAGGAAAGGGATTTTCCGGCCTCACAAGGAACACCACACGAAAATTCGACTACACTATTTGATCAACGACGGGCGGGAACGACATGGAGTACCAGCGCTCGAGGAAGCCAACGAGATAAAACCCAAAAAAAATGTAGAAATTTCGGATAACAGAAGATTGAACAAACACAGCAGACACACACTTCCACGGATTGTTTTTTTTTTGTATTCGATTTATTACTGTTGGTCATTTTTCGTTTCACAAATAGTTTTGTGTAGTTGAGTGTGGGTTCCACAATTGGCTGCATGAACTGCTGCTGAACGTACAATCTGAACACGAACCATCATTTACTGGCGCTACCGTTGGAGGTGGCGGTCGTGGCACATCCGCGCCAGCCAGCCAGCGTTACCTATCTATGCATCTATGCAATCGCTCGCAGCATGAGAAGATCATCATCATACAAGGTTATTCTCTAAGGCAAACATAACAGAACAGCACGCGAACATACGGCGATCGATCGGCGACCCAAGGGGACTCACGATCGCAAGTAGAATAGTTTCTTAGTTTGTGCGTCGCCCACCTTATCATAAGCAGCGTGTTATGTCGGTTATGTGTAGGAACCATTACAAAGATACTTTCCAAACCTCCTCAAAAAAAAAACCAAAACACACCCTTCCGGAACTCTCGTTTAAGTTTAAAACTCAACCTGCGTGTTTCAATGTTTAACATGAGTTGCGTGCGGTGGACGATGCACATCTTGCCCTCTTTTCTTCTTAACAACAAATGCATCGTGTTTGAATGGTTGTTATCAATTTCTTTTCTTCTTTATCTCATCTCTTTATCGTCATCACCATCATCATCACCTTCGTACCTCCCAATTCCGACACAGAATTCAATTATCTAATTCACTCACGAGATCACATTGCGCTCGACCCCTCCACTGTGCTGAGGGAGGGGGCTCTCTCTCTCTCTCCTCGCAAACAATTCTTTGCCTTCCGCTACCTCATTGTAAGTATATACCACAACAACAAAAACAACAACAACATTCTGCCTGCTAGCGGCTGCTGTTCCCTGTTGTTCCTACGCGTACTGCACACCTGCGCTGCAACCTTATCTACCTAAAATCCTTAACCGCTACACATTACTTCATTTTTTTACTTTTTTCACTGGACCTGGAGTTTGCCGTGTCTGTCTGTACTGTTTTGTCCCCGGGGAGGGATCGCATCACGGTCGTTTTGTCGTGGATCTGTTACTCGAAGACGGGGCGTGTGCTGTTTGTTCACTGAAGAGTATTTTCAATGTTTTTTTCCCGATTGTTAGAGAGAGAGAGACTAATTGTGTGTTTGTCCAGAAGAGTTGAAAGGTTCGGAGTTGGTGGAATGTGTGGATTGAATTGTTTTGTTGAAGTCTATCTGTAGCAACGCGCGGCAGGATACGGTCCATTTCCGGTCGTTTTGCGGTGTTTAGTCTACGGTAATTGGCAACTCTCGGATCGGATTGTTCATCGTCTGTAACACCGGAAGCCCCAAAGAGAAATGGCTGTGTCTGTCTGTCTGTCTGTCTGTCTGTCTGTCTGTGTCTGTATGCATGTGACATGGTATGGTATTATGCTTAGTCCCCTCCTCTGGTAGTACTTCCTTCCACGCATCACTCGTCTCTTTGCCCTATACCTAATCCTTGCACTAACTATAGTGTAGCTCTCTGCTCTTCCTTTCCACTCTGGCCTTCTCCTTTGCCCCTACTCTTGCGACGTGTAATCCAATTCCAGTTCGCGGGAGGGGGGGGGGGGGGGGGGAGCAGGAAATAAATACTGATGAATGTCACAAATAGTAATGGATTCATAAAAAGTAAAGTTCGTTCGTCTACAAAGTACAATTCGTTTGCGTCCGCGATCGGCGAGCTAACGAACTCCGAGCTCAGCTAAGGTATAATAATGTTAAAATTAATTAATGATAGTAATAGTTACTTCGAACAGTAGTTGTACTCGCACTGTGTACCGCCGATGAGTCGTTTAAAAATGTAATAATAAAGTTACTAAGCCGTATCAAAAAGTATCGAAAAGTATGAAAAAAAAAATAATAGAAGTTTGTTCACGTAAAACAAAAGAGAATATAATGAAAGTAAAACGTGGAAAGTGATAAGAGAACTGAAACGCACGCACTTTAAACCTACACAACCCCCCTCTCGGTTCGTAAAGCAATGGCTACTGCTTGGAGAAGCAATGGCAACTGCGATCGCGGTCGCTGCAAGGATCGCAACTCAAAGAGAGAGAGAGAAAAAAAGACGGAACACGACGTGTTCCGCGTGCGTTGCGGTTGAGATTTCCACTGGGATTTCAGATTCAGATTAATGGCTCCCCAGAGACAGAGAGACACACCAAGGGCCCCAGGGGGGATGCGTGCGTGCGTGCGTGCGTCGCCGGCTAATGCTAACTAATATGTACAATCTTGGCGGGTTGGGGGGGGTTGGGGGGGATTTGGGATGGGGGTGCACTTATTCGATGAGAAACTGATAAGGCGTAAAAAAGGGAAACGGAAAAAGAAGCAGGACAGGCGATCGGGGCGACTCTATGGGACATCCGGTGCCCCACGGCCCCCGCTTTTAGATGCTAACGAGGAACGAGGAGAAGCTCTAGCGCTGCAACGGTGGCGGTGTCCGACGGTTACCGCTAACCGGGCGCACCGGGATAACGTTTTGCTGCAACAGCAACTGCTGCTGCTGCTGCTGATGGTGATGCATCCGACGGTGATGCTGCGGATGCTGGTGCTGCAGCTGCTGTTGCTGGAGGAGAGGTTCTTGGTTCTGTGGTTCCAGCTGCTTCGCTGGTCTCCGTGGTTTTTTCGTCTGCCGATGGATCGCGTTCCTGTTAATGCCGTTCAGACGGTGATGGCGTTGTTGCTGTTGCTGCTGCTGTTGCTTCTCGAGGATTTGCTTCTGCATCTGCGCCACTACGGCAGATCCTGCCGATGCACCAATCGTCGCATTCCGGCTACAACCGGTGAGTGTACGCCAGTCGGGCAACTGCACTCCCTGCCGGACACACTCGTGCGCGTACGCTGCCATACTGTCACAGTAACACTGCCGGTGTGGACACTCGCACATATCGAACTTACACGACTCGAAGTAATTGTCCGGATTCAGTAGCGAGTTACAGTTCCCAAACACCTCGGCCGTCCGGAGCGCTTTGCAGAAGGTGAAAAACTTCTTCGTCTTGCACTGCGGGTGCCGTGCGCCGAGTTCGTTCTTGCGCTGCCGCGTGCACGCTTTCGGACCACCGACGGCCCAGGAACGGGCGAAGCGCCACACGTTGTGCGTCATGTTGAGACCGGCCCGGGTAAACAGATCATCCCGGAAGACGCTGTTGTAGTTACCGCACAGACCGCACAGCTTCCCCTTGTACACCGTCGGTACCTGCACCTGGATGAAGTTGAATCCATCCCAGGACAGCTTCACACCGAGCCCCGTCTCCACGATTACCTCCGTGTTGTCATCGCTGCGGTAGATGTCGAGCGTGCCGGCCAGTTTGTACGGTGGCTCCACTCGCGTTCCATTCACCTTAACACGCATCCGATGGCCCAGGTTCACCTTCACCCCTTCCAGCTTCAACGTGACCGTTTTTGTCCACGAACTGTACTTTGTCATCCGGGCATCGTTGGTAACGCGGATCGAGAAACTATGCCCAACACAGTCCGCCGTCAGCTGGTACTTGCACGAACCCTGGAAGCTGTAGAAGTTACCATCGAACGTTTTGTAGTGTGGATCACCGAACACGGTGCAAACGCCCGGACTTTCGACACACTGTGGGCAGCACTCGTTGGGTAAGCGGACGAGTGACTCGTTTGGACCGCACTTTCGCTTCGGACACTGGATGTTGGCGCAGCGTACCTCACCGGCACGGCACTCGCAGGATGTGCACGCATTCAGGCTCCACGTTTCGTTGTTCTGCGTGCGCGTGAAGAATGCAATGAGAGAACAGAGTTTTGTTAGTGGAGCACTTGAGAGGTGATCTACTGATCGCGGTCACGATTTCGTACCTGATAAACTTTGCCGGCATTCGTACAGGTGCTCCGGATTTCCGCCGGTACCGGACAGGATGGGCAGCATTCGCCCGGTTCTCGCATCTGATCCTCGATCGCACACTCCAGTATCGGGCAGGTGTTCTTGTGGCACACCGAAGTTCCATTACGGCAGGTACAATCCGAACAGTGATCCCCACGGTACGTGTCGCCCGTAAAACTGACCAACTTCCCGAGGATACACATCGGAGAACCGTTGGTGATCTCTTCGCGACGTTCGCCACACCGTGGACAGCATTCGCCCGGGGTGCGGATTTGTTTCGTCAACGGGCACTGGAGCACTGGGCAGGATTTCTTGGTGCAGGTCAGCTTATGGCCAGCGCAGGTACACTTGACACACGGATCCTCACTCAGTGTCGCTTCGCCGAGTACCTTCTGGCCGTTTAGTTGGCATCCTGGAAAGAGGAAATGCAGAGAGAGAGAGTGCGAACATGAGAAATAATTACTTCCTGGTGTGAGTGGCCTTTACAAACGGGGGGCCAATGTTCAATGTCAGCTTGTTCCGGGGACCTATAAATGTAAACGATCCGCCAGCTGCTTGTAAAGTCAGTTCTACGAAGACAGCAGCCGGCCAGGACCGCTGGGATGCGAGACACAAGCGCGCTCTGCATAATGTTTGCTGCTCTGGCGGGGGGGACACAACGACACGCGACCGCGTGTGGGTGTCATGAAGGTCTCGCCAGGTGTCGCCCGGAGCTCAGACTAATCAATCTTCATCTAATTTAAATCGATTTTATAATCGTCGCCGGTGGCGCACGAGTGAAGCGCGCGCTCGCTCACTCGGTCGCTGACAGATTTGGTCAAGGCCACACAGGCCGAGAACTGCC
Organism: Anopheles aquasalis; assembly: GCF_943734665.1. Lineage (NCBI taxonomy): Eukaryota > Metazoa > Arthropoda > Insecta > Diptera > Culicidae > Anopheles > Anopheles aquasalis. The sequence continues at coordinate 50,615,040 of NC_064878.1, read as the reverse complement.
ATTGACATTCCGAGGGGTCCGGGAAGGGGAGAGGGGGGGGGGGTGCCCAATTGTCAATCCTCCTCCTCAAAAGGGGACTCCACGAACCGGGTTGACAGCCTTCATTTCGCACCGAATTCCAATGCCAGCCCGGCGGCGGCATGGAGCAGGAAGTAATTGTCGAATACCATAACCTCAACCTGCACCTAGTAGGCCGTTAAATTGGCGGCTCGTTGGCGATGATGCGAGAGGCTTACTTTGATGTTGTTGTGACAGATAAGAGGACCGGAGGGAGAGAGGAAGAGAGTGAGCTCATCACACGTCAAACGAAGAATTAAGGATTAGACCGCATCCCCGGTCATTGTTATCGGACTCAGGACTCAGGTTCTCTCCGATGTTCAGCAGAAAGCCCAGTAGCCTTCCTTGTGATGCTGCGCAACGGATTTTCAACAAACTGGCACCGACGTCTGACGTGGATTGGCTGGATGAAGGCATCCCGGACCGTGATCGTGTTCTCCGATAGCCGTGATAGCCGTTAATGGAACAACTTCTCGATCTCGAGCACAAGCGGTACAAGTGGGCAGAGTCTCGAATCTTGGCTCCGGACTACCCACACCAGAAGACCACAGGAGAGACACGCAAACATTCCTTCTGATTGGCTCGCCACAGGTTCGTGGCTTCCATTCACAAACTTACGATCGCTCAGAAGCAGAAGCTCCAGACCAGAGCAGGCTTTGGGATCAAGAAGAAGGACTGTCCCTCCTCCCCCCCCTCTTGGCATCTAGCAAAAGCTGAGGAAAAAGGGGGGGAAACAATTGACAGAAAGGCAAATGAGAACGCTTTCGGCCTCAAAACAATCCCAATCCACGTCTTCGCATGTGTGTTCCAACCCCTTCTACTCCCCCCCACCAAGAGGCCATTAAGGTATTTTATGGACTGCCTGAAACAATAGACTGTAACAAGAACACAACTGAACGGCAGGATCGTCTGCTCGCTACGTGCTACGAAGACAGGTACACTGCACATCAACCAGGGCCTGCAGCATGTTTTCGCGCAAAAACCGGGTGGACCACACCGGAGCCGTAGCCGGAGCCCGGAATATCCACGGAACAAGTCACTAAACCCTCCCCCTCCGGTGTGTGTCCGGGTCGTGAGTAACGCATCAGACCACCGGGACCACCGGGAACGGGTGGTTTCACGCAGTGGTCCAGCTCCTCGGGCCTGGGAAATGGTTTTCCGCTTTCCGCTTTTTGCTCGGTCGGTTTGTTCTGGCCCCAGTGAATCGCCATTCGCCATTCTTTATTTGATTGTTCCCTTGGCCAACGCTGCTCCTGTCTTTAAGCTGGCAGGCAGTCACCAGTGCTGTTGCTGTGGTCCGGGTCCGCGGTCAGTTGCTGCCAGTTCAGTTCAGGTGGCCTGCTTAATGGGTTTTGAGACGAGACCACGAGACTGCCGGTGCCAGTGCCAGTGCCAGTGCTGCTGGACAGTGCCACCGACGGAGGGAACAGATTTTTACTTTATATCTTAATTGCATGTTTCACGTTCTAGAGGCCGAACCGCCGGCCGCCCCATTGTGTATGTCGAGTGCAGCCGAGGCCAAAGACAAGAACCGAAAGATCTTGCTGGCCGCATCCGACTATCAGCCGCACTCTCTCTCTCTCTCTCTGCTCCTTTCTGTCCTCGGTTCTGTTCTTGGGTTGAACGATGACCACAAAGATGACCGCGAATGGCCAGACATGCTTTTAAAGGTTTTTCATTACTTCATTTCCCCGACGTTCCGTTACGTCCGGTGAATTGGCTCATTCCACGGGGTTTCAACGCAAAAAAGCGAGGGGGAACGACGATCGCGATCGATCGCACGCGAAATGTGAAACAATGTTTCGCGCGGAACCGCACACAATAAAAGGTATGTTTTTTGCTGGCGCTTCTTCTTCGTTTTCGGGTCTTCGTCAGGTAGCCAATGCGTTTGCACCGAAAAACCTGAGTGTCACTCGGTCCGGGTCAGAGGTCCTGGAGCAATTAAAATACCGCACCGCAGCAGAAGCTGCTCACGGACCCAGCAAACTGCAGGCGACGATCGCTCTAGGTGGAATGCGTTGATCGCGTGATCCTGATCGCAGGACGCGCAGGATTTATCGGGACCTCCCACTGCCTGCCGAAAACTTGTTGCGATTCCCCTTGCTCCCCTTCTCTTCCTCTTCTACAGCCTCTTCAGCTCAAGTTGAATTCTTAAAGTTGCGCAAGGAGAACGTGTTGTTCGCTCCGTGCGCTCCGTGGACCTTGGCGTGCTTTTAAGACATTTTTATTTCATTCCCCCCCCCCCCGTGTTGGAATCCTCTTTCTCTCTCTTTCTCTTAAGTTTTATCGCCCAACAACAGCAAGAGTAGTGGGGAACGACCCCACACGGTGGTTAATGCGAACCAATGATCCCGCCCATTCGCCCGGCCGATCGGTGGTCGCGGAATGCAAACAATCCACCGTGGAGCGCCGGTCACTCCCGCGCAGTGATTTGATGGTCTGATTAACTTATGAAATCGGAGAATTGACCACCGCAGGCAGAGGTCAGGGTGGTGGTGGTGGTGGTGGTGGAGCGAAAAAGAAATAAAAGCCTCCTCCTCCTGCTCATCCTCTCTCCAGCAAAGCTGCATCGGCCACGATGGCACAATTTGACCGGTTTCTGTGGCCTGTCCCGGGGGGGAGGGACAGGCATTTCATCTTCATCTGATCACGAGATCCCAAGAGAGAGAGAGAGAGACCACCACCGGATCGGATCCGCGAAATAAAGTGATTTAATAACAAGCAACACACTTTACGAAACCATAAATGCGTGAAATATGTTAATGTTATTATAATTTGTCATTCGCAAATCCGGTCACAAATCCGTGCCAGGGAGCGGCAGGGACCGGGGACAAGCCACACCACACCAGACTATCCCGGTCCCGGTGGAGCTCATCTTCGCTTCCCTCTCGCGCCGAGGGGAACCTCCGTTTTTTTTGCTCAATCCATTTTGGGATAGTTTTGAGTTTGAGGAAGCCCTAGCGAGGAGGGGGGGCAGAAAAAAGGACGGACCCTCTGATCTTTTCTAATGGCCGCGCAACGGCGACAGATCAAGAACACGCCGCGTTGGCGTCGATGTGACGATGACGGCCCGAAACTTATGAGCTCGATGAGAGTTGCGCTGTCGCCTCGTACCACGCCTAATTAATTCCATTCCCTGCCTGCCCCGCCGTTGAGGGAGGCACATAATTTGTTTTGTCTTTTGGTCTTGATGCCAATAAGGGTGGCAAGGAGCGCGCGCGCGCGCGCGCACGCTCGCAGATGGAGAATTATTTGATTTTTTATCACATTTATGGAGATGTTTATCATAAATTAGCGATCCCGTGGAGGAGAGAAGGATGATCACCACTCTGAAGTGACGCCTCGCGGAGGCCACAACACAACTAGACCACTTGTGGCTTTATCGTGGTCGCGGTGATGGGAAAAGATAAGATGTTCGATCAAAAGACACGAAAATCGAATCGCGCATCGGCCTCGTGGAGGTTGAAGGTCCCGCACCGGTGACCTATCCGGTGAAGGATAGAATGGCACGCGCTTGTCGCGATCATCGCTTAACACCTCATCCGCAGCACAGCGCAGCGATTCGAGAGGAATGCGGTACTGTTCCGACCACACCGACTCGAGGTCGCCATTTTTTCGGGACGGTGAAGACTTTTTCACTTATCGCGCCCCGGTGCCGCGGTTTGTTTTCACCATCACCGATCATCAGCATCATCAGCGCGTCGTTCTCGTCGTCGTCGTCGTCGTTGTTGTCGCTATGGTCTGTGGTGGACCACAGTGCTCGTTAACGATAAAATATTATCACTCGCCTCTTGACAGTGTCCAGCATCCACACACTCGCAAAGATGCTGGTCAGGGATTATGTCTGGTTTCTTCGCGATCGCGCTTCTATTCAAGGCAGTTCTGTCCGGATTCCGGATCCTCCCCAAAGAGTAAACCTGCTGCCAACCTGCTGCTCCACCATCAGCTCCGAAAACCCCCCAGCTGATGCTCAAAACAGCCGGGAACAGGTGATCGTGACGGCCAACCGTCTCTGTTCGCGATCGCGTTCCGCGTTCTCGTTTTTAGTATCAACAAACCATTGGTCACTATATTTAATTTCTTCCACGAGATCTCTCTCTCTCTCACTCTGTTTCCCATCTTTCTACCTCTCATTTGCTGTCTCTCTTTCGCTCTCTCTCTCTCTCTCTCTCTCTCTCTCTCTCTGATAACCTGCTGCACCGTCCGATCACCTCGCTAAACCTCCAGCATAGCAACAGAACATCCGCGATCGACGCGATCTCGTGTCGCGCTCACCTAACAAAATATTTGTCACTTCCACGATGGAGGGAGAGAGAGAGAGAGAGAGATAGGTAGGTGTTTGCTAAATCCCGAAATTTGTTCTTTATTTATGAGCCAAAATTTATCATTCCACTTTGCGCTAGTCTCGTGTGTGACCACTGGATCGACCACCACAGGTCACACTCCGCTGCTACGTCCAAAGGAAAGAGTTGCGGTCAACAACAACAACAACAACAAGTCACTTTCGCCTTTTATCTGCGGCCCAGAACAGCCCACAGCGACGTGCGTGCCACTTTGCGCGATCTGAGAGCCGCGATCCGCGATCCGCGATGTTGACATTCCGTTTATGCTCCGGTGGCGATGACGCTGGGCTGGAGATGACGTTGATGCTGCTGCTGCTGCTGCTGATGATGATCGTCGGTTCGAGATGGAGTGCCCGACAAATGAGTTTCGTGACTTTTAGCTCACTTGTGGCTCACACTGCACCCCCCCCACCCCCCCCCCCCCTGGGGGATTATTGTTATGCTGATGAAGCGGAAAGCGTAAACGGATCCGGGGATGGGGCCAATGAACTGCTGCTGCACTTTATGCGCCGAACGCCAAATGTTGCGGTAGGTCTCTCGCTCGCTCACTCTCGGCAAATGTCTCCAGCTGGCCAGACTGGCCATCGATCACCAGGCTTCTCTCTCTCGAACGAGAATCAAATTTGCGTTCAGTTTATGTCAAATGCATGCTCTGGTTTGCGATCGTCATCGTCGAACCAAACGGAGGCGACGGCAGTGACGGCTAGTTTATGATTTGTTTTGCTTCATTTACGATCACTTTACCTTCCCTCGCACACCACAGCAGCATAAAGCTGACGCAGTGTGGCGAGGCCTCCAACTCCGTGATTGCGTAAAGCGATTGCCGATCCACTGACACTCCGGTCTCCGGTCCGAAGTGTGTTTATGCTCAGCATCGGAACCCCCCGGTCCCGGCCCGGCCCGGCCTGGTCCGGTGGAGTAATTCAGTTCGGTAAACAACACGAAAAAAAGGCAGAAAATCTCCGGCCAACCGGTTCGCTGTGTTCGCTCATTAAAAGTGTATAACCCTTTATGAATTCATATTTTCTGGCTCACGCAGCCGCAGCCGTGGATGATGATGGTGATGATGGTGATGATGCTGTGCTTCGCCAGCCATCGTGGAGACACGGCGAGGCCGCCGGACCCGGTGCGTAGGAAGAAAAGAGAACGCTGGTGAGCGACCTGGTGAGCGAGCCGAGAGCTGGAGCTGATGGCTTACGGGGCTTATCAATGCCAGCGAACGTCGAGCAGTCTGCTGGAGCCCAGGCAAGCACCAGCAGCAGCAGCAGCAGCTGTGAGCCCCAGATAAGACCCAGTCGACAACAAGCGGACGACGACGACGACGACGACGAGGCCTATGGCCTTGGCACAGCCACTCGCGACTCGGGAAAAAAGGTGAACCTCACTCTAGCTCTCCTCTCTCTGTCTCTCTTTCTCTCTGTCTCTCTGGCCGGTGTGGGGACCTGCCGCTCGTCCAGCAGCCGCACGATGCCAAATGCCTCGGTTGGAATGCGTAATGCTTTTCCGAAATGGATTTCAATAAATTTCACCCCGAAAAAGATCAACATGTGTGCGATCATCAAGCTTTATGGCTACCTGGTTCACCCACCCTCCACTCTGCTCAGCTTCCTTCTGCTGACAGTTAGGATCGCGGCTGTGGCTGTGGCTTTCGTTCGGTGCAGATCGCTCGCTCGATCCGGCCACCACCATTGGGCCACCGATGAAATGGTGTTGATCGAGCAGCGTGAAAACCGGCTTCAGTGGGAGTTTAACGGCTCGGTACTAGGTCCTCCCGCGGGGGAGATGTGGAATCGGGCCTCGTGTGTCTTTGGGAATGTCTTTCGAAACCCGAAAAAAGCCGGAAAATACTGCCGGTGCCACACAAGTTCGATCACTTTTTTTTTGGTGCTAAAAGCGGATCTTGGATTCCGCTGAGAAGCTCGAAGGAGAACTCTCATTTCGACCACAGGATCGAGACCAAACAGAAGGTGAGGAGGTCACTGAAGTATTAGCGTCAAGAAAGGATGCGATGAAACATTCAGTGACCACTAGAAGCAATTCCAGATCGGTTCTTATGCAGATCATCTTGGAGAACAGATCGAGATCAAGGAGCATAATCTCGTGGATGTATTTGGATATTATTGATAATAATTCTTTGCAGGCTACTGATAAAAAATACCAGCCCCAAATAACCAGAGAAAGCAATTACGAATGAAATGCTGGAAAGATGTTCAACATTTCAGAAGCCTTTTATTCCAAGATAGATTAAACATGAGGATAAACCCTATTTTGTAGTTAAAATCTATGCATATTGTATTGAAAAATTATTCTCAAGAAGGATTAATAAAGTCGTTTCTACCTCTATCTTTAGTCTACGGTCAATTCTGTAGATTTTTTTTGTTTTACTTCCAAATGGTATATGCGATTGTATTCACCATGACGCTGTTTTTGCTCTGTTCACTATCAGGTATTTATAGAATATTGTTGCAATCCGGTTTCTGAAACACAAAAGCAACCCACTGGTTGTCACTGTTGCTGCTGAAAGTTGCAGACCACTCCACGGTAGCCAACACAACAACATTGCAAACGACCATATCTAGGTCGGTTCTCACCGGCGATCGGTCAAGCGATCTGAATTTGAATAACTTTATAGAGCTCTCGGGGAGCTCCGCTTTGCTCGGTGGCATTTAGCAATCCATCCCGGCACACAACAGGATTCAACCGCCTAAAAGCAACCGGAACGAACCCCCCAAAAACCCGCACCGCATCGGATCCATCAACCAACTGGCCCCTAAGCCCTCCAACGATCACGACGGTCGGCATCAGGCAGGCAGCGCTCTTCTCGTGGTCCGCAAGCAAGCGGCAATGATTTAAATTCCGGAAGCCACCGAGCTCGGCCAAAACAAATTAATATCGCGGGATTAAACACAACACAACAAACCATCGACCAGGGACCAAAGAGACCTGGTAGAAAGAGAGCGACAGACGACGTTTGCAAACACCGATCGAACCAACGAACGACCGATGATGCGTGTGTGCGGCCACTAAAAGCGCCCGCTTTCATCTACCTCCGGGGAGTTCCTCGTCGCGATCGTCCCCCCCCCCCCCCCCCCGCTCCGCTACGCGAGAGTGGATCCGCGAACCGCACCGCCGTGGCTAAGCCAAGGGTATTTGCATTCATTAACGGCGCGGGAAAACAAATGATTCCGAGGGTTTGGCGCGTTTGTCGTCGTCCCGGTCGTCGTCGTCGCCGGTGGTTAATGGATTTCGAATCCTCCCGTGAGCTGGGCTCGAGCATAAATAACGATAAAACCGCCATCAATCGGGGTAATTTGTATTCAATTTAGATCCCGAAAGCGACGGACGAGAACACGGGCGGACCACGGACCACGGACGGTAGTTTTATTCAAACTAACTGGCCCGCAAGTACTGGACGGCTGCGGCTCACGTTGTGCAATCACTTGCACGCTTCCTGAATCTTGGTGCCCCATGGTCACGCGTGGTTCCGGTTATAAATGATAATCTGGCTTCGGGCGGACCTGATCTGGGGCACGGGGAAGGGAGAGGAAAGAGAAGCAGAGCGAACACAGAGTGTGCAAGAATGCAGTCCACCCGGCCTCCTCAGGGCCATGATTACCTCCGCTCCGGTCAGGTGGAAGAAGGGCGGTCAATGCTTTCCACGTCAATAAAAATCATAATCAACAGCCACATGAAGTCAAATGCCTCCGTCTCAGGTCCTCTCTGCACGGGGGGCCTACCAACAATAGGCACTTAACGATGCATCTCTCGATGGTTTTAAGACACACGTATACAGACAGCCACAGACGATAATTAAGACGCTTAAACCAATAGCCTAATTGGCAGATCCCAGGCCACGCAGCCGCAGCCGCAGCCGCCGCTGTGCACGCAGGTAACGAAGCCCAAACGAAGCGACCGTGCGTGGCCTCTGGCTAATGATGTCTGGCCCAAGGAGTCCAGAAGAGGACCACACACAAACCTGGGAGTGAGGAAAGGGGGCACGCGAGAAGTATCTAGAACGAAAGGACGGTCAAGGGTCCCTTGCTGCTGCTGCTGTTGCTGCTGCTCTTCAGCATCTTCGGGAATTGCTTTATGACTCAATCACGGTCCGTGTCCGTCTCTCGGTAGCTCTGCTCTCTCTCTCTCTCTCTCTTACAGAGGGCACCGCCGGTCGATTTGTCGGTGAATCAGACCAATTTGAAGTGAAGGGGATGCGAGGGGTTCCACCATAAAATCGATTCGAATCCGTCCCCCTAAAACATACACAACAGCGCGCGCGGAGACGGAGCGCAACGCCCATCCATCACCGAACGACGACGACGACGACGATGACGACGGAAAAGGTCGGCGGAATCGGCCACCCAAAAGCCATCCCCGATCGCAGGGAGCAGGGCGAAAGGGAAGCATAAAAGGCATCCGCTTGCAGGCACGCTCGCAAAGCGGCTCACATCGTTCGCATCGTTTCGTTATTAACATTTTAATGCACAAAAGGCCCCGGGTGGACGGATGGCCAATTTCTGGTGGATCCCTTTTTCCCATGTCCGAATATGTTGCCACACAAAACGGTACCCGTGGAGGGGGGGACGGGGGACAGGGCCAGAAAGGGATAATTTGGCCGCTCGCCGAAGAAGAATGCAGAATTCCACCGCCTCCTTAGCTCGATCACCGTTTGGCCGCAGCAAAAGCATCCACAATCACCGTTCGGAGGGGTCACAATCGGTTGTTCCTGCTCCGTTGTTGTTGTTGTTGTTCTGGCCAGTTATTTATCGGTTGTTTGTTTTCTTCCGGACACAGTTCTGCACCGCAGATTACCAACCAAAAAAAAAAAAAACGCCCGAAGCCCGCCAGAACGGTGTGCGGTCCAAGCATAACTGACAGATTGGCCGCAGGCACTGTGCAAGAAGGGGAGCAACCGCAAAAGGATCCCCCCCTGGAGGGGGCCGCCCAGGATGACCGAGACCGCCCAGGATGAGAAGCGGTCAGTTCTTCATTCTTCCCGTGCGCGCGCGCGTGTGTTTTGGGATCTGAAAGGCGAAGAGAACATCCCATCATAATCAGCGGACCGAGAAGCCGCCTTCGATGGGCCGCCCGGCATCTGCTGCATTAATCACATCCTTACCACGCCGCCCTGGCCGATGCTAATGCAGCAAATCAGCCTCATCATCATCATCATCGGCAGCAGCGGCCGCAGAAACGTTGAGGTTCGTTCGTCACTCCGCCTCTCACGCGGGGCGCGGTAGTTATGATCCAATTATGTTAGATGAGTTGATTTCAATTACGGCCAATGTCTCATCGGCGATCGAGATCGATCGCTCGATCGAGCGAGCAAACAAGGGAAGGATCGTCGCGATGATGGCCAACATCAACAGCCTATCTAGCGATCTCGATCTTCGGTCTTTCGGTCGCGAGGAGACAGACAGACAGAGGAGAGAGAGCCGTGGATTCCGGATTTTCGTGAGCCTCTCGTGAGGGGGAGGAGTGACAAAACACGCACCCACGAACACACCCCCTCCATTGCATGATTCCCCAATATATTGTTTTTCTTTCTTTTTTTTTGTTTCGCTTCCTCTATCGCGCATAAATTAGCGTGCCAGGAATTCCGCGTCGCGTCAAGGTCGTGTTCGCCTCCGTCCGTCCGCCCCTCGGTCCGGTCTCCCTTTGGTGCACGTTTTCGGCAAAACATCTTGATAATCGTCGCGCTGTGGCGACGACGACTACGACGACGACGACGACGACGACGACGACGATGAAATGATCACTCTATCGCTGGCTGATCGTTGTCGTCGCGTCGTTGTTTGGTTGTGTCGTTGGCGAGTGGAATGTGTTGGCAGATAAATCATGAGCCCCCAAAGGGAGGGACTCGTCGTCGTCGTCGTCGAAGCCAACACGAATCGATCAATTCCTCCTCCTGGTCAGGGGAGTCGATTAGCATGGACTATCCCTCGAGAACGGAGCCACAGATCTTGCGTGGCATATCCTGGATGTCGAATGATGATCGAAATGAATTCCAAAAGAGGGTGAAGTTCGAGATTCCTAAGGGATGATCCAATGTACCTGGGGGAGGGGAGAACGGGATCACCCCCGCCTCCCGGGTGCCGACCCAATTCGTATACTAATGCGCTTGTTAATTCTAGATTAAGCATATAATTAAGATCTCGTTTGAGCGATAAGCGGCCCAGTGACTCCTCCTCCTCTTGATCGAATCGAATGGAATGTCCGGCCCAAGGAGGTGATCGCAACGGGGTTGCTGGAAGGGCAACACGGCTGCTGCTGCTGCTAGACAAATCATAGTCAAATTAACCTGACAGCCCCTAAGAGTCATAGGAATGGAGACTGGGCTGGGAAGCAGCAATAACAACCAAATGATCAGAAACAACACAGGAATCCAGCAGAGTCCCCGGATGATGATGCGGTGACCCCTTGGGCGCCACCACAACAAAGAAGAACATCTCATCTGGTCGGTCTCGGTCGATACGATCAGAAAGGTATGTTGGAATTATAGAACCAGCTTGCTGAGCGAGCACTCAATCGATCCTCCGCGTGTCTGCCGCGCTCTCTCTCTCTGTCTTGCTGCTGCTGTTGTCTACCAAGATCAAGGTGGTGGTAGAGGCCAACATGACAAATTGGAGGAGACCCCCGAAAAAAGTGTGGGCTGTCGGCCACGAGTTCACGAGGAGTTAGATGAGAATGGAAAGGAAAGAGTGTAGTGGGGGCTTATAATTTATGAAACGAACCTCGAGAGCGCCAGTGGCCCTGGTCGTGCTTTTGATGTATCAATTTGGATAGATCACTTCATTGTGCTGGGCCTGGGCGGGGGGAGGGGCGTCGTGGAGACCTCCAACCTTGGCCTCACTTGGGTTCATACACAATTGTCTTGTCTTGAGCACAGTCTGTTCTCTAAGGCATTGCGGGCGTCCTCATTCAATTGGAATTGGTTGTTCCTTGGCCGTGACATTTGATTGCGGACGGATTCAGGACACGATTACGATTGTCCTTCGCTGCTTGTTTCGCACTTTCTAACACGAACATCTTGGGGAGGGGACCATTGGGTAAGGCATCTGACCTCCGACATATCCGTTGAACTTGATAATAGATGCCACAATAACCGAATGGGGGGGGGGGGACAAGCTCCCGGAGGAACACTTTATCGCTCTGAGCGCGTACTGACCCCCATCCCTGGTCCATTATGGTCCGGAACTATCATCAGAGAAGCGCGAACGCGAACTGATGCGGATGCAAATTGAAGATGCAGCCGTGGGGTGTGTGGGGGAGAAAGTGTCTAAGCTGTTCCATCCTCCCCTCCCCCCCCCCCCCTTTCATCCTTCTCTGCCAACCACCTCTTTGGCCACGGGCGAGCGCACGCGCGCGCCACCTCACACATACGCACACAGACACCAACACCGAACGGCCGGTCGGTCGCAACGAAAGATATTTTATCGCGAAAGAGATTTCTTATGTAAATACGACATTTTTATAGCGCGATCTCAAAGGCAAACGAGCGCTATCGTAAATTGTGCCAGCTTATTAACCAACCCTCCGACCGTCCATCTCCGCACCCCCTCTCAATCCCTCGTACTCTCCAGGAAGTGCGGCCAGGAGCGGTCGCTGCGTTGCTAAAGGATACTAAGGACGTCCAAGGCCTTCTTCGCTTGCTTCGCTGCGAAACCATTTGGCACTGCTAGCCCGGAACACGCCCGTCGATTGACCAATTGACGAGTTGGCAGGGTGATAAAATTTACAACCCCAACCCCACGATCCTCCCCCCGGTTTGAGGTTTCATTCCTCACTCCGGCAGGACAAGCTGGACGCATCTGCCTGCTTGACACCGGACTTCCCACTACTAATTATGCAAAAAGGCTCTGATCGGTTGGGTCAAAAGCGGGAGAAATAGAACCGGACGGGTGGGTGTGGAGGGTTGAAATTAAAATAAAAATAATCACCAACACACCATCGTGTTGATCGCCGTCGAGCGAGCTAGCGGGAAGGAGTCGAAGGTGTTGATTTAATTTATCACAAATTGATTTCCACGATCACGAGTTGTTGCTGCTGCCGCTGCTATGATCCATCGATCAGCAGCAACCGTCAACCAACGGCGGTTCGATGATCGCGATCAAATAACGTATCCTTCACTCACGCTCAGGATCTTACTCTCGAGAAGGGGCGCGCGCGCGAGTGCCCGAGCGCGGACATTAACATAGTAAATGTGTATAATTACTTCGCAACAAGTGTTTCGCCATCAATCGATCGATCGATCGAAAGGGACGGGCGGATTGGGGGTGGGTTGGGTGGGTGGGTAATTACTCTTCGTCGACTTCGTCGGTTGGTCGTCGATCGTCTGCTTCTGCTTAAAATGTTTGGATTTTGTATTTTATTATTTAAATTTATTGCCAGCGTAATGGGCACTCTTCAGCGGGGTCATAAATTGCGCGAGCCCGAGCCTTGTCGCCACGCTGGCGGGCCTGGTGACGCTGGTGTGTGGTCACTAGAGTGCTCGCGGACTTCGATCTTATCGCGTATGGACACGGTGAGTCCATAAATTCATAATGTTTGCTGCGAGCGAACCACCGGTCTGATCCTCGTACCAGTCGGTCGTTTATTTGCTACTCACATTGTTGAAGTGTCCTTCTCGGGGGCTCAAAAATGTATAACAACTCCTTGAAAAGGGATTTCTGAATCGTCATTATTCCACTTTTTGATATATTGCAATCCAAGTAACCTTTGGCTGTCCAGTTTCAATCGCAGTAACGCTGGTGGAACATTGCAAGTTCAGTTCTTAGCCCCCCCCCCGGAGAAGCGGCCACAGAGGATCACGAAAGGTATTCGCCCCGAAAATCCCAACCGAAATGGCGACACCGCAGGTAAAGTGGTGCTCTCTTTCTCGTGTTTTTTGTTGTTGTTGTAGTTGTTGTTTGGGGGACCACCCAGGGTGCAGTAAATCATAAAATTATCAACATAAAAACATACACACCGGACGAAGAAAACGCGATCGAGCGTCATCGCGTGTGTTCCTTTTCGCGTCTGGAGATTTGATACCTGGGCCCCCGGTTGCCAGCATTCGAGCAGCCTCCACCGCGGGATCCCGCGGGAAAGATTGAACCATCAAGCGTGATCGGTTCGGATTCCCCCCCAAACGAGCCGAATGAGAACGGCGTGGAACGTGCGAGAAGTTGAAACAAAAGTGATACAAAACGGAGGTTAAACACCGACCACCGGACCGACAGCGGTTGCGATGACATAAAAGGGCCACGAAATGGTCCACGGTCCAGGCGAGACCGCAGGACATCAATCATGTGCTTGCGGAGAGTGCCCTCTCTTCCCATCAGCGGCCGCCGGAATGTTCTGGGCGGAGACCAATGAGGGCATAAGCAGTCCGTCTTAACCTCTGCCTGAGAACGGGTTCATAAATCATCGACTCCGGATCGTGATGGATCGATGGATTCCGAGCACTCCCAGGGGGTGGAGGGGGAGAAGAATGTGTCTCAGCAGACCGGCAGGGGCAAGCAACAAGTTGTTGTTGCTGTTGTTATGGCTCCGAACCGAGGAACCGAAGAGCCCAAGAGACAAACAAATTTCCCGTGGATTAGTGATTAGAGAGCCCGTTCGGTGGGAAAGCGTGGGATGGAATACGCTTCGTCCACGACGCCACGACGCCACGACAACGTGGAAGACGAGAAGGAATTCTTTCTTTTCTTCCCCCTTTCGAGTACCTTCTCCTGCTGCTCCTTATCGCTGACGCTCTCTGTTGATGCTGTCCCTGTTGCTGGACAGCGATCAAACATTCTTGCTCAGCTTAGCCGCCCCACGGTTACCATCTGGCCTCTGGCTTTATGCCGGCGCTAAGGTGCTAAGAACATTGACCGACGTGGTCCGACGTCGACCCATCCGCCACGGTTCTCGGAACGCATCTTTCTCGCGATGGTTTAATGGTTCACAACCCGGGACGCGCGTTGTGGCGCTAAGGAGACGCTAATCGACCTTAACGACGGGCGATCGACCACCCAAGGAGCGTGATGATGACCGTGGCGTGAGTCACCGCCATCGCCATGGCGCACTGACCTTGAGCGATGAGAATAGGAATCTGGCGATGGAAGAGCTACTTACCGAAGCAGGTCGGACAGCACTGACCCTTGCGGGGTGCGATCGGATTGGAGCAGGGCGTGTAGCACTTCATCTCCGACCGGGTGACCACACCGGAAACGCACTTGTAGTGCATGCAGGGATCATCCAAATCGGTCCACTCGGTACCGCTGTCGATGTGCCGGCCCTCGAATAAACATCCTGCAACGAGAGAGAGGGAGAGAGAGAGAATGAGATGTTTGAGAAACAAATTTCAGGTTCACTGGACCAGCACCAGCAGACTTACCGATACACTTTTCGCAGCACGCCTCCGGATCTCTCTTCTGCAACACGAAACAATCGTCGACCGCCGGGCAGCTCTGCTGTTCACACTCCACGAAGCCATTCTGTTTGGGAAGGGAAGATCAGAAGAGAAGATGGATTGGAGATTGGATTCTGGTGGGCCAAGGTCATTACAGGTCAACAGTGATGTAACATTACATCCAACCAGGCGCAAAAACCATAAATTTCCGTCATATAAGAATGTTAAAGCCATCGTGCGCCATACTGGATGTTATTACTAGCGACACGGTAAAGTAATCATTCGGAGCACTAGGGCACCGTGCAGGCCTTGGTTCACATTGCCAAAAACTGCCGAGCGGCCAGTAACAGTATCGCCGGTGGTCGCCTTTGGCACCTCTTCAAAAGCTGTCCCGTCCGTTGGTGCAAACTGGAAGCCTTCCAGTTTCCGGACCAGTTCCCTTTGGTAGTTGGGCAACATGAATTGTGTTCTCTGGCACAGACAGTCCTGGGCCGTACGAAACGGTGCTCCACGCATCATTGGACCCCCCCCCCCCCTGGCGGTCGTACCGTTTTACGAGCCAAAAGTTTGTCTCGGGATAATCTGCCGGTCCCATTCCAGTCTCGTCTTAACAGTTACTGCACGATAAGCGTGCTGGTTAAGCGTTTCTGCCTCGCTAACTTTTTTTTTTTACGATAATTCGAGTGAAGGGTTCTTTTATGGTTTTTGATGCCCAACGAAAGACAATTCAATTCTTCGACTTCCAGCTTTCATTCCGACGTGCATCAAGGCAAAATCAATCCGAAAACTACCGATGTTCCGTTCGTCTAATATGGAATTTGAATTCCTCGCACATCACTGGCGTGGGACGGGAAGTAATTGCCAAAAACGATTGCCCCACGACAACATCTTCGTCGTGACGCGATTCCGTTTCCATTCAATCGACCACCCCAAAACTGGAGCGATCACCGAAAGGCGCATCCCGCGACGTTTTCTTTGTGAATTCCACGCACGTCCACTGCCAATGAATGGCAATGAGAGCGCGTGAGAGAGCCACCGGATTTCGTGCAAAATCGAAACTTCCTCCCCCCGGGCGATCAGCAAATAAAAAGCTTCGTTAGGCGCCATCGAACTTGACATCCAGCGAGTAACAAAGCGATGGACAGCCGGCCAGCGAGTCAGTCAGCGCGATAATCAACCACCGACACCGAAACGGCGTCCAGCATCCCAGGATCCGTGGCACGAGGCTGCAATTCACTGATAACGCTCGCCCCGGGGGTGGAGGGGGACCGTGCAGCAGCATAAACTTGACCGCCATCACGAGCAACTCCATGGGGAGAAAGGAAGTTAAATTGCAAAAAAAAAAAGCCGGAAGTAACACACAAGCAACATCGGAGCGACATTCAACCCCCATTGTGTACGTTTGTGTGCCCGGGTGCGATTAGGGCACACGATGCCAGATACTGTTGCATATGTTTGCGGTTACGCGACGCGTCAGACCATGATAAACCGATCCAGCTCGTGGCGGATTAATCCGAAACAATCCCAAGTGGTCGCTCCATTGCCGATGATAAAAATAGAAGAAAAAAAATGGCAACGGATCTACAGGATTTCGTTCGCCACAAATCGCATCTCACCGCCTCCCCTGGGACAGTCGGCGCATCGGCGGGAGTCAATTTGCGGGAGCTAATTGCCGCTGGCGCGATCCTCGTGCGGACGAACGAAACCGACAAATCGGTTAATTGCAACGTTCTGCCTCTCTCTCTCTCTCTCTCTCTCTTTTTTTTTCTCGAACTCATCGAGTGAGTATGTTATTAGATTTGATATTACATGATTTAGAATGTTTTTTGCCGCTGCCACAGTCACAGGCAGCTACCGTTATGATTGACTCAGCCTCGGCGGTGGAGGTTTTGCGCCACAAATTACGCCGACACCTTAATTGCAATTCCAACGACCGGTGAAGGGGTGGACTGGCTGGTGGACCGGTGGTTGAGCTATTCCGATCGGATCGAAATCGGTTGCAACGCGAAAAGGTTAAGGCGGAATGGTGCGGTGCAACCGGCGCAACGTTGGGACAGTTTAGGCCGAGCCGAGTGCTGGGAGGTGCCGTTGTGTCGCTCCCCCGGGCCGTAGGTGCTGCTGCTGGTAGTGGGAGGACGTGAGGTAGCTATTAAGCCGTCACTTTAAGTGAGTTTAATCGTACTTGTATCTCATCATCATCATCATCATCATCATCGTGGTCGTCGTGATCGAAGCGACATGAAAAAGAGAGAGAGACGGAGAGTGCGATTGAACATCGTTGTCCGTTGTCGTCGCCACGATGCGCGTCATCAACGGACGTTTCCGATGATCGTCACCAACCAACCAACCAACCAACCAACCAACATCATCATTATCATTAACGTGAAAATGGTGGTGGATGGCGGATAGCGTGGCGCGCACTATTAATACGCCGACCGGCTATCACAAGCCACGTTGCGCGAACCAAGTTCGCCGTCACCATCGGAGTCACCGGAGCTCGCGGCGTCGACAGACCATATCAAATCACGGGAGGAATGGTGGCACGGTGGGGGGGGGGGGGGCTGCTACCGTGCGAAACTAATCGCGTCGCCACTAGACCAGCGCCACCATCACTTGGCCGTCGCCGTCGTCGCCGCCATTAGCGTCATTTCAATGCAGATCATATATCCCAGCGTTCCAGCGTTCCAGCCGTGGCGTCGATCGGGATTGCTATCTTTACCATCTCATTACGCGGGGACACCAGCCGCCCCTCCCCGGATTCGTTCTCCGGTGTGATGGAGCTTGGATGGAGCCGAGGGGAGTGGCTACACCGCAAAACAATCGTATCAGTTAAGGCCGAACTCATCGTGCCACTCACGTGTGTTTGTGTGTACACAGGTCCCCCGATACAACAACAAAAAATGAATTTGTGCACCCCCTGCCTTCACCTACACTCCACTCCACTCCCAGGCCCTTCGCATCGCATGCGGTTTTGGAGTGTCGCGATGGTGCGAGTTGGCGCCAGCTCGTGCTAATGCAATCACTCGCCTCCGGGGGAGCGACAGCGGCAAAAAGGCAATTGAAAGTAGGGAAAACAATCGGTAAATTGCCGGTGTAACTGTGTGTATGCGTGTGTCCGGCGCCACACTTGCACCTCGATTTGCCTGAGGCCGAACGCAGGTTGCGCTGCCGGTGTGCTGGATATATTGATTTGAATCCGCGATATCAGGGAGATTAGAGCCCTTCCGTTGTTGGCCGATTTTGTCGCAGGTGCAGCAGAAAGGGGAATCTGTTGAAGCTAGCGCGCTAGGTGGTCCATTAACATTCGATTTAAGCGACTGTAACTTCCCCCCCATAGCTGGAAGGCACGCACGCATTTATGATTGACATTGAAGGGGAGGGATCGGAATATGTTAATTGATGGAACGGAGCTTCCACGTCGCAAGGTAGCAAATTGCAACGCTTGCTTGCATTGTATTTGATGTTTTTGACAGCTGATGCGACAACGCAGGCGACGCAGAGAAGGGATTTCTGCCAAAAGGTCCGGTTGCATTCGTTTCAATACCGCCATCCAACGAAACGAAGCCATTATCCCGCAATGGTCAGCACGCCCAGCGCATTATGCTTTCTGCTGGATGCTCGTTTGATAAACGAATTAACCTCGATGTCATTTGTTTTCATTTTTTGCAATAACAACAACACCACGACCACGGAAACGGACAACGGAAAGGACAAAAGCAGCGATCCGGTGTCGGTCGAGTCCGGACGATAAATACACTTAATGCTGTCGTAAATATTGTATAGGATGCAGTCGAACGAATGCAGGAGATAGTAAAAAAAAGAGAGAGAGAGAGAGAGAGAGAGAGAGAGAGAGAGAGAAGGAGAGAGCAAGAGTGCATCGCCTGCTGCAGAACTGTGCGTGCCGGGCGCACAATAAGAGGATTGAGAAACCCATTAGGCCCCCCGTGGGAGGGGGTGCAAGGTATAAAAGCTTTCGTCGTTTCCACTGTGCGATATGTGCGCTCGCTCACACCCATCTGCAACCTCCAGAAAGGAACTCCCGAGAAGTGGGAAGAAAGAAGGAAAATCCCGTTCCGTTAAGTGTATTGACTCGCCAGCCAGCCAGCCAGCCAACCAACGAGCCACCCCATGCCAGTACGAAAGAGCTTTCGCAGAGAACGCCTTGAAAGTCCTTTGCGAACGGAGCGGTTATTTATGTTCTGTAAAATGGATTTAAATTTCACTTCTCGCGCCTCTTCACTCGCACACGGATACCACGCGTATGCGTAGCGACGTGGCCGTCTCAGGATATCCGATGCCGGAAGTATACTGCAGTGGTGTGCAGCAGTAGCAGCAGCAAGTGCAGCATTCATAAACCTCAGCAAAAGAGCAACAGCATAGCTGTCGCTTGGAGCAGCTTGGAGAGCTGAGCAGTGACCCAGTTGAAAGGCAGCATGATTTATGCTGGTCAGAACCGTTTCGACTCTTCGACTATTTCCGGTGACCTCCACGGACATACAGTACGCGTGCAGGCAGTCAGCCAAATCCTCGACAAAAGCTAGGCCTTCCTTCGGTGGTGAAATGCAAAACATTGGCCGGATTCGCCTGTCAGGAGCATCTTAAAAAGTAGCTTAACATGTCCGCATTCTTTGGGCGCGGCCTTTTAGGGTTTGGGATTAGCGGAGAAAGCTTTTTCGGCTGCAGCTACCATGCGCCTCCACTTGGCTCACGGTCACAATCCCCTCCCGCAAAAAATGTTCTGTTCCTCCACAGTCCACGTCCAGTTTCGACGATCTAATCGATTACGAAGACTGGCATTTCCACCGGTAACCGTCAGACTGAGCAGCAGTAATGTGATCCTCGATCGTCGATGCCGTCGATGATAAATCGTCTTGGCAGTCTTGACACTGAACTTTGCTTCGGTTGGAGCGCACGCAAGTTGGCGATGGAATTCAATCCCGAGACGTCCATCGATTCACCACAAAAGCTCCCTCTCTCTCTCTCTGTCTCTCTCGCACACTACCAAGGAGGTCACCTGCATCAACAGCGCAACCCAACGGCGGAACCGTTATGAAGGGGAACTCGCTCGAGTGCTCTGTGTAGGAGTGGTGAAGTCGTCGAAGGGTTCGCTCACGCTCTCTAGATCAACTTGTGAATGCCATACCGAACGGTTTAATTGCCAAGTGGCGGCAGGCAGCGTGCACTCCGACGTGTCTCGTTTCTGCCTTCTCGAAACCGTTTGGGGCTTGGGCGCTAATAACTTCCCGGATCATCAGGCAGGATCAGCGCCTGTCCTTCCGGTGACTGTTGATGCCCCTGGGCACAGGATTGGGGTCCAATTTCACTGCCAATCCCTCCTGACCTGACCGATGACGGCGACGACGACGTCGGAAATGGAAAGTGCCTCGCAGATAGGGAGGACAGTTTTGTGCTAAAAATAGCCATCGCGTCCGGTGAAGGCATGGCCTTCACATTGCGCGCAACTGCCTTCACCAACCCTTCACCAGATCTTTAAAGCAGCAAAAAAAAACAGGGAGGCAGGGAAAGACAGAGAGAGAGAGAGAGCTACAGAGATGGAGAGAGGTCTTGGCCTTTTGCTCAAACAAATTATGTTTACCCTTCCTTCCCATTTCGCTTGCCTTTCTCTCTCTCTTTCTTCGGTTCTCGCCTTCCCTATCTCTCGCTTGTCATCATGTTTCCTTCAGGTTCCAGTTCGCGCGGGTCCAGCAGTGTATGCGCGCGCTCCATGTTATGCAAATGACTTTCTACGAAAATTTATTTATTTTCATACAATATTCATCAACGTCAATCATTAATCGTTACGCCGATGACGGAGTGAAGCGCAGGCAAGGCAACGCGACGCGATGCGAGGCCATCGGCGTAATATGATGCGATGCGTTTGCACACACATGTGCACACGCTCTCAACAGCGAAAACATCGAGCCACCCTCCTTCTCCTAATCAAAGGCAAATGCTTTCTGTGTGCAAAAGCGGACCAGCGGATAGGCCCTGTGATGTGTGGTTGAGTAGCTGGAGTACTGGTTTATGCGAATGAATGCAAACTCCTTGAGTAAGATGAGCAGCAATTCATGAGACCCCAATGCCTGAGACCCAAAACTGTCCCAACAATCTGTCCCCGAAAGCACACCGAATCTGCATCACCATGCGAAACGGCCTAAAACAGGCTTCGAAACATATTGAGGTTAATCCACTCTCCTGTTGGCTGTTCTCATATCTTGTTATGCCAAAAGTTTATGGCGGATTATCGGCCATTTCCGAACCGAAAGTACATCGATTCCGTTCCGCAGTAAATAACCACGCAAACCATGGCTTTGCTGCATTTCACTTGGCCATTCGGCATTGCAGCAGCAACAGCACCCAAAACAGAACAAGGAAAGGGCAAAAAATGGCGATCATGAGATCATGAGTGAGCGTATCGAGTCGGGAATGTGTCGCACCTGAGGTGCCTGTAAGAAGCGGCATAAGCAATCACAGACCCCGGAAAAAACGAATGAAACGAAGAATGGAACCGAAATCTCCCATAAAAAAGGTATTCGTTGACCCACTTTGCGCGACATGTCGTCCGCGCTCAGAGAGAGCATATTTTCGATGTTATGACCCAACCAATAAATCGCGCCCCAAAAAACAACTCGCAAGGGAATGGCTGCGGGTCGCACGCAGGCTCTGCGCTGCCGGTGTGGAGCGAGCAGGTGTGTGCCACAAGCACCACCACCAGAAGAGGTGACCTCTTGCGACCTAGCATCGTGGACTTCCTTGGCGAATCGGCCTGGAGTGTGCTGGATGCGAAATCCGATCGCTCGTTCGCGTGGTCGCGTACGTCGCCTGATCGTATGAGAGAAAGCATCGCCAGCAGCAGCAGCAGAAGTAGTTGATCAACGGGTTCGGTTCCTTCGGACCAGTCGATCGACGGTCTCCCGGGCACCGGCAGATGGAGATGAAAGCGAGATGGTGCGGAATGGTGGTCTAGGCCGACCAGCGAAGGGGGGAATGGGCGGAAACGAGCGGATCTTGCATACCTTTCGCATGTCTGCACAACAACAACCACCACCAGCACCACCACCACCACCACAAGTGACGTTGACGACGACCAAGCTGACGACAACGATTCGCCACAGCATCAGCGAACGGCCTTTATCGACCTTGTTCATTGTATAATAACACTCGGCCATATAAACCCCCGCCTTCCCTTCCCTCTACTTCTTCTTTTTCTTTTTCTTCATCTTCTTGGCGCGCCTCTTATTAGCAACATTTTTCGTTGCTTTCGTTCCCCGCCGGACCGGTTTACCGCATCGGCATTCGGTCCACGGCAGCAGCTCGCGCCCGCGATCAGCATCATCATCATCAGCAGCTTCGTGCCGTCGTGTTGCTGATGCTGTTTGCTAACGATATACAGTCTCTCTTTCTCTCTAGCGCATGTGCTCTCACTCGCACTCGCACGTGCTTATCAGCCGGTGTCTCGTGGACGAAAACCAATCCTTTCTCCGTGCGCACCTGTGCGTTTCGGAAAGGAGGCTGCGAGTTATGTTTATGCCCTCGCCGCCGCTCGTCGTTTCTGTGTCGAATGGCCGCGTTATACATTTCAACGACCTCCTCTCCCTCTCTCTCTCGCTCTGGCTCATCGGAATCCGCGGAGTTCCGCGCGTGATGCTCAGCGAAGTGAAATCTAATCCGGCTCGGTGGAGGGTGTGCGCGCGTTCGCTTGCTCGCGCTAATCATCGACAGGAGCAACGATTCGAGGCAATTCCGCATACACACGGCCACGGAGACGAAGCATGGCAACATAAATAAACAAGAAATGGGAGGGCGAGAGACCCTTTGGCCCTCGCCAAGCAGAACGGAACGGAATGGGACGGAACGGAAGGTCCGGTTCACAGACACAGGTGGTGACGATCGCAGCGCGACCGCGACGACGCTCTCTGTGCTCACACGCGACGGCTTAATTCCCGTTTTCACCGCGACACAGCGGCCCACGAGCGAGACGCACGCCCAGAGTGGTTCTAGTGGCCGCCACCCTCCATCTCCACCAACCGAAAATAAATGGGAAAATAGTTCTCTTTCTCTCTCTCTCTCTCGCTCCGTCTCATTCTCGCATTTCTGCACGAGGCAAGGAGTGTGCCGATGCGGGGGTGTACGATGGAATTCCGGAGTCTCTCTCTGGTCTCGGGCAGCTGGTCCGAGCTTCCTCGCGAAACCTTCTTCGGAGTCTTCTCGCGCTACCTGCTGCGGTTCCTCTGCGACTTGTCAGACAAGGAAAGGAGGGAGAGAGAGAGAGAGAGAGAGAGAGAGAGAGAGAGAATGATAGAGGGAGTTCCCTCGTAGTCGGCCTGGGTGGGGCTGGAGGGGGTGGGTGGCATGGCTACACGCACCGCGCGCGCGAGCGCGCACACGAAGCATTCCATCCGATGAATACTAATATTGTGTTTAATGTATGCAAAGATTTTAATTCCTCCATCAGATTGTCGAGTGGGGGGGGGGGAGGAGTAGGGTGTGGGTGCTGAGGAACCACCACCGCCCTCCCCCCTTTTTTCTGCACACACCGTCTACGCTCGATGTAAGATGATCGCTGCTGCCGCTGTCTGGGGCCTAGAGTAGAGTAGAGCCAGTTGACCAACTCAATCATCATCATCATCATCATCGCCATGGTCGTTCGTTGTTGCCACCAGGGCGGCATCGCGCTGTCTCGTCCGGAATTGCATCCGAAAGGTCGATGGCGACCGGAGAATCCTCTTCGGTTGATTGCCGATCAAGAATCTCGCCCTCAACACCACCACCACCACCAGCAACTGCAGCATCTGCAGCAATGCGTGGCAACTGGGCACCGGCCGGCTACTGCGATGCGCGCGAGCTGGAGTTTGTTTTGCGTTCCGTGTCGGCGGACGACGATTGACGGCGCTTATCGCGCTCCACGCGGCACTGCACGGCGCTCTATCTCTCTTGGAGCGCGTCTCTTTTGAACACCGTGTGTGGTCCCTGCCAAACTGACCTGCTCCAATTCCCCCCCGTGGTTGCAATCATCACCGGCATCGTGCAATCGTGCACATTGAAGTCTGCAGCTAGCTGGAGGATCTTGAGGAACCCAAAAAAAAGACCCGGTAGCCCGCCTAGTCTGGCGCATCGCAGACAACAAACGGAACGGGTGTGTAGACTGTGGTACACTGTATTATTAGCTTTTCATTTGAGTTATTTGTTCGACAAGTGGCGGTCGAACGTACGTACATAGTTAATACACCGACCGACCGACCGACCGAGTCAGTCCACAAGACGGTGGCGGCTACATCAGTGCCTTGTGTTTCATCAGCTTTGTGTCTGCTGAGGAGGAACGCCATTGTTTACCCAATTCGTCTGGTCTCTTCGGGGTTAGATCTCTCTCTCTCTCTTTCTCGTTCCGGAATACCTTTGTTTGTAGCTTCAGGAAGGTAGTGTGTCAACAGAACAAGAAGAAGGTTGACTCTTTACCCTTCCAGCAGCAGCAGCAGCAGCAGCAGCAGCAGCAACAGCAGTAGGTCCCTAGACGCCGGTCATCGAAGGAACAGCATTTAGCAAGTTACTGGCGCCTAGCACTTCAGGGTTCTCCCATTCTGGATTCTGGATGTGCAACCGGGAAACAGGGATGGAAACAAACAGAAACCTTCTGGGGAAGTCCCTAGCCGGCCAGGTAGCTTTCCGGCGGCACCACTCTACTCTCCCGGGAGAGATACGCTGCGAAGGAGATGAGGGATCGATGAATGGAATGGACCACACAGACCACACCGGCACTTTGCGTAGCACACCATTAACCACCACCGGGCGGGCTGGCGCCGGAAGACGCCGGACACACTACAATTGATCACCGGGAAGACGTCTGTGTGGCGTTCCCCCCGTAATGAACCGATCCCAAAAAAAGCAGCGTCCCTGCGGTGGTCAGGTAATTCGGTAAAACGGAAGGTTCAGGTTCGGGACCTCACTAAACCAATAAAGAAGGCAATAGACACAGCAGGAGCTCCGGAGTCTGGCGAGGCAGCCGGACCCGTCTGTGCTGGGCCACGACACGAAAGCACTTGACGTGACGAATTGATCAGTCAAGGAGGAGCGGGAGAAGAGATGAAGGAGAATGTTCTGTGGACTTACCTTGCAGATACACTTGAAGCATGAATGGCTGATCTTAACCTCTTCGCCTTCGTTCGTGCACGGTTCCCGGTATCCAGCTGCGACGAGAGAGAGAGAGAGAAAGAAAGAAAGAAAAGCGCGTCAGTAGGCGGTGACGTTAGAATCTGAAGCCATGGCAGTCGATGGAGAGAGAATTTAAGAATGAAATCGAAGATCGAAGGGGGAATTGGTCTATAAATTATGAGGAAAACAAAAAAAAACGGACTGGCTAAAGACCTGTCGCACAAAGAGGACAACAAATTGAAGGAAAAAAACCAATTCACGATAACCAGCTTCTCCGTGGGAGTGAGTTCAAAAGCGGACCGCCACCATTGACATTGACACGGAGGCGCGGAGCTCAGTCAATGGCGCAAAAGGTTCCGACAAATTAGACCGTTCGTG
The DNA here is from genome assembly GCF_943734665.1 of Anopheles aquasalis. Lineage (NCBI taxonomy): Eukaryota > Metazoa > Arthropoda > Insecta > Diptera > Culicidae > Anopheles > Anopheles aquasalis. Next base: position 50,589,738 of record NC_064878.1, on the reverse strand, counting down.
CATTGTGTGGTATCCGCTCAATAATGCACCCCCCCCCCCCCCCCCCAAAATTGTCCATTATCGAAAGAACGTGGAGTGGACCTTGTTAGCATCGTTGTTGGCGCGATGTTTTGCGATGACAAATCATGGCGCCTCCCTGGGCGCCGCAAAATGTCTTTATTTGCCCACGGTGCCAGCACCCTTTATGATAGGATTTTGGTTTAACGCTGGCGCTAATTCGCTAGTTCACAGACAACCTCACCTGGGGAACCGTGGGTCACTTCAAACGGACCGCGGTCAAAAGGTGCCAAATGAGGACACTCCCCAAATATGGCGCATTTGTCACTGTTGTCCGAATTGGGTGGCGATGGTGCGGCATCGGTTGTGTCATGTGTAACGAGCACGTCATCTTGCGTCCTCCCGCTACCCCGCTCCGTTTCCATGCAATCCGCAGCCAACCTGAGTGCCGACCTTAAAGTCGTGGGCGAAAAAAACCGTGGCGATGCGATGTTGACGACTATTCCGGTGCGAAAATAGATTCGCGTAGTTATTTTTAACTCTACGGGCCAGCTATTTTTAGCACATGATACAGTTGCGCTTCTTTTTAGGCGTCCAGCTTTTAGGGGTGGGCGTGCACGCCCCCACGCTCGCCCTCATGCGAGTGTCTGTGCGTCTCCTGTGGCACTTGGAGCACGAACTTGTGTCAATACAAAGCGGTCCGCGATCTGGTAGAAGATCCAAAGAACACAAACACACCAACTGTTCAAGTGTTTGCGCCGCATTGCTGACCAGATTACCCTCAGCTCTGGCGAACCCACGCAGTTCCTCCCGCGGTCAACAACATCCTGATCCCCACGACGACGACGTCGATCGCGAGTGAACTCACTACGTCGCTGACGTCACACAATGCACGTCATTAACTGACCGCCAAGGGCTACTGTATCGAATCCGGAAGAGTGTATCTGTTTGGAACTCCAAAGAAACGAACGAAAGTCAAACAGGAGGGGAGGAACCACAGGATTAAACAAATTCCGGTCACACTGGTGTCGGAGAGCGAACGAGAGAGAGAGAGAGAGAGAGAGAGAGAGAGTACATATTTAGTGTTCACACTTGAGCGCCAGCTGGCACACTGCTCTGTTCGATATCTGATAACGATAACGAGGCGTAAATGCGTCTACAACGCGACAATGTTGCACTGAATGAACCGGATTCTGTACCGGTGGGGTGGGGGCCACAGGTTTATCTCGCTCGCTCACCTCTCGCCGTCGGTTTTATTGTGTGCTCAGACTCGGGAGTTCCTGTCTGATCTTCTGAACCTCTCCAACACCTCGTCCTCCTCGTTCCGGCCGTGTGCCATCGTTGCCCGAATTGTCAACACCGCGTGTAGACGCACCAGCGAGCGCACGCCCGCGCTAGATGTGGTCTCGTTTCGGATAAGAAGCGAGGTAAACAAACCGTACGTCTTCAAACCACGACGCCACCTCGCTGCTGATGATGACACAGACCGCAGGAGGAGAAGGATGATGATGATGACGCCACGGGTACAACCCCGTTCGTGCTGCTGAGTGAGTGACGGTGAGCGGTGACGTGCATCGCCGATGTACAGCGAAAAAAGGGGCCACGGAAAACACGGACCGACGAGGTGGTGGCGGCGGCGGCGGCGGCCTGTGTTTGTGTTTTGGCAAATATTGACATCCTCAGCGCCGTGGCCAGCACGGACGCTCAGACGCGTCAGAAGCCTTTTCCCACACTTCTTGCGTGGTGGAGGAGGCTGTTTCTTATGCTTATGCTTAGCACACACTACTGGCAGCAGTAGCAACACCGGAAGAGGGCCGGAATGAATGCAGGTCCATTGGTGGCCACCGGCTTGTGGCCGGAAGTTTGCGGAAGACTTGCAACAGCAGCAGCAGCAGCAGCAGCAGCAGCAGCAGCAGCAGCAACTTGGCGCTCTGCATACAGCGAGTGCAGCGCGAGCGTGAGGCTCACCAGATCTAGAATGCAAGATAGCGACGGCCAGACCAGTGGTAAGGTAAGGTGAGCCAACACTAACGGAACGACGCCGTTTGGTGTTCTTGCGCCGCCGGAGGATGTAAGCGATCGCAACGTAGAGATCGGGCACGATGCGATAGCCAGCCAGCCTTGCATCGTGTCTCGCGAGGAGTCCATGACTCGTGACAAAGGGAGGGAAAAGGCGTTGTCACCTTCAGAGCGCGGCTCGCGGTCTAGGCGAGAAAGATCGAAGAAGATCCAACGTTCAGTACCTCTCGCCTGATAACCATCAACACACCTTTTGCAAGATGCAAGACGACGGCACAGACACACCTTGCAATCGCGCACTCGCCATCTCGCCGATCTTTCCTCTCTGACACTGAGCCATCCAGTGTCCCAGGTTTTCGCCGAAGGGATCCACAGTCACTACCCAAGCCATTAATTGCCAAGTTTCACAACCATTTCCCACTCCCCTTTTAGGGAGGGGCTTTTGGGGGGGAAAGAGTGTGCGCGGTGCAACGAACAACGTCTGCCATCATTAAAGCACTGCACCACCACCACCACCACCACCACCACCACCATCGCGCCCCACGGTCTCCCACTCCTCCGTGGACATCGTTTTTATCAAAAACGATTAACGAAAGTTTACAACCGCTACGTGAATCGCGCACAGCGATCGCGAGAGCCGCACCGTCGCCATGTGCGCCATGACCGGTTGCCCAGCGTTGTCATGGCGTGGCAGGCAGGAGACGATGTCGCAGACAACGCCCAAGGGGGGGGGGGGGGGGGTTTCGCATCGCATCGCAGCGCACCCTCAGCACCACGTACACGCCGATAAGATGCTGGATAAGAGGTGGAGCGGAGGTGAATAGTGGCGACCCAAAACCCTCGGAGCGCAAGAGATGTGCTGGTTGCCTTGTCCTGTCGCTGAAAGTATCTCCTCACATCCACCTCAGCTGCAAGCGTGACATTGTGTGGCTAGACATAAATTAAGCATATAATGTGTGGCTGATAATTGTTGTTGTTGTTGTTGCAAAGGGGCCCTCAACTTTGAATCTCGTGCTCGCCCTCGTGGTGCGTTGGGTTGAGTGTAACAAACAGAGCAACAATGAATCAAATGGCAATTAAGAACAAACAAGAACCTGGAACCTCCAAAGGTCCAATTATCTGCCAGCAAACCCGGGTTGAGACCAGCTGCTGCCACAGTTTGGCCACAAATTGGTAGCAGGTGCACCAGTGAATGATTTGAGAGCAGCGCGAGAGAGAGAGAGGGAGAGGGAGGAAATGCATCAACTTCCTGCACCACCGCTCGATCGATGTTTCCTCTTTGTGTCCGAAAAATCGAAAAAAGTTGGATGGAATTCTCCAATCGATCGCTCTGGTTTTCGACAACGAAATGATGTCGCGTCGACGAACGCGAACAACATTGCCACAGGACGACGGGCAGGACACAGGAATCCCGTTTGTAGCATTTTTATTCCAACTTTTTATTGCCCTCGCCCCAGCTGGCAGCTGGTCTGGTGTGGTACGGGAGCATTATTATTTTATGCTTGGTTCTGTTCGTTACATTCCACTCACAGCAGGACCCTTCAGCCCGACAGGTCCGAACACATCCTTTCACCGGGAGCATTTTTCCCCTTTTTCTCCATTAATTATCCATCCCAGGGTGGTGCCAGGTGAAATGTTGCGAATTCGGATTCGGATTCGGTTTCCGTCCCGGTAATACTTACATAATGATGCACTGGCTGTCGCTTGTCGAATCGTGATCGCTAGGATCACCAGTACCGCCGCGAGCAGTGTACTGCTGCGGGTTGTGGTGCTGGAACGCATCATATCGCGCGCTGGCTGGCTCTGGTTGAGTTGAGTGGCCACAGTGGCCTCACGTTCTCAGTTCTGTCCTTGGCTGGTCACTGAGTGTGGCAAAGAGAAGAGAAGAGTATGCAATTGATTAGAAAAGATTGAATAACGGACGGGGCGCAAAGCAGATGGCAGAGAGCGGGCCACGGGACCACTTGTAGCGGGTTTTGCTGTGCGTACGGATGGAATTCCCCAAAATAAAAACGCGTTGAAAGCATGGACAGGTTCAAGAGCAAGCGCCAACCACCTTCCCGTCCGTTCGGAAAGGAGTTCCCCCCCCCCCCAAAGCATCGAAAACAAACAGCGAGACTCGATCTGATAATTCTTCGGCATTTCATCGCCATCCCCCGTCCTCACTCGAGGAGACGAGGAGCGCTTGGGAAGCCGGTACTCCAGCGCCACAAGAACACACAAAACAAAACTCGCACGCACGCTTAAGAAGTAAACGATCGACGTAGCGGTGTACGAGATCCATCTTCATCGATCGAAGAAATCATCGAAAAAGGCGTCCGAATGTCCGTGCCCGGCTGCTGCTGCGTCCACTCGAGTAGTCCGTGCTCACTCAAGGGCTGCTGAGTGTGCCGATGCTTCAAGAGAAGTCTCCTTCAGCAATTTCCAACCGAGCAGCAGGCGGCGGTGGTTCAGTTCCGTTCCATTCTGCGGGTAACTAATTGAATGGCTAGCTGTTTGGCGTTGTAGTGGCTTATACTATCGCTAGTGTATGCTGGTGGCTATGACTTCCACATGATGGCCGGTGATTGGCTTTGCCGAATTCAACGTCGACGTCGCCACCGTCCGTCGTCAGCCAGCCAGTCTCGACGTATCAGTGTCAAGGTGGCTAGATAACAGTTTTGAAATAAATCATACAGAATGCGCGGTGGTGCTGGTGCGTCTCGAGTGAATTGGACGCGCGTCCACACGTCAGCCCCACCACGCACAACACGTCATAAGACGTCCACTGAAAGTGGAACCGTGTGTTCTCGCTCTCTCTCTCTCTCTAGGTTTGTCTCTGCAATGATCGCTGATACATGTGCGGCCGCATAATCGTCTAGAGACACCTGTCCCAACATCACCTGTGGTCTAGGTCGCCCCCGGAGAGTCAAGCTAACACACCAGAGTGACCACCATCTCCCTTCCTTTGGTGGAGTGGGTCGCTAAATCAATCAAACGTCCAACTGTCCAAGGATTTGCTGAAAGTGAGTGTGGTGCGATGCGGTGCGGAGTGGACACTCAGACACACGCAGCTGTCAATAACGAATCGAATGGTGGTGTAAGGTCGAAGGCAATATGCTCTCCATGTACCCATGCTCCGCATGCTCCATGATCCTCTGTACAGCATCTCGCGCGAGTCTAGACGCGACTCGACAGTGAATCATCTCCATTGTGCACGACGGCGACGACGGAGACAACAATGTTGTACCAATTGATTCCACGAATTCGCAGCCACAGTCCCCATCCATGTTGCAGCGAATGGTGTGATGGCATGAATACTATCGGGACTGGCGAGATGGCCAAGATTCAGGGGGCGGTTCATGAAAAAGAAATCTCGTTTCACTTGAAATTTATGAGCCCCCAATGGACAGACATACAGTGGACTGGAAATCTAGGTCTCTCACTATTAACTCCTATCTCGTTCTCTCGCTGTCTCTCTGCAAAACGCCCCCCCCCTTGATCGCTATAGATTAAGAAATGAAAACAGATAAAAAGGCGGGCGGTGGTTGTAGAGGTGGAAAACCTCACACAGAGACACATGGCCATCACCAACAACCCTAGAGATATGGCACGGCGTTCTCGGTGCGTACACCAATGCGAGTTGTATAGAGAGCGAGCGAGATCGAGTGCGCAGAGTGATCATTAGACAGAGCGCTTGCTCATTAACCGCACAGCGGTGCAGCATCACCGGCAGTGGTACCCTGCGACGGCCGTAATGTTTTCCCTCCGTCGACACCCATTGGGCCATTGGGTACCGTACCAGCGCACACGATGACCAATAAATCGTTGGCGATTAGAAGCGATCGGTGGTGCTAACGGAAGATCTAAGACCTACCGAATCCGAATCGGGATTGGCGAACGAAGAGAGTTCCGCTGGAGAGAGAGAGAGAGAGAGTTCCCCAATAATCAAATCAATTACCCTTTAAAGCTCTTCCGGATCATGGCGTACGGACTTGGAAAACGGACTCCATCCTGGGAGATGCTCAAGAACTGCCCTCCGGCGGGTGTGTGCAAGGGAGTTCTAATCGTCGTAGTACCGGGAAGAGCCGCCAATAGAGCGGTCTTTCTCGAAACCGGCGAAGACCGGCGTTCTATTTCGTGTTCCCAAATGAACCCGGATCCCGTGGCGGACCGCACCAGATGCGTATAGCAAGTAATTGCGACGAAACAACAGGGCGGACAAACGCCGGAGTCGATGACCAAATTAAGTCTTGATTGCCGGCTTGTGGCCTGTGGCTATGTAGAGGCCGCCACCACCACCGGATCACCGGTTCCGACTGGTGGCGAAAGAGAAAGAGAGAGAGAGAGAGACCCCAAGAAGGAGCGTGTGGCCACGCTAGCACCTCGTCGTCGGAGGCTGCGGTGTTCTCGCAAATTAAACGCAACCAGAAACTGTGTGCGCCCGCGGTCACTGGCTGGCTGGCTGGCTGGCTGGCTGGTCGTGGGAGCGTGGGAGCCACCGGTCCCAGCAGACCCACTCGCTGGCGTTTGTCCGAAGTGACAGGAAACCAAGTTCCGGGTACACGGGCCGTCCGTCGCCGCCGTTCGCGGTTCTTTGTGGGCATCTCGTGAGTCGCGCGCACCAGTGAAGTCATTCTAGCCAATAACTATCTCATCAACCGCGGGCGGCTTAGATTAGATCGTACGATCGTTCGTTCACTGGTACGCGCCTCGTTCAACGCCATTTAGTTGCGTTGCAAAAGCTCGCGCACAAAGGCGCCGTCTCCGGCACCGCAGACTCCGCAGGCAACTGCACTCTGTGCGCTCGGTGTATGCGCGCGCATCGTTCGACTAAACACCACCAACAACCGTTTCCAGTAAGTGCCTTCGTCCCTCCCCCCCCCCCCCTTCTCCAGGGTGGGTAATTACAAGCGATCTAACACGGCTTCTCGCCACAGTCGTGGGGGAATGTGAGCTGTGACGACGATTGACGACATTGTCGTGGTCCAGCCCTGGGTAATCGATTCGACCCGAATCGATCGGCACTTTACATAGTTTCGACGACGATCGGACAAGCACTTACGGAGGCACCGGATCCAGCGGACTGGTATGTGACCTCGAGCGCGCGCCACACCGTACGATTGACGTGACATTTGCGGAGATGCCGCGCGAGGCGGCGCGAGAGACTCACTTTCACACCTCCAGCATCCCTGCAACTAGGGAGGCAATCGCGATGTGGAATTTCGCACATTTTCGAGGGGGTTTCATCGAAAAAACTCCCCACTGACCATACATCATCGCATCATACGCTTGGCGCTGAGAGAAGATGCTGATGTTCCAAGGTTTCCAATCTATCACACGCCATCCAATGCTCAGTCACGCCCTTGTATTTGGTGGGATTTGTTCTCGAATCAACCGGCTAGTGGCTGCTGCTGCTGCTGCTGCTAATTGCTGGCATGCTTACTCCTCATTACTGGGAAAGTCCAACCAGTTTAATGCTCGTTGCGTGTGCGTTCGCGCAATATCGCGCTCCGTGCCCACGGCCCTGATGCCCATCGATCACGCACAGCGGCGTGTCGTGCCGTAGCATCTATTGGCATGGATTAAACCACTGCGCGCGAGTGCGTGTTCACCTAGAGACACCAGGCAGGACCAGATATATATATTACCAATAATAGTACTAACACTAAAAATAACAATTAACATTCAAATCTCTCTGGCGCGAGAGCGGAGAGTGCTGCCTGAACCCACCGTCTGCAGGATGGATCGTTAATTAAGACATTAAATGCGAGACCGCGGGTGCTAGTTGGAGGCATCATCTTAATTGCCTTTTTTGGGGTGCTCATCACTCTCTTCTGCACGCCATCTTCACGAGACATGACGACGACGACGACAACGACGACGACGGCAGCTCGTTCGTTCGCTCGATGCAGCATCACACAAAAAAGGTATTTATGCCACACTTCCTGGCCCTGGTCAAACTATCGATAGGTTGATTGTGAGAGCGTTTACCATTCTATGACGACTGCTGGTGGTGCCATTAGGAGACACGTCACGTCAAAGCCATAATTTTCACACACTTTCTCAAGCTTCCGGCTTCTGATGTTGCTGGGTTGATAGGTGATAAAATCGCCGCTCGTTCGTTCGCTGGCTCGTGTCTCGTTCAATCATCTGGCCCCACGTCGTGGCCCCACGGTGAACCGTGGTGTCAACGTCCTGTCTACGGTGTTGATCGAGGAGAAGCTCGTGTCAAGATAAAAGCCTTCGCTAATCAGCTAGCACCACCAGGCTGCCGGCGAGCTACCCAATTCCATCTTGAAAAAACAATACATCATTACCATTCGTGACACGCGGAAAAAGTTCCACCGAGTGAGGGAGAATCGAACATCTACAGAGCTGATCGAGTCCAAGTGTACCCCAAGTGCTGGCATTGTAATTATATGTTTTTTTCAAAGATGAAATTTTCTCTCCGGAGGCAAGGGAGGGAAAAGGATGTTGTTTGCCGACATGACTAAGCAGAAGGCACAGTCTCACAGGCGACTCCGTGAAAGCCGTGAGACCGCGTACGGGATGCTATTAATTTTGGAAGCAAATAAAACACTAGAACATCGACTAGCGGCCCTCTATTAACGATTTTGCGGTTGTGCGGAGACCAGCTGCTTTGCCAGCGTCAGGAAATATCGAATCGAACCGTAACTTATGCTGCTGATTTTATGATACCACCACCAGCAGCAGCAGCCCATCATGCGTGCCTCACGTCGTAAATCACGTGACGATGAAGCGAGTCCGCGAGCGAGATGCGTAGCGAGATGCGATGCGATGACGATGGTAACCGCCGCGTCTCCTGGTCCCGTGATGTGGTCTCCTCCAAATGACAAATCAAAAAAACGTGAAATCGAACCGACCTCGCACGCACGCACCCGGGCAGCTGTGAACGCAGTGCGTGCGCGATCCATCATCCAAGTCCGCGGCCACTTCTCGGCCATCGGCCACACAACACCTGATCGTGCGAATCATCGCACCCCGTTCGCATCCCCGGAGTCCCCGCACATGGTACGGTACGGTTGTGGCAGAAGAGCACACCCGCGGACACATACGCAGACAGGCGCGCTAAGCATACACTCAGGAATTATGAGGAAGTAAATATTTATACACCTGTTAATTATTCCACGCCGCAGCAGCGCGTCTTGGCTTCACGTGAAGGGAGGGAAAGGGTGTCCGGAACATGAAGACGCACGAAGACTCTGGCAGACAGTGCGTAGCCTTCTCGTGGCAAGTGCTCCACAATACGCCACACATCGCAGACTTTTGGGGAGTGTCTGGATCCCGGAACACCACCAAAGTACCAACGAGTGACGACAACACGGAGATGATATACTCGAGACGAGAACCTGGGGGCCCGGGTTCGGTTCGGAAACGATCGGATAGACATCCGTTCCTATGCTCTCCATCCCTCCTGGGGGCAAGAGAAGGTCAATGTTTATTTGAAGAACGCGCCGCAACGCACCGATCGTTGCGATGTTGCGAATACTCTCCCTCCTGCTAAGCCACGCGCTCTCAAACCATGCCATACCATGCGACCTCCGGTCTCTGGTCTTCCCCTTCAGGCGGGGGCAACCTATTTACGACATTCGCTCGCAAATACTCGCACCGTTCGCTGTCTTGCGTGCGTTATCGCATTTGCATTTGCTTGTCTCTAATTAGGGGGAACACTTAGAGAAGGGCCAACAAAACCCATCAGACAGAACTACGCAATGAACTGAGAAGGATGCATTCGGGTTCCGCGGGGACACCACCGCGATGGTTCGCGTCACCTAACCGGATGTCGGAGCGTCTAGGATGGCGGATTCGCTTTCGTTACTGTACGGGTTGATTTAGTGTCACGAGACTCACATAAATTGCTGGACACTAACGACCTATGACAACGACTGTAGTGGCCCAACTTTTCGGCCATTTCGGGTCGATCCTATGGCCGGTGATGAATGGAGAAACTTTACGAGAGCAAGCGAGCCAGACCCCTGAAATGTCCGCTAACGATCCTGTACCCCAGGGTTCTGGAGAGCCCCCGTTTTTTTTTTTTTTATTAGCAGGATAGTTACGGCCATTGCACTCCTTAATGTCCTGCAAACGTGGCTGGCCGTAACTTTATCAAAAAAAAAAAAACCATCCCGTGGACACATAAATTGACTTCGATGCGTATCGTCGTCCTATCTCTCACTCACTCTCTCTATTCCCGTAAATAATGGTCTGGTGTCTGGTACAGCAGTCAGGTCACTGCACTCGCTACGCGATACATTGCAGTTATTATCTTATTTATAGTGTTCTGTACCTCCCCGTCCTTTGGGGACATAAATTGAATTCGCATCTGGGCCACGCCAGTACTCGCTACCTAGATAGCTAGAAAGGTCAGGCGGTGGCCAATGTTTTACACAAAAGACCATCCGTTATGCACCAAAAACGGCCAGCGGCAGCATCCTGCCCTCTGTCACAAATCATCCGAAGAAGAGACGATATCTGCTCGAGACGGGAGCTGAAGCGCAAATGGTCTCTGAGTGGGGTGTCGTACGACAAATTGAGATCACTTACAATGTAGCCAATCGAACACCAATCAAGTCAGTGACCACGGCGTGCCAATGGACACGATACGACGACGACAGCCGCTCAACCGCAGCGATGTTCAATAGACCACGCACTTTAAGTGTTTCCCAGCCCTGGACTGACCACAAAGGTGTCCATTTCCACTGGAATGCGATGCGAAGACACTCGCCAAAGGAAGAGGTGCGGCATGGTGAGTGGAACGCTTGAGTTTCCATTTGTTTTAAAGACACATTGGTGCATGGACGCCAGCACCACGGAAGCGAGCGATCTTAGCGAAGAGGAGCAGATTAAAAAAGTTGAAACAAACGAGGAAGAAGACAATCGAGATGCCGCCGACAACCGCAGCCGCTGCATTAGGGGTGCTACGGGATTCCATTTCGACCAGACCAGAGAATTAAAGCTCAATTTAGCGTGCTTGTTTATGTTAGCCGAACTCCGCACACACCCAGTGGCCAACATTGTATCCCGGCTCAAGCACCTAACGCAACCCGGGGATTTTGGTTTTTTTTCCCTTGCATTCCCAGTCCCTGTCCGCCACTTCTGCAGCATTAGCAGCAGCAGCAGCAGTGCAAACTTATCGTTTGCACTTTTGCACATCTCCTCTCCCAGATTGCC
>NC_064878.1:50563548-50576048 GCF_943734665.1 Anopheles aquasalis | reverse complement strand
GAAGAAGAGAGGACAGAAAACAGAGCAGCAGCCAACGAGCGGCCACACATTTGTTTACTCCTTCGGCTGCAACCGTCGTTTCGGTGCACGCTCGCACGTCGTTGTAGACGGAGTGCTACTACTACGCTTACACTATCTCTAGAGTATCAAGGCCATTCCTGGTCCGGGAGTAAGGCCAGAGCGCTGCTACGCGTCGTGTGGTGTCGTGGTTTTGAGGCTAAGGTGCGAGCAAAGTAAGACACAGAAGTAAGGATCCCCCCCCCCCCCCCCCCCGCGATCCTCGTACCATTCGTGTATGTTTAGGATCATCTTTTCGGTTTTGCCGCGATCGTGCCGGTGCATAAATTGCTCCCTGGCTCCATTATAAAAATTAACGATAATTGCCCGCCAGTGAGGAAGCATTTATGATCCACACATATTGATGTACTACTGCTCTGTGTGTGCGGCGTTTAAATATGATCTGATCATCGAAACGATCCATGCTCCTGCATGTTCCTGCTCGAGACGCGTGCGTGGAGTGATAAATGGGTTTCTAAATGGCTTGAATGGGGTTGTGCTCGTTGATCAATCATCCAATAAACACACATTCTTGACAGCGAAATACGATCCCCGCTCGTCCTGATTCGTCCATGGATTTTTGGCAGATAAGACACTCCACTCCGAACCGTTAGGTTCCGCACAAAGGCAGCCCGTACCGGTTAGCGAAAGCAATTAATTGCATCAGTAATAGCAATAAGACGTCGCACGAGATAAGCGACCGCCCAACATAACAGCAGCACCAGCACAGCATCATAAACAAGAGGTTAAACCGTCGGTCTAATGATTTGGCTACTGGGCGGTGAACTTCAGCGGACAAACACCGTTCGCTTCCGTATTCCGATTGATTGTGTCGTCTTCTAGTTGAGCGGCTGGTTTCACGAGCGGCGCTGGACATTCCGATCACGTACACGAACTGTGGTTAGCAACAGTACCAGCAGCAGGTGACAGAAATCCACCCAACATAACAATGAGACCATAAAAATGCAAACCAATTGCCGGGGCCACGGCCAGTAAATGATTGCCGAATCGGTTGTGACGCAATCGCCATGTTGTCCTGTCACAGGCACTACTGCCTGTCTACTAGATGCCTTCTTCGGCAACTCGAGCGAGCATTCTTGATCACTCACGGTGTCCCTATCACTCTCCAGCAGCAGCAGCAGCGGCATTGCCTTTCTTCTCGATCGACTGATCACATAGTCCCATTCATTCGTTCCTTCGTTCGTTCGTTGTTTGTTGTTTAATTTTGCGATTTAATTTGTTTACCAATAGAATGATATTTTATACCATTTTTTCCTCCTCTTTTTCTTTTCCTCACCTCACCACCGCTTCCCACGATTCCGCTCCGGCCCCTGGTCCGCTCGTATCTGCGAGTCCCGCTACCGCAATCGCAATCTGGCAAATCGTTTGTCGCCAGTTGCCGTGGTATGCTGCGAGCGAACCCGTTGTTGCTAGGTGATGGGATGTTCGCGACTTTGGACCAAAAGAATGCCATTAAGGCGGGGCAGATCCCATAAACCATCCGCGAGGATCGGTGGGGCGCGCGCAGTCACGCGTCTACACTGATCGTATTCGCGGATGTCCGAGAGACACACACTCGCGCACACCCGCAGTTGCTTCCTTGGTGTCGTGGGAAGGTAAAGGAGAAGGAAAGGGAGAGCGGTGGTATTGCGTAACGCGTGCCGCGAAACTGCGTCAGCTGGAGTACTGGCGCAGCGCTCGCTTAAAGTGTTGACGAGACACAAATTTGAAGCAAAATCGCAACTCGTTCCCTTGATCGAATCCCGGAAGTGCTCCATTTTGCTGGCCCAAAAACGTGGCCCTTACCTTGCCGTGTCAGGAAATGCCTGGCTCAGTTGAAGCTGAAACAGGAGCCTAAAGGACAACGCCGGCCGGCCGGCCGGTTACCGGATTCAGCAGATCGGCGAGCGCGTGTTGCTGATGAGGCATCACGATGGCCTCCCTCCGTGCTGGTGCAGGTGACGCAAAGTGGTAACGTGAGCTCCGCATGAGCCTTGGTTTGAATTTCGAGCCCCGCGAGCGCCACCTCAAACGATGAAAAGGAAACCTTAAGCTCACTTTTCCATCCAAACGACACGCCGTCGACATTGTGCGTCGAATGCAGAACTGAAGTGAGTGGCCGCTGGTTTCCGGAACTGTTGGGCCCCCCCGTGAGCCAGCAATTTCGGAACTGCCTCGATGGGCAAAGAAATATAGAGCAGGAAGATGGTGCCCATTAAGGCCTTTTTGGGCATCCTTCGCATCGCATTCATGGCATCCATCGACGATCCTTTGACGTAAATAGTCCTAATCGGTCGACAAGGCTTCTTCCGTTCGTGGTAATCCCCGTGCGGTGTCGACTACCGGCATTATCAGTTCAGCCTACGCCAAACGAGGTGATTGTTTGTGCCGCATCATCGCAGTGTGCCTGATAGAGGGGTTGAGGGGTGGGGGAGGTATGGAATATTCAAATCTCTCGCTCCAACGTCAGTATTTCGGGGTTCTTGTGTCCGAACCGAACTGATGACTCACAACAACGATGCCAAATGCCGGTACACTAGCACATCTCACAAAGACTGCCATTTACGGAGGGAAAAATGGTCAAGGTTCTTGCAAGCCCAAACCTAAACAACAGGAGAGCTGCGGTTCGTTGCGAATTGCAGCCTTTCTTCCTTTTGGGTCGTCCTTCCACTTTTAGTGGAGTGGCACGGCGAAAGGTCAGTGCCAGAGGACGGCGACATTGGCGTACACGTGACATCATTTGCTAGTTCCGTCAGTTCCGTCAGTTCCGTCGCCGTCGTCGTTGCTGTCGGTCCCTCGTGTACCGTCGTGGATGAGGGATGGGGATTGGTTTAGATTTCCTACCTTCTTCCGTTCCCCACCCCCAAGGTCTCACATTGCCTCGTTGGGCGAATCCGGCCGTCCGGCGAGCGAGCGAGACGATTGTCAAAACAAAAAAAAAACCGAGACTCCCAGGAGGGCGGAGGAAGGAGGAGGAACAAGACCACGTCGCCGGTGTGCGAGGTTTGCCTTTCATCCCCCGAGGGCACCATCGTCCACCCGATTCGGGGGTTAAAATGCGACGAAACTTAACCCGAGCGTAACTGGAAACTGGAAAGCGTCCCCCGGGACGCGGCGCCACACGACCACGATAGCGCTAATCGTTCAGTGTTGGCACAATGGCACCCCACCCCCCCCCCCCCTCCCTCCCCTGGACCACGGTAACCTGTGGTCGATTTGCGTTTTGCGCTGATTTTGTTTTCATTTCAAATATTTATCCTCCGCTAAAACTCCCATTTGGATCGCAGAAATTGAGTGGCCACTGGAGGAGGGAAAGGGATCGCTGAGACCGCGACCGCGACGTCGTTGATTGAGACCGTTGAAGGATGGACGACGGTCCTAAAATCTGTCGCGACAAACGCCCGTTAAAATCGATCCTGAGGCCGGAGAACGATTAAATAAACATCAAACGGCTACGGAACCACCGCGGCTGGTCCGCGTCGGCACCGGAAGGAATCTGGGGGGAGCGAAGGGGACACAGAAATCGTTTCACAGTCCCCAGGCGGGGGGGAGGGACAGGGTCGTGATGAAAATCAAAAAGAATCAAAACGATGGCGACACATGAATAAATAAACAAACAATCGCGGTGCTGGCACATCATCGGATAGACAGCATCCACATCATAGAGGGAGGAGGGAGAATAACCAGCACGACAGCCAACCAGCCAGCCAGCTGGCCAGCCGGCTAGCCAGCCGACCGGCCGGCCGGTTGGTGGCGAGACGATCCGGTTAATGGTTATGGTGAATCAATTCGATTGAACCATCGGTGCTAGCGTACGAATGAGCCGTGATTTTCAGCCCCACGATGGCGCTAGAACGCGCTAATTAACGATGAAATAGTTTCAATTAATGGTCTCTCTTTCTCTCTCTCTGTCTCTCTCTGGATGGTTGGTTGGGTGGGGGGGTCTCTGCCACGAAACTGTGTCCTTCGGGGTCAACTCGTTGTGGCGTGCGGTGCGTGTGGTCCTCGTAAATCATCGACCAAGTAAGAGAACAAGGCGAGCTGAATTGCGGGTTGAATTATGGGAAAGGGGTAAGAGAAGAAAGGACACGCATAAATTAGACTTCAAACGAAATCAGCCAAGAGCTACGAGTGCAATATTTATCGCTAAGAAATGTCAATAGAGCATTTCATTGCACTTCAAAGTAGAAACACTATATCCCATTCGTTAATCATCAAAAAGCTGAAATAAAAATTGCAATGCACTGGTATGCAGATGCTAGTTTACCGAACATGAAAGAGGCAATCATGTACTATTGCCTTAAGATGCAAAAATAGATAAGGGAGTAGAAAACAGAAGAGAATCGATTATAGCAAAGCAAGAAAGGAAAACGCATTGCAAAAAGTGGCAGGAATGACGGAAAAGAGTTTAAATTACAGAAGAGTTCAAAGTGAAATGAATAAAATGTAAAAATCAAGATCAAAACTCGAAAAAAAAACAAAAACAAAATTAATGAAAAACAATGAAACAATAACCGATAAACCACCATAATGGGTACAGTGTTCGAATGCTCTCCAATCGTTAATATAGCGCCACACGCCGAATCCATATTTGGGATGCGAATTAAATGGCGAACAAACAGCGAACGTGTAGCACCAACACAAACGCACTGGACAAACGCCCAAAACCATGGCCACACGCTCCCAGATCCCGGGAACAATCCGGGAGTTACTGAACGTTTCTCCCAACCCGGGGGGGGGGGGGGGGGTCCACTCTACTAATTTGATTAGAGCTTCTTTGTACGCGCTCGGCGTAGCTGCGCTGCGTGTTTCGTGCCCATCACCGAAATTGACCGGTTTTTCCCGCGAGATGCTGGCCTGTTGGTGGTGGTGCTGCACGATACCACTTAGCGTTCTACTTAGCAACTCGTGGCACGTTTCCACATTCACGCCTTTGACACAAACCACCGGCCCAATTCGGTGAACGACGTGAGCGGTTAAGCTGAGCCGGCAATTTCGGCAGAGTTCCCGGTTAGCTGCGAGGTGTAGCTTGCCGTGCCGGGGTATGGTTTCGCTTAATCCTTTATCCAGTTATTTTTTTGTGCAAAACCAGCGGAGGTCGGTCGTTTACAATGATTTCTTGACATTAATTTTATTAACTTGATTTTGTTTGATCTTCAACATCACCCAAAAAAGCATTAACAACATAAAGTGTTCGGTTATTTAAAACTCCAAATTCGTGTCCGTTTCTGGCGCTCCTATCAGCTGCCTGCCCATCCTCATCCTCATCATCATCATCAGCTGTTTAACAGCGATCCTGAATGTTCCATTTATTACAGCGTTCCCGGGGCTCACGGGGCTGTTCGCTGAAACACAAATTACGCATACCACAGGGTCCGATAACATTGAATCAGAATTTCGGAAACGGTGTCATCGTGGAAGCCGTGATGGTGGTGGTGGTGCGGTGGCGTGGGTTTACTGTGAGCTTTGATAATGAAACGAAGCGAATGAGCGGCCGCAATCCCGAATTAAAATCGTAAAGCGAGAGAACCACCAGCAATCACCACATTCCCGAGCCAGGCAAGGCGAACGGTGATAATGAAGCCGCAGTCGCAGTCAGAGCTCCAAGAGCTCGATCGCCACCGCCGGCACTTGAAGCTTGCTCGCTCCCCGGTTCGCCACCGCGTTTGCGTCCAGCATAAACAATTTGTTCGACATGGACTCAATTGGTTGTTTGGGAAATTCAATTTTTATACATTCGGACGTTGAGTGAGCGAGCAGTGGCAGCAACAGCAGCACCAGATAGCCAGCAGGACGCGGAGTCGACGCCGTGAGCATCCAGAGCGTCCGCTGATTGTCCCAGGCCCCAGGCGGGAGTAGCGACCGCATAAATCATCCCTTTCGCCAGGCCATGTTATCATGGCTTTCTGCGTGACCTCTTACTTCAAAAAGACTCCGAAAAAAAAAACGGTTCCAGCTCCAACCGAAGCCGGTACGCCGGTCACTATCGCTATCGCGCGCCTTTGCCGACGGAGTCTGGGTGCGGATCCGCGTGTGACACGCATGTAGCGAATCCGGAAGGTCTCTTAAGACACACCACGGCCACTACACGGTCATTGTCGTCGTGTCAGTGATACAGCCGTAGCTAGTGGTGTAAGTGCAAGCCACAGCCACTTGCTGTGCGATCTTCCAAGGAGACCTCAAACACGCTCCAAGGGCCCCTGGCACATACACATAAAAGTACCGCGTAAAAGGGGTGGAGCACCCATCGTGAGCTCGCCCAGTTGTGGGCGGGATCCATGGTCCTTTCTTCGATCGAGGGACCCCCACGGTCGAAGGGTTTGTGTTCGTCGCATTGCTTTCGTTCACCTGTCGGCGATCAATGCCAGTGTTTCGTGCCGTGCCGTGCCGTGCCGTGCCGTGCCGTGCCGTCCCGTGGAGGGTAAATATGGTTAAAACAAACTTGGCTCACACTTGACCAAGGACTGCCAGGTTGCAAGGAGCATGTGACCGGTGGACAGGTACTTGAGTGCGCGTCTTACAGGTACTTACAGGGCGGTGGAGAGGGTATGCCCCGCACCGGGATCTACCTGACCTGCTGGATGGTAGCGTCTGCACGCCACTCTACCTAGCGAGGTTCGCCAATTAACGTGTGACACCTTCAAATCAATGAAGCCACCAGCAAGGAATTCCCTGCCGCACCTGACAGACAGAACAGAGGAGGAACTTTGGGTATTCGGGAGGGACCCAGGACTTACCGCTGGTCCCGTAGAACTGCAGCTGCAGCCACGCACGCGAACGGTTTATTGAACTAGTCAGCGCTCCGAGAGCTCCGTGCTCGTGCTCACTGGAGATATAGACAGGATCACTACACTACGGATCACTAAGGATCCACGCTTGGTACACAAAAACACACACCACAATAGACACACAACAAATCACTCACGTTGCGATACAAGTGCACGCACCCGAGAGCACACTATTACAAAAGAAATTCACGAAACACTGGGATCTGCGAACGGGAAACACGAAATAAAGAGTTGAGCACAGGTTTTTGGCTGTGGATCGGGATCTTGTATGGACAGTACATGGACCGGGACCGGCGAGCTCTGAAGCTGCAAGGATCGGAATCGGAAAACCGGAATTTACCACGACCTAACCAACGCTTCACCGGACGGAGGAATTGCCGGTTTGGAGACGAAAATCAATCAAAAGATACGGCCACTACCGGCCACTGCTGCTGGCCGGTCGGTCTCGGCTGTGTTCCAAGTTGTCAATAAACGTCACTCTTCATTATAGCGATCCAAGGAGCTTCGGTCTAGGCAGGGCCTACTTTCAACAGACAGCCACACGGAACTGTTGTGTTGTCGTTGTCGTTGCGTTGCCAGCCTTCTCAGTTGGTTGTCGCGCGAATTAAGATCGAGACTTCAATTCGTTTGACACCCAGTCCTGAGTCACACTACGTCACAAGTTACGCGCGATTGTGCAAAGTGGTCAAAGTGGCTACGGGCAGGACAGAGGAGAGGTGAGACGCACATCACATCCTCCCCGCCACTGGAGGCCTCTCCGGTGTGACGTGAGCAAACACGCACGCACGCACGCACGCAATGATGGATGGCGAAATGGCTGCCAACAGACACTCACTTCTCACTTTGCGAGAGCTGAAACCCGGGTTCCCCGGGGCTGGCGGTGAAGGCGATACCGGCACAACCGGCTCACACAACCGGCATACGCACTATCGCACGCACGGACGCACGCACGGAATGGTCTGGAGAATCTGACTGGCCTTTCCCTGCGTCACACCTGAACACACTACTGGGCCCCGCAGGCAGCCATCCTCTTCTGCTGAGGCCACTTGACTCTTGACGAAATGGCCGAAAAAAACCGTCTGGGCGACAGGCCAGTTGTCTTGAGTGGCTGTGTCCGCGCCTACTTCCATGTGAGTCCTCCCTTTCTCCACGCACACTGATCGAGAAGCACAAGCGCGATGATCGATTGGTTTCGGTGGCCAAGGATCGCCGCCAATCTCTCGTGCTCTCGTGCTCTCTGCCTCTCCGTCTATCACACTTCCAGTTCCCGGTTGTTCGCTGGCTTCTCAGCTGGTTGTCCTCAAACGTGTCTCTCCGTGGCACGGAATATTAAATTAATTATTCAATTAATCAGGTTACGCGGTAAGCAACCGAATCACATCTCATGATCGAAACACAGACACACACCCCAGCCACAGACACCTGATCCGGACCCGGAAAGCCGTCGGTAGTTTGGATGCTGGCAGATCCGAGAACCGACAAAAGGATTCGATTTTTTTTCTTACTCCTGGAATTACCTAGGCTTAGGCGCACTCCCTTTGGCCGCTGGCACAGGAACAGCTTGATCCTTGCCGGTTTTTTTTCCCGTAAAAACCAAACAAACCGCGGGCTGTGTTCGTGAAGAGCCCGGGATACACGTGCGCACCACCGATTCGACCACTCGATTCGCGCGGTTTCGAAGTCGTGACTTCGCTCGGTCCGTGCGCTTGCTCGGTTCGGTGTTCCGAGTGAAACTGTGCCGGTCGGACGACAGTCGCGCTCCAAGAAAACCTATCCGGGCGTTCATCCACCGACGATGATGAACGGATCGGATCGGCCCGAAGGAAAAGGGGTTGGAGCGGCAGACGATACAGTGAGAAGCATTAATTGGACTCCGTTAATAAGTATGATTTTCATAGAACATAAAATGATCATTTTTCTGCATATAATTATAGTGCATAAATTTAGTTCTTGTAGAATAGAGCCGGGAGATTTCTTTCAGAATATCACCATATTTAATTTTGTTCTATCTACGCGAATTAGGAAATATTTTTAAATCAAACACCATTAGACACATCGGCGGTTTTAGCTCCATAAAAATACATAGCTGCAGTCTGCGGTGGGAGTCATATTCGTCAATGGCTTGTCATTTATGCCGCTCACTGTAAGCTCAGTTCGTTCGTCACCGAGAAAGTCCGAAGAATCCGAGTGAATGAACGAGCCGAAGACGCACACGATCACGGCGCGGTCCCTATTGGTTCGTTGCTTGGACCGTGGCAAATCACGAGATAATTCCATCGTTTAATGGCTTAATCAGTAGTCAAACTAAGCGCTAGATGTTACAGTTAACAAGGACAACTGAAGATGAAGATACAGGTTCGATCGTGATAGATTGCATAGATAGCTGCGGGGCATGATTTGACGGGGATAGCGAGGTCCTTGGCATAAGATTGTCGTAAATTATGCCTTGCCGAATGATTTTTTTCCTTTTCCTTCGATCTATTTTATTGTTGAGGTTTTCTCCTTTTTTGGTTGAGATGTAATAAGAATAGATGAACAAGTTGATCTTGTTTTTGTTAGATAATTAGTTTCTCTAAGATTTTTCAAATTTCAGTACATATTTTTAGTTCAAAAATTTATGGCGGTAAATATCGCAAATTGAAATGCAGATGAAGGGTTCAAAATTTTGTAAATGATGGGTCCGTTCGTTTTTCTTTTGGTTCTAAAGTGATGATAATTTCATCACACAGCTAATTATGCGCATCAGATACTCCTTTTCTCAACAAATGAAAAGGAATGATAGAAGAATAGAAAATAGAAGAAACTTACATCTTTCTTGTGAATTTCCAATATTAAGAGGCAACAGAACATACCTAGAATACGTTTTAAGCTTGATATCCACAGGGAAAATGGATTAAATGATTAACCATTGAAATGCCAACATTGTATTTCTAGGAGCGTGCAATCTGGCAAACACATTTGTAAAAGGATCACCCATTCCAACGAATTGCTTAATGATTCACCCAGCACGCCATTCATCAATCGATCATAGAGATGCATCTTCAGAGCAACCGCAATTACCGCGCGTATCTCCGACGAACAATTTACATTAAAATATTACCCATTTCGATTACAGCTAAATGGTCCAACTGAAGCATGCTGCTTGCCGGCCCAGGACTTGCTCATCTCCCCCCCAACAACATCTGGCAAAAATGGAACTGCCGACTGCCAATCATCTGCTCCAGCAATCAAGCTGCTGCTGCTACCAAGGAGAGGCGCCACCGGATGAATATCTACTACCGTGACACAGTCACTCGCCAGTTCGCGGAAACGATCCACCAAATCGCACTGGCAACCGCGGAGACACGAGGAGTCATCATCGCGTCGCCACATGGACAACATGGTGTCAGAGCCGAAAGGTGGAGCCGCCTTGGACCCGCACCCTCTCTTCATAGCTCCACGTGCCCGGAGGAACGCGCAATTCGGGATGAATCACCAGGGCCAGCGTCCGCTAAACGTGTCGCGACAGGAAAGCAGAAAGCAAACAAATCATCCACACATTCATATCGTCATCAACAACATCATCACGGGCATCGGCATCTGCTATCAATCCCTGTTCCCCCCCTTCGTCGTGGAGGGAGCTACCGAAAAGCTACCATGGTGCCCGTCAGCTGTTTTGCGTCCAAAAATGGCCCCGTCAGCCGATGGTTATCAGCCCCCTCTTCCCCCTCGACAACTCGCAAACTGATGTAATGAATTAAGGAATCATTTCCGAAGAAGTGATTTCATGCAAAAGCGAGACAGACATTTAACCTGCTAGTCCCTGGCCCATCGAGTAATTGGAGGACGTTATGCAGCAAAAAGTGCGGGATGAATCTGGTGTCCCCGGGTGACACGTTTTAGTGTTTTGAACTGTTTGAACCACACCAACTACTACTCGGCCTTCCGTTACATAAGCTCGAGCTCGAGCCTGCCGTAAAATGGCCGCACCAGCCCGGTCGCAATCGCGGTCGTTAAAATATTATTATCCTTCGATGATAGTCGGCATCATCCCGGCGAGCCAGCAGTTAGTTGCTGCGTCGTAGCGATCGCCCCTTTTATAGCCATCGAAGAGCATCGCCAAACAAACGCCTGGATGCTGCTGCCTAGAAGCTGCCTCCCCATGCCAATGATGCGGTTTGTGTATGGTAATGGTCGAGTGCTCGACCGCTCAAGGACGGCCATAAAGCAGCTCGGTTAGCTGGCTGGCTGGCTGGCTGGCTGGCGTCCACCATCAACCACCGGTCGCAGGTGCCAAAGATCAACCATAACATAGTTTATGGCGTTCCGGCGTCGGTTTGCGCATCCCGCGATTATCGCACATTATCGCCCAGCCTACTAGTGGTTGGCGGTTGACAATAAAACCGCTCTCTCGCGCGCCGCTGGGCGAAAATGACAAACAATCACTGGCAGGCGAACGGGGCACTTTGATGCGTTTCGCTGCCTCTCTCACAGGTCCCGCGGTGCATCATCGCTGATCCACGGATGCACTCCAGGCACCGTTGCTCGGTTCGCTGGCTGATTAAAAAAACTGATGAACGCAGCGGCGGCCAGACTGTTTGTCTTGCGTGGAACGCGCGAACCGCGTGCAGGCAATCAACGCGATTGGCGGATGATTGGCCACAAGGAGAGGGTCCGCGAAATCGCGAACATGCGACCAACAGCGCCATGGCGATAAGTAAATAAATATCATTTTTGCCTCATTATAATCACCGGTGCGCCCGGTTGCCCGGAATCGTTTCCGCGGAGCAAATCGAACCACCGGGCCGGACCGGGTTGCATCGCGTGGCCATCGAGGTGGGAAATCTGGGCCACTCCAGGGAGAGCGAGTAATTTAGGAACACGCGTTAGGTGGCGATCCTGTGGCTCCGTGGTAGCGGCCACTCCATCGATTACGATTTGTTGATTTGGCCGCACTGTTCGCCGGTGGGAGAGAGAGAGAGAGAGTAAATATTCCCCGGGACCCTGGATCCGACCCAAATAGTTTATTATTTATTTAGGAAAGCGAAAAACCATTTCTCGTCTCGGTTCCCGGGGGTCCCTTCGAGTGGTCATTCCGGACACCTGAACATACGCTGGCGGTGGCGTGGCGATTTAGGTGCAACAGCGACAACAGACGCGCGCGCACACCACAAACAAACTAATCATAACTCATCGGCTTTATCTTGCACATCTGAAGCAGGTTGCAATAATTTCTGCATTAAATGCTCATAAATAATGGGCGTGCGTGCCAGACCGCGTCGCCTAATGTCTTCATTCGGAGGAGCATAAATTGGTGTTCCTTGGAAGAATGAAAATAAAAAAAACACTGAAACCTTAAGTGACCAAGCTACCGATTCACGACCGCAAGGGGACAGGTTGTGGTGGCTGTAAGTCACCTGCTACCTGGTGGGACACATCTATATATATTCTCAGCCCACTCGCCGCACAATAACCGGGCGTGCAGCATTGGAAACGAGGTGTTCTTTGTTGTGTGCTGGCTGGCTCGCTAGCTGGCTGGCTGCACCACCAACGGGCTGTTCATAATTTAATATTAAAACCGATTCGTCGATTGTCCTGCTACTCACCACCACTAGTTGTTGGCACGGTGTATGCTGCTTTGCGGATAGTCTATCCAACCCTAGACCGCAGGGGACC
>NC_064878.1:50543548-50558548 GCF_943734665.1 Anopheles aquasalis | reverse complement strand
TAGTCGCAGGCCTCACCAGAAGCAACACTAGTGCCCTTTCCGAGTGGCTGCAGTGGGGACATCGGAATCCCCCAGCCTAGAGGCGCTGGAGCTTCGAGGAGCAGCAAGCTCACAGGCCACTGGGCGACCAGCTAGCCAGCAACGGAAACAGCGGGGAGTCAAGCGCGTGTCGTGTCGGTTATCTGGACCGTTTTGGCTTCTTGCTACGCGCCCGCACCACGGCAGCTCACAAATCGTGCAAGCTTTCGCGCGTTAACGTCCATCAGAACACTGGGACGATGGCAATAATTGGTTCAATTTGCTCATCCCGGCAATGATTTTCCGTCTTTCAAAATGATCGTTATGTTTTAGCGTAACCTAATGGATGATGAACTAACAATATCATTTTTAATGTATAATTTTACAAAATTGTATACATTTTGTACCATTCGCGTGCGTCTATTGTGCCAGAGTACTGCCGGCACACGACGACGGCATTATTCGCAAGTCAGTGCTGAATTATGAGCGTGTTGCCGGCAGTCAAGTGTCGGTGTCGCTGTCGCTGTCGGTGCAGCTTGTAGCGCAGGGTCGAGAGCAAACGCGACCTGCCAGACATTAAGATAGAAACCCCGCTAGATTGCCTCTCTCTCTCTCTCTCACACTCCCTGACCGTCTGACCGCGATCAGCGCCGGAGATGTCGCTCCAGCGAACGTTCCTCCACCCACTAACCAGCCCAACCACCACCACCACCGAAGGCAGCGCCAAGGCAGCGTGAATATCAATTAAATAAAGCAAAATTATGAACACAATAAATTAGATAGTCTCACATCGATTATGCATTCAAATGTCAATTAAATGCAATTACCCGACGATCCGTATTCATGTTATCTGCCAATGCGCTGGACCCGTTTATCGTTGTCGGTTTGCCACCCCTTCCCTCTCCGTCCGTGGACCGTCACCACCACTCGTCGATGGGAAAGAGCACAAGTGCATAGGCTGACGGCCGTCGAAGGAACGATGCAAAACCCGTGCTGCACCATGCACTCCGATGGTCGCCATAATGCATCGCACATTTGACGCGATATGATGCGAACGGGCTAACGGCCAAGACGGGCCAGAAAGCAGGGACCCCTGCTGCATAAGCGCATGCAAACTCAACCTCACGATCATCGATCGGCCGATCGATTGGTTTGGTCTGCGGTCTACAGAGGCTCCCCAAGTGGCGTGTGCGCGGCCACGGTGAAATGTCAAACCAAACCGCATCGAAGTAGGCGCTTGAATCGGGTCGTTGGGTTGTCATCGAAATAACCCGCATCACACCACAGCCTACTGTGTCCCCCGGGGGGGGGGGGGGGGGGGCGATGGTGATCTGCTCGTTAAAACCAAAGCCCCGTGGCCACCGGCTCCCCGGAGCACGCAAGGTTTTCTAGGTTACGGTGTTTGTTTTGATGGAAGTGGCGTGCTGTTGCTACCTAATTGCAGATTGGCCATCTTTAGTGGAAAGGAATCCGGCTTTGTAATTCGCTTGGGCTGCGTAATGCGCCGTGAGTGTAATGGAACTGAGCCCTTGGCGTCCCCATTGACCCTCGTACACAATTAATGCGGTTACCCAAAAGCGCGTGCTTCGTGCTAGTGGCAAGGCAACCTGACAACGGTCGGTTATGTATCGAACACCTGCGTTTCAAGGGTACACTACCAGGCAGGTTGTTTACGGTATTAGACGCCAGCGAGCACACGATGATTGCGCGGCGGCCTGTTTTTGCTTATTATGCTAGGGACGATGGTGGGTACGGACGGCTGGACGAAAACAAACACCACAGCCATCCTCTAGGATGAGCACGGACAACGCGACTAACGCAACAGTTTCTCTGCTCGGTGATCCTCGGCACAAGGTAGCTTTCATCACCGAACCGCACCACGTTTTTGGGGGGGGGAGCGCAGACCGAAAGGATTTTTATGATAAACGAGCGCCGCACTCTGCAATGGAATCGGTGGAGGCCCTCACGCCTTACACTCCATTAATTATCGGCCAACGGCGACGACGACGACGTCGACGACGGCGAGGCCAAGGAAGTGAGAGTGCCCGGAGGCACCGCCTCCACAACAGAAGCCATGGAGTCAATCTCGCGCACTCGGCCGGGCAGACATAAAGGGCTGTTGCCGCCACCACGTTGCCGATTCGCACGACGAAATGCTAAAAAAACCAATTTATGTTGACCACGTGAGTGTCATAGCAATCCGCTCGGCTGGTCCAGTAGGTACTGCGTCGGTTTGGATAGCACGCCGGGCACACGGCACAGGGCCATGTCAAACCCGCGGATTGCCTCCGCGCCGGTGGTAGCAATGGCAGCCCGGGGGGAACTGGAATTATTTATTTCATGTGTTGTAAATTTGATTGATTTGAATATAAAGATGTATACTAATCGGGCGGATAGGATCGGATCGGATCGGATGGAGAGGCGCACAAAACATGCTCGCCCGGAACCCGACAGGCTTGTGGAATAATAATTTCGAGTTTCGTCGTCGTCGCGGTTGTCGCGGCCGTCGTCGCCGTTGCCGGTACCGTGGCATATCGTGGGAAGTGTGGCCTGGGGTGCCCTCGTTGAGGCCATTCCGTATTCAGCTCGTTTGATCGATTATTAATAACATTTTAATCCGCTCGATGTCCTATCGCTGCCGATGGCGCGTTTGTCGAAGCGGATCGGATCGAGAACAGGAAATTACAGGCCGGCCCAGAGGTTGTACCGCCCCAGAGTGTCCAGCGAGAGAGAGAGACCAGATTGTTGATTAGCGCACAGCACGTAAGCTAGCAAGTGTTGATTTGATGACAGACACGATATTGTTTGCGTGCAGCGGACGGGTACACGGGCAATCCTTGCCAGCTACGAACCATTTAGCAGTCGACCACGACAATCTTCGACAACAATTTGTACAACGGCGAATCGGATGGAAATGTCCTCCATTATTTAATTACGACTTGGGAGTTTTATGGTCGACCGGTGTGCCGTACGTACGCGTTATGTATGCGCGTTGCCTTGTACACGGTGGCCTCGAGCGGTGCAAGTGTTTGCATCGGAATCATCGGCTGGCCAAGCAGGGTCCTTAAGACTCACAGACAATTAACACACAAATGCCGATATATCGAAAATGCTATAAATATTTAATGCACTTACTCTACACCCTGCCCTGCCCTGCCTCGGGACACCAAACCAAGGTTGGCATATGTATTACCAATTAGTTTTACGAGCAAAAAAGGTTCGCATTCCCTGCGAAAGTCAACCTCACCCGACTAGGGTGGAATGGAAAATGCGATCGTTTCTGTTGTCGTTGTAGCAAAACAACCCTCCACACGATCACCGGACGGTCGTAAAAGTGGTGCACGCGCTGTAGACGTGCTGGAAAATGGCGGATGTTTTGGAATTTAAAAAAAAAGTTGTTGGCAAAAACGATTTCAAACATTAATAGTGCAACATCATTTGGCCGTTGATTTACGACGGTGCTAGGCAAGGCTAGGACCTGGCCACTGGCCAGGCTGGCACTAGTTTCCGGCACTGGCACCGGTGAAGGTTGATTAGGGGTTGCGCGCGCGCGCGCGCCCCTTTACGTACGCATATTACGCTGCACCCGTGATGCCACAGTACAGCACCTTCCCCAAGCGAAACGAGTGTTTTGAGTTACGATCTGAACTGGAAATAAAAATTCTACAAATCTACGATCGCCCGTGGCACACCCTTCGGCTTCGAACGATCGTCCGACCGGTCGGCATTTCATCGTTTGATTGGACCCCCCCGGGACAGTCTCCAGGAGCGGGGGGCCACGTAACAATTGCACACCAGGGAACACAAGAAGCAGCACCCTTTTGCTTTACTTTTGATTGATTTGGAATTCCAATTTTGCACGCCCAACGGTGGGGCGAAGTCGGAATTCCAGGATGGGTTCCAGCTGGTACATCGCTAACACTTGTAACGGAACTGCTGCGATTGCAATCAGTAATCAGTGCGCGAAATTTGTGATACCTTGTCAATGCCATCGTAGGAGTTTGATCATGCCGACGAAGACGATGATGGCATCGAGTTGGTATGCTAGATTGTTTGCCATACAATCGAAAGAAGCTATAGTCTACTAAAAAAAACAGGGCTTCACGCATAGGAAGCTATTATTATGGCTACCAATAAGGCTACAAGAAAAGGCTACATACAAAAGTTATAAAGAAAAACAATGCAAGTACAAGCTATTATCGTCCTTTATTAGAACTACTTTAAGTCACTCAATAACAAACAAACCGAAGCGCTCCAGACTCTGATGATAATGATTTGCGATGATAACCGCGTTACAGGATTAAGCTCGCTTCCAAAAAAAGAAAACACACAATCGTCAACTGCGGTGTCTGTGACGTCATGCAGGAAGGCGAACACCTCGCTTGCTCTGCCGGTCCACTCCGGGGCTTGATTCCGTGCCAGCCAAGCTGACGACATCGGAACGGAATGTCTGAACAACCCCCCGCAGGTGGCCGGTAGCGTGCGACGGTGGAACCTTGCGGTAGCCCTGGTATCGATATCGAACCCCCAAACCGACTTTGAACCGACCGACCGCCACCTTCACCGATAAGACAACCGGGCGACCGATCCGAGGGGAAGGGGGCCGGTCTGTTTCACAACCCTTTGCAATACAGTTAGACGCACTCGCAATGAGTGTTGTTTTGTCAAACATTAACAATGTTCAACGGCCAATACCTATCACCGCGCGAACGGATCGATTGGCCGTCGGTCGGTCGGTCGGTATCTCGCGCCGCTAATAAATTAAACTTTTCCACTGGACAGGACAAGGAACAAGAAGGAATGGGTACTTTCACAGTGACAAACGACCAAACCGAACCGGGCCGATAAGGTTGATGGCGAGGGCAAACCCCGATCCCGGTCCCGTTCTGCTGCTGTAAATGACGCTAGTGGGGCTTTCCCCCCTTACACCGTTTGTTTGACGGGAAGGTTCCTGCGGGGGAGTGCATTCCATTCTTGAGGACACCCCACCGGGGTAGACGCGGTAGTCGATGAACGGCGAACGCGGGATTCGATAAAAAAATGATAAAATTCCGGAATTCCTGGGGGGTGTCAAAACAAAGCATGTGAGCACATGATGAGCGATGACCGCGGCGTCAAAAAATAGCATTCCAGGAACACGAAGATGCGTCAACAGGAACGATTTGATTTGATTTTGTCCCCCCCCCCTCCCGCTCCCCTTAGGGGCAGGATTACAGAACCACAATCCCAGTTGCAAACATCAACCACTGCAAGGTACTGGTGCAACACCACGGACAAGGGGCGGGCAGGATTCCTTCAAATTTGCCGGCGATAACGATTGCATAAAGCAATGCGCTGGAATGCGAAATGTGCGCCAGCGCGGTGATAAGCGTGATAAGCGCGTGACACGCTTATTTTTTTGGCACCCCGCCAAATGATGTAAGATCCAGCGCACGCGCACACGATACGCGCACACGATTCGACTCCTGCCAGCTTCCTTATCGATAAGGCATCTATGGCCAGACAGGCGATCCCTCCCGGTGTGTGCTGGGGATTTTTTTGGTGTGAAGAATCTAGGCCAACCCAAACAGCCGTATCATGCAACGCACCGGTACGGGATCATTCCTGTTTCATCACGTTTGTGATCCGTGCCCCTTATCTGATTCCCATTCGCCAAGGGCCATGCCATTGAACAGGTGAGTTCCGTAGTGTGCATGTGAAGAGCAACATTGTTTGGCCAAAATATTGACCAAAGCTGCACGTCATTGTACCATCGCTAGGGTGGCATCGTTTCACCACCATAGACAACACGGAATTCACGGAGTGGTCTATTCTTGTCACTCTATCCGGAAAACAAGCACCAAGCAAGCGATTAGATCAAACACCTGCGGAAGCCACGGCAGGTCGGCCTTGTTATCGGCAGCAGCCTTCTTCAAGCGTCAAGCATTGCAGTAGCTCCGGGTCCGTGACGTTACACCGGCGCCCCAAAACTCGTGACTGACCGGCCAATGACGAAAGCGTAGCCACCAGCGGCGGTGGAAAGGGGGAGTATTCAATCCGATAACAGGATTGCGTGGAATAGTTGCTCGATTCAGTCATCGCGCGCTCCGGAACCGTTGCCACCGTTGCCCAGGCTTTCCTGCTGCTGATAAGACTCTCTTTCCAGGGCGGACAACCTGTCTGTTCCCGTACTGTGCAACAGCTGATTGTCGCTAGAGTGCTGTGCTGTGTGTGACGCGTTTGCTCGCATGGCTTGTATTCTGTGGTGCAATCTGGCGCAATAGGACGCGCTGTTGTGCTCAGGTGCGCATTGCGATGATTCAAATGGGGCTAAGAATGAACGCGAATGAGCTCACTCTTCGGCGTAAACGGTTTGCAGGAGTGTAAAGTAGGACCAGGATGCTTGCAGTATCTATTTCAAAAAAAAAAAAGATATGATAAAATTGATTAAACTTCCATTCATACTTCCGGTCACAAGCATGACTCTTTTACACTCACGCTGCTAAACGTTTGGATGCGGATTGGCCAAAACTTCCAGGCCACCAGTATCATCGGTCGCTGGCTACGGTGAATGATTTGCAGAATCGAGGTGCGAAACGGTCTGTCCTGTCCGTACCACAAGCAATGGTACGTTGCATCAGCCACGTCACCACTCTATGTTAAAGGGGAGGGAAAGGAATGTTTAGTAATGGAAGCATAACTGCCGGAACTGACCCCTTACCTACCGATTGCACAATGGCCTCTCCGTAAGCGCACAGCATCAGTAGCTCCATCAGAAAGGACAGCATAAAAAGAAGGAACTTTGCCAGCGTATACCCCTTGGCCGTCTGTGAGGGGAGCGGGAAAACGGTACAAAATGAAGTCAAACGTGCGTGATCGATGCGACCATTAACCTCGCGATCGCGATCAGACGTCAACGCCATAACGTGGCAATTGGCAAAGCAATTCGCGATTAGATAAGCCGTCGCCACGAGACGCGATGTGATGCGATGCACGTGCGAAGATAAAGTCAACGCAGGTTCGCGATCGTACCTTACCGTTATCATGAACGCCTGGATGCAAATGATGATGGAGCTGCCGAAGAAGTTGACAAACAGCGCCACGCTGAACACATTCTGCATAAAGTCGCTACAGCTGTTCAGAAGGGAGACGGTGAATGAGTTTCCTCTGTGTAATCGCACACGCATACGTACCCCATTAGATCCTGGTGCGTTTCGATGGCATCATGCAGTCGCTGGCGATTGGATAATGATTTTGGCTTCGTCGGCTTACCTTGCACCATCACCACCTGAGAAATGTTGTGCTTCAGGATGCGAAAGTGAAGACACAGATGGGCGGCCAGGATGCAGAACAAACAATCAAAGGCCTGGAAAAGATACGTCAGTCTACACGCCAATAATCCACTGCCAACCCTCAGCTGCTTACCATCTGGATAAGAACTGCCGAGAAAGTAATAATAAAGTACATCGGATAGACAAAGTAAAAGTACTTGGCACCAGCGTACGGATCGAACGGCCACCAAATGTTGAACGGAAGCAACCGTTGCGGTTCGCCCGTGTGATAGTAATGATACGTCATCTCCGCCAACGGTAGCAACGAAAAGGAGTTCCCCATCACAATGTTCACGATTGCCGCCACGGTAACAATTCTTATTGCGGGAATCATCGTCTCCTCACACAACCTTCGATGCTCATCCGTTACAATCTAGGGCAGGTGTAAGGATAAAGGAGCATTCTCGTTGCGAAACGAAGGGACACCGAAGCTACTTACCGCTTTGTTCCATTTAATACGAAACAGCTCGACATGCCCGGCGATCGTATTGCGCCGTACCGCCAGGACGACCATCTTCCACAGACAGATACTACAGTAGCCAACGCACGGTGCCTGAAATGTCACCTCCAGGAAGGACGATTCCTGCTGGAACAGTTGCCACAGGTAGATAATCTCACCGATGGTGGTATAGACGAGTATAACGAACCAAATAAGAAACACGCCGTTCTGTTTCAAGATTGCCAACAGGCCCGTTCGATAAAACTCCTCGCACGTCGGAATGCCCATCATGCGCCACATGACGTTCAAGTTACGCAACGTTCCGGCAAAGGTGAGCTCCTTCCGAGCGTTAGCCATTGTTGTCACTCGTTTGATGGTTCACACCTCCGCCCGGTTTGTCTTTTATAGAGCAAGCTTTCTACGCTGCGAAACGTCTTTGCAGCCTTCAATTCAAGGACTTGCGATGCAAACTACAGACGCAATTCGAGCCGTTCGGTGACTGCAACTACCCGGTGGGAATGGTCAGCGGACGGATGCAGTTGATGGCCACGATGTCATCAAACATTTAAGAGCAGTTAGGTACCACAACATTGAGAATTATTGATCATGCTGCGAGCCTCCTTATGAATGGTTTGCTAGCGCAATCAATCAGACATGACACTGTCTTGTTGATCGTCGTACAAATCGTACAAATCAAGAATATGTCATCCTTCATTCAATTTGAACAGTTCCTTCACTTCGCACAATTCATAGACCAAAATCCAGTTCCTGTAGACTTATACTGAGCTTTAATTGGGATTCAAACTCACTGAATATCGCTTCTAATTCATACATTTTTTGAGAATATACTCTGGGCTTGTTCTAATCGTAAAGACTAATCAAAAAGACGTGTGCCTTAAGCTCAGCTTTAACAGGAATGATTAATTCTAGAGATTCCCTCCACTCTCCACGGACACATCGACGACATCGATTCACCATCGACCCCTTACAAAGCATCCAATCGGTGCACTCGCTTGCAGATCACCTCGAATGGATGGTCGCCTATTAGCGCCTCCCTGTGAGGACGAGGCAAGAGCAAAAGGAGGAGGAGGGTATTGTTGGCCGTTGTTTGCATAACTGCTGATGACGCCATTAGAAGTAATTTATCGCTAATGTGCGGGAAGGCACGGCCAACGGCATGGCATGCCGCACGTAAGTGAAGTGTTGGCGCAATGGCGCTGTAATGCCATGCCGTCGCTCGTTTCGGTGGGCACGATCCGCGTTGCAATCCGCGTCGTACTTCAAATAGGTTCCCCATCGGTGTCGTCGACGACCACCTTCCCCCCGTTACACCGAAAAAGCACCAACACATTAATCATTTACGATTTGCGGAGAAGTCACTTGGGTTTGTCCGCTTGGCGGCCTTTTTTTTCGCGTGGGAATGACGACTGCAGCTTCTTGTGCTGCAGGTGAACCTTTGCCATCCAAGCAACACATTGGAGAATGTACTGCGCGTTCCAATCTCGCGGAATGAGGTTTTTGGGGTTTCGCACGTGCCTTTCTTTCGAGCGGGCGCGTTCCTAGATGCATCCTTGAACCGGAGGATAAGGCAATGAACGTGGATATGACGCGACCTGCACCGCGACCTGGACCGCGAGCTGGATTATTTATGAGAATAATTGCAACCTGTTCTCCCTGCGCTGGATACCAGCGAGTTCCGAGAATGCACTTCATCTTCATCACACCTCGCCCGTCTCGGTAAATTTCCTCATCTGCTGCTGCTGGACGCACTTGGACGCTTTGAACTAGATTTAGGATTTTCGGTTTCGGGTTTTCCACTTCACTTTTTGCGGTGCCACGAGGCATCAGGCCAGGTTGGTCAGGCATTTAAAGAAAACACAAAAAACGTAAAGTCCCCGAGTACATCTTGGAGATGAGTTTTCCGAGAATTTGGCACGGCACGAGCATCGTCGCGAGTGCCGGTCACGCTAACAAAACCGACGGACGGACGGTGATTTGTGAAACGCAACGTGTGCCGTGGGGCGCATAAATCATCCACAAAGCAAGGCTAGTGGCCACCATGCCATCCTCGAGGGTCTACTCCCTAAACAGAAACAGAATCTATCTTTCGCACTGCCACCACGGCGGGGTCGCACACCAACTGGGGACGACTGGTGGTGTCATAATTTCAAATCGAAATCATTCCGATGCTGTTGTGACCAAGCAAATTCGCATGAAAACTCTATCCAGCAGTTTTTGGGAGGACGAACAACTCCATGAACCCCGGATAATAAATACGGATCCAGATTGGCCTAATTTCACACGAAACTCTCTAGATACAATGCGGCTCATACCATCGCTCTATCTCGCAACACGTGGCGAGGAGTGTTCTGTTTTTTTTTTTTTTTACCAAAATGTCGCAAGCGGTGCGTTATGGTTTATGATCGACAAATTGCGTCCTTGATATGCGCGACGGGATCTTATCGGTCCATACGGTCGTCTGTGACGCAGTTGGTGAAATCGATCCGGTGCATTTAAATATAGACACACCACTGGTGATGGTGATTCGTTTCGCGATATCGTGCCAACCGGTGGCATATTTACAATGGATTGCCTAATACAAATATGGTCGTGACAGGTTTTTTTGGGCGGAGTAGAAAATCTATATTCATCATTTCCGGTTAACCACGTGGGGAAATTCTCGAAATAACATGTCTGATTTTTTATTAAATGCGATAAGCGAAAGGACACACCTCAACAACAAAGTTTTCTCAGTTCTTTACAGACAAACCTTTTTTTTAAAATACTAAAGCGCAACATACTTTATTTAAGTAAATTCTATTACTGTAATTCTAGAACTCGTCATAAAATCCGTTGCTTCCCCCGTGCCTTTCAGCTTCAAATGCGCCTCAACAAGTACACTACTGGGGACCGCTTGGTAGTAACCATGGCAACGGACTACGTAAACATATCCCGCTCATCCGACCGGGCACACTGAGGACCATGGATGGCAGCATGGCAACTGTCAAAACATCTAGTCCAAGGATTCGCGAACCAGAATAGAGAAGATCCTGGCCCCAACCCGTACGCCATGTCCCTGTTCAAGGTGCGCAATTGGTGGAAAACTCAGTGTCCGACGGTGGAACCGTCATACGATTCCTTCTCGCTACACTGTGCTCGACTCTGCCTAGAAGAGGGCGAAAAGGACAGTATCGTGGTTGGATGCCACTCCGGGCAGCTGTGTATCTATCAACCTTCAGGCCAACGGAACGAGTTACCCGATCTGGATGCAGAAACCGAAGGGCACCCGGCCAACCAGCGGCTTCAGGGCGATGCATTCGAGAATCATTTTCAACCCTCGGACGTCCTGCTCGAGGTGATGCTACCGCTGCCCGTAATCGGTGTTTCAAGTGGCAAATTCACGACGTAGGTAGCCGAGAATTACAGGGTACCGGGCCCTCCACAAGGTGTCAGCTGATTGATATCGTTCTCTCCCGAACAGTGCAAGCAGAAACGATCCCCGGCAGCAGCTGGCCGTACTGCATCCGATGCGATTGTGCATCTTCCAGATTGTGACCGTGGAAGGAATCGCAGAGCACGGAGACTATACGAAGCTTGTTCCGCTGTACGATCATGCGCTCGCCAAACCTGCCTTCTCCTTTTGCCAAGGTCCTTTTGGGGGCGTGAAAGGGCGCGAGTTCCTGTGCGTCCAGCATCTGGATAGCTCGCTGCGGTTCTTCGAGCAGGATGGTATCAGCTACGAAAGGATGCTGGCCACGGATCGCCATCTGCCCTCACCGGTGCGGTACGTGGTGCGGACCGATTGCTTCGTTACGGTGGCACCGAGCTGGGTGCTCGAGTGTTATCGCTACCAGGATATTGCCGAGGCACAGGAAGCGTTGCGACGCCATGATCCAATCTGGTCACTGTGCGTCGGTGAGTACGCACTCGATCTTAGCGTCCATCAGATCTCCAGGTACGGCCCGGGATGCGGTTCCCCATTCGATCGCGAGTCCTTAATGTCTGCTCCTACGTTTCCAGCACGGAATCGGTCATAGTGGTGCTGGGGGAGAACAATCTGCTGTGCGTGTCCGACACCGGGAAGGTGCGGTTCATCAAGAAGCTCGACTACTCACCGATCTGCTTCCACGCGTTCGTCGTCGGCTGGTACTGGGGTACTGTAGTTCAGGGATCCTGCCTTTCAACAGAGATACTCAGATCTCTGTTGATGTTTTTTTTCTTTTCCTCCCCAGAACCCGGTGCCCGGTTACTGTTGACCGTCGTATCGGAAAGTGGATCGCTGTTGATCTACGAAAACGATCAAATCGTTTGGTCCGCTCAGCTTCCGGAAATTCCGGTGGCACTCGGTCGTGCCAACGTTAGCGGACTGCCCGGAGCACTGGTGACGCTCGATCAGACGGGCTCCCTTACGATCGGTTATCTCGGTTCCGAGCCGGAGCTATTCAAGGTGCCTGCCCTTAACCTGGTCCCACTGGAACTGGACCGCTGCCAGCGGGAACTGTTGGCGCTAGAGCGTGAGATACGGGCCGGGGTCGATCCAAGCGATGCCAGCATCGCCAACGCAGCTACCGAACGCGATGTCACACTGGAGCTTGCAATCGACAGCTGTATCCCTTGCACACATCCCACCAACATCTCCACCAGCGGTGCTCCACTGGAAATGTGCCGGTTGAGTGTTACGGTTCGCGTTTCGCTCAATCTCGAAATGCTGCAACTGACCGTGGCCCTCGATCCATCGGTTCGCTGCACCAAGGAATCATTTCTCTTTCGCGACGTTCTCGCAAATAGTACGGAGCTGTTCGAGGTTTGGTTGTACCCGTATGAAGCGGCCACACCTGCCTCGCTGGCCGTAACCGTATCCTGCTCCTATACCAACAAGCAGAGCATCACGCGAGTCCTGCAACGCACCGTATCGCTGCCACTGCAGCTCTTCGTCAAGGCGTGCCCTGCTTCGAAGGAAGCCAACCATAAGATCACTCTGACGGCTTCGAGCAGTGCTTTGGCGGCCGTCGGTACCGGATTGAATCCTTTGTTTCCGGAGTTTTGCAATCCAGAAGGGGGCAGCCAGACGGCCCTAGGACTGCAATCGCTGGTCGATGGGCGTCGTGTGACGATCGTGGCGGCCAAAAACACGAACCGATTCCGGATACAATCCGATGAGCTGGCCCTTCTGCCGCTCGTGCTCGAGTGTCTGCTGAAGCGGCTCAATCCGGAGCCAGGTAGAACACCGAAGGGTCGACCACCGATCACCGTCAACATCGTGCCACCGGTGAGCGAACTGGCCAACCATTTCCGTATTCATCATGATCTTAGGAGAGAATTGAAGCATCTTGAGGTAAGTGAAGAGCCATCGCGCAGCCATTTGTAACTGAAGATTGTATCTTGCAGACTGAGCTGGAGATTGCCACTGGCCAGATGCGGCTGTTTGAGAGACGATTCGTCGTTAAGCTGCAAGATCGTTCGTTGCGCGCTCTGGACGGTGTGCTGCTGTTACTCAAGCGAAACCATTCCCATGTGGCCAAGCTCTGCCAGATGCTGAAGACCATGCGTCAAGCCGTAAAGCTGTAAGGCGGACCCGCATCACGCGTGATGCGTGGTTTTTTGGTATGCCTTACTAACTGCGATTCCTTTCGCTACAGTTCCCAGATACACCTCGGTGCCGTGTTGCATCTGTTCAGTCTGTGCTACTGCCACTCGGCACTCGGAACATCCGGAGGCACAAAGTATCTGGAGTGCCTCCGGGGGTTACTGTCCAGCACGGTGATCGATAGTACGGAGCAGAGCTACGAACAGATGCTGTTACCGGTGGTGCGGTTTCTCGAGCAAACTGGACCCCTACGGAATGTGCTGGACGGAACGGAAGGATCAGAACCTACCTTCGACGAACCCTACCTGCTCGATACCGGAACGGTGGATGAAAACACTCGTGCCGCCCAGCATCATCAGCTGTTCGAGAAGTACTTACACCGTATGCTGGACCGTGTTAACGGCCAGTTGGCGACCGCATCGAAAGCAACCCTCGGTAGCAGCTCCGGCAGTGGTCGGAACAGTGTGGACTTTGAGGATCAACCACTACCGGAAGCAGCCAACGAGGATGATGATGAAGAGGAAGCGGAGCGGAGCGAACAGGAAGGAACGCAAAGCGATCACGGTGCTGCTGACGGTGCCGGCAATCCCCTGATGGCTAGTGAATGGGTCAATTACGAGAAACTGTCGGATCTGCCCTCATAGTGACACACGATCACGCCAACACGAAAAGACTACTCACGCGCTTGTGAGGTTTTCATTTCATTTCCTTTATTTTTCTTCGATCGTAACTTCACCTATTGTCCACACTCAGGACTCGGGACACCGTATCAAGTGAATTCTTCGCGCAATGACTTCGGCCACGGCAGATACCCTCCCTTCCCCTTTTATCGCGTATTTCCTTAGCTGTTCTCTTACATTCTAGTAATACTACGAAGGATCCATACGTCTGCCTTGTCCACCGTCGTCGCATGCACTATACTGTGCACAATGCGCTTTATCTTCACGATAAGCACAAGGATCGTTATACTGCCTGCGCAGCAGCGGAGTGACACGAAACGGAGAGCTTGCAAAGTTGCAAAATCAAAAAGGAGAGTTTCCCATGCCAAACACAACAGCAAACGATATCTAGGGGAGTGTCCGCCATGATATCAGAGAACGCATAATTTGTGGACAGAATCGAATAACGAATGAAGCAGAGAATGAATGGCCGTCAGTCAGTGTGTGGTTGTTTATAAATTAAAAATTGAACAGCTCGTTGCTGCCTAAAGTTCAATCAACACGACAAGATTGTCCTGATCTAAACGATCGCGAAAGGAAGTGAGCGTCTGTGAGGCGTACTGATCTTTACCATCCACTATCTCTCTCTCTTTTGTGCTTGTTTTTATATCTAAAAGACTATTTGCGATGGGAATGGCTAATGATTAACATGGGAAATGCACTACACGATCGCCTTCAGATCGATTCTACCATTTACCACCGTATTCACCTAATTCCTGCTTCGTGTTGAGAGAGTTAGAGATAGAGAGAAGGAGAAGGAATAATAAAGGGCGCGTCATAAGAGTTTCTGTGATCGATTTTGGGTTTTTTTTTTCTTTCTGTTGCATCGATTGCACCACACCTTCGGCACAGAATGTTTCTTTGAATTTTCCTATATTTTCTCTCTGATAAACCCACACACATGAACAACACATACACACACACATG
>NC_064878.1:50536048-50541048 GCF_943734665.1 Anopheles aquasalis | reverse complement strand
CAGGGAAACGATCTGTGGCTGCGCTGCCAGTTGAATCGAGTTCACCGATGAAATGGTCGAAACGGGGGTCGTCAGGACGACGGATACCTGCTGTGGCGTCTGTGACGACTGTGGCTGCTGCGAGGCAACAGCGTTTCCGCCGCTAGTCTGCTGGACCAACTGTTGTGACAACAGGTTTTGGGTGGCCGGACTAGCAACGATCGTCTTCACGATCTGCTGCTGTCCGGGAGTGGAGCATATGCTCACGACCTGCTGCGTCTGAGTGCCGGCGCCACTAACTGCAGCACGTGCTGCCTGCAGAGACGAAGCCTGTACGATCGTTGCGACCGTCGAGGTAGCATTCGTTGGCACACCACACACGACAATCGTCGCTTGCTGCTGCTGCTGCTGCTGTTGGGACAGCGAATGCGCTTGCAATTGCAGCTGTTGTTGCAGGAGATGCTGCTGCTGCTGTTGCTGCAGCGCAGGCGATTGTTGCGATTGGGCCACGGTGACAGCCTGAACCGTTGCCACGGATGACTGTGCAATGGGAGAGGCCGTCTGCGGCTGCTGTATGTGAACGATCGGTGCAACGGCAGATGCTTGCAGTTGGGTGGCACTACCAAGCGACTGCACTCCCACTACAGTGGCCGTGGCCAGTTGTGGTTGTTGTGCTAGAAGGTTTGTGGCAACCACCGTACCAGAAGTTGTCGCTTGCGGTACAGTAGCTACAACCTGAACCTGCTGCTGTTGCTGCGTACCACCACTAACAGTAGCACCTTGTACCACCTGCTGTGGTACTTGTTGCTGAGCCTGCTGCTGCTGTGCCTGCTGCTGGGCTTGTTGCTGTGCCTGCTGCTGTGCCTGCTGCTGTGCCTGCTGCTGTGCCTGCTGCTGGGCCTGCTGCTGTTCTTGGGCGGCCGTTTGTTTCTGCTTTTCCTTCGAAATTCGTTCCGCTCGCTTGGTCGCTATCTCTCCCGGTGTCAGCGGTGAGTCATAGTTCAGCACACCGTGCTTCGTTAGCACTTGCGCATGCTTGGAGTTTTTCACGCTCGACGCCACTGGCATACCGGTGGCAATGTGCTGTTTGGCCTGATTTGTCGCCTTCTTCACGTAGGACGTCTTGATGTGCTCGAACTTTTGACGCATCAGCTTGATGAAGGACGTGTTGGCATCGCACGTGTAGAGTTGGCCGGTACGCATCGAGCGAATCTGCTTCGGTGGCGACGCCGGATGCGACGGTGGTGGTGACGGGCAGGTCGAGGACGATTGTTTCAGCGGATTTTTGTTCTTTTTCGGCTTCTTCGGACTCTCGAGCAGCTTGCCTTCCTCGCGGGGCAGAATGACGGATTCGTAGCGATAGCGGCACTGCTTCGGCAGGCGATAGGTGCGCGACGACTGATTCACGATGTCCGCCACTAAATCCCAGTTCGCCGTGTGACCTGGCGAAATGAGCATCAGATTCAACGGTAGCCCTTGCAGATTCTGTATTACGTTCAGTATCGCCATATCCTCGTACACCATCCACTCCGGTGTGCCTTCCGGTTCGCTCGGTGGTTTCAGTGGCATCGCCGGTTTTATGGCCAGCATCGGTGGGAATGGTTTGATGATGCCCTTGTAACGCTGCAACTTGTACTCCTTCCGGATCTTGGCAATCTGTGGCGTCGGTCGATCGAACAGCGAACGTGGCGCATAGTACGTGTCCTCGCGTCGTATCTTGGGCGGTCGGCGACCGTCCGGATAGAAGCCGGCCTCGGATCGATTGCGTTTGTCCGCTTTCCTTACGTAAACCGGTGGCAGTTCCGCTTCCGGTATCAGATCCGTCGTATCGTACAGAAAA
Organism: Anopheles aquasalis; assembly: GCF_943734665.1. Lineage (NCBI taxonomy): Eukaryota > Metazoa > Arthropoda > Insecta > Diptera > Culicidae > Anopheles > Anopheles aquasalis. The sequence continues at coordinate 50,539,229 of NC_064878.1, read as the reverse complement.
GACAGCGAATGATCGACGTACAGATCATTGTCGTCTTGCGGAGGTGTCGGTGGACACCACATCTAGAAGATTTATATGATTTGGGTTAGGAACAAGAGCAAAATTAGTATGGAGCAGAACATAAGAGATCGTGGAAGTGTCCATCCATCATCTCACCAAAAACTGTAGCTCCACGAGCGAACAAATTTCCGGCCGAGACGAACGGACAGTCCGCGTCACAAGGGGTGCTACTACTATCACTCAATATATACTCACCGGCATCTTCTCCATCGTACTATCCGATATCCATATCTAGAGCAATTTCCGCGATACATCAAAACACAGTGAGCGATACACGCGGGAAGGCCGAGAGCAGAGCGAGCCAGGAAAAGAGAGAGGAGAGATAGAGAGAGAGAAGATGAGAAGAGCGAACGGACAAACGTTTCCCTATACAATTGATTTTGTTAATTTCCTGTTGTTTATCACAACTCCTACTACCTTCACACCTTCGATACCAGCACAGGAAGCCGACATAGATTGCAATCCTTTCGTTCACCCTAGCTATGCAACTACACCATTTCCTTCCTAGACTTTTGTATCTTCTTCGTGTTCTTTCTGGTGCTTTGAAAAATGAAAAACTGATCGCAATTCCTTGCGATGGGAAAAATAAATTGCAATTCCAAATTCAACTTCTCCGAGCCAACCGCCTTTCGGTGCCGAATATCAGGTACAGATGGTTACTTGCATCTCTGGCATACGCCCAGTTCCAGTTGTACTATATCTTGTGTTTGTTCGAAGGCATCAGAAGGTAGGTAGAAAAAATTAACAAAATAAATTATCCCCTTGCTGGTTCTTAGGTTTGTTGAGTTGGATGAATATTGTGTTTGCTCAGTTTGCTTATTTGTACGTTCGCTCAATTTCGTTTAACGCTGCGTTTAGAAGCTCCGTGACCCAACAATTAAGCAATGTTGGAATGCATGGTTGAGAGACAACGTGTGTACGAATTTTAAATGAACCTCTTTCATTTCATTCTTCTCAATAGGAATCATTCATCTTTAACTGTACATTAGTTTTGGTGCCATCAAAAAGAAATCGATTCGGGGGTTTTTCGGTGCCCCCTCTTCAGTGCACTTATTTTGCGGCAGCCGCGACCGAGTTTATGGGTGATTTGGATTGTTTAAACCATATTAATTTGCTGGGTCAATCAGTGCTATACACGGTGTGTGGAAACTGGCCACTTTGCAACTTGTAGAACGTACAATATAAACACAGCAAGATTGGTTTAATAGGATCTTCATCGCTCTCTCATATCTCATATCTTTGGATAAGATTCGCATCCTCTTTTATATAGGCTCTCTCTCTCTCTTTCTCTCTCGCTCTTGTTATGCTCTTCTCTCATCGCTTCGCTATACTTTTGATATTATTTTCTTGGGTAATTATTTGCTCTAGATAACGATAGTCGAATACCATCAGTTCCATGATAATGACCATGAGTATACCGCTTCATTGTTTCTTTCCAATACACGTGTACAGGGGTTCCACGGCGCCATAGATGTGCATTCTCTCGCTAATAAACTGCTTTGGCTTACGTCTCTTCACCCAATGCTGTACGCTATTGCTATTATGTTTTTGTGTTATGATCTTCGACAGATTGAACGATCCTTCTTTTGTGACACCAAAATAAAATAATAGAAACGCATCGCATGATTTCCGCTTCATTTTTTCGATCTCTTCTGGGCAAACCACAAAATGGCTAACGTACGTGAATGAATCAACAATCCATCAACAACTCAGCAATTACTCAGCAAGGACAATTTTTTATTCTATTAATTTCTTCTCTCCGACCTTCGTCATTTAGCTGCTTCTGCTTCTGTTTTTTTTTCTCTTCTTGCTATTAACTTGTGCTTGCCTCAACAGCACCGTCCCTTTCTCCCGCTGCATTCTCTGTGTTGTATTTCCCTGGGTTTTGTTGCTATTTCGCTTGTTCATCGCTTCTTCCTAACATACGCTTCAGTTAACGATTCTCCCGCCCCGATTCCCGTTACGAGTTATTTCAAGTGTTTCTTTTTTTCATTATATATCCATCTTCCTAGCTCTTGTGTGTATGATTGGAATAGTACTAATTATAGTTATGATATTACAGTCTGTGATTTTTTGTTTTGTTCTCATTGATTTGTAGCTAAGGAGCACATATTTCATATAGTCCATTTTAGGCAGATGTTTGTTTGCTGTTGTGTGTGGGTATTGATAGGTTCGTCATTATCATTCTTGCGTTACTCACTGATGTCCAACTAACTGTACTGCGTGTCTCGTATGAGTCTTTCTTTTTCGAATACAATAAATGCCACTGATAAACTGATCGTTGTGATGAACGTATAAAGCACATGTGGAGGCAAAGTATTTCGCGAAGCAACAGATTTAGCTTAGCGTTTGTTGCAATAATTTGTTGCGTTACGAGTCAAACTAGTAATGGAACAACGATGTTCGGTTGGGCAACATCTTTAAGGAGGGGACCACCAGTAAACTGAAGGCAAGGTAGAATAGGAACGGATCATTTCCAACAATTATTAGGAATTTCGTTACCTTTCTCCGTTGGTAGACAAAAGAGAGTTGGTGTGTGACGAAGAATTCATGACGAATGCGTACAAAAATCGCACAATCGCACATAATCTCTTCTACTAGCTATCACAGTATTCGCCGCAACGTGATGCGTGCGGCGTTTTGCGAATGCGTAGAAGAATTAGTAACTAACTATAGCAAAAGCACACGAGCTCAATCGCACGTGTGACGGATTAGTGGTGTGTTTTATGTGTGACGTGTTGGCGGTGAGTATGTGTTAAATGTAATGATAAAAAATAAATAGTGACTGATAATCTACAAACATAAGTAAGGTTTTATCACAAGGAACCGAGCGCACATGCAACACGCGCTAGCACTTAGCAGTAGAGAAAATGGAGAAAGACAGAGCGAAAGAGAGCGTGGGTCCGCGTGTGTCCTTTTGAGGGCGATTATTAGTGAATGTGAAGGGTGGTGGTTTGTGTTTGTTCGCGTGATTGAGTTCTTGATTGATCATCTCTACTAAGATATAATCTTCCGGCGTTTTATGAATTTTCCCTATACATTCTTTGCTGGGGTCCGAGGTTCACGATTAACAGTACCATTGAAACAGAATTACCCCACACAAAAGCCCCCTTCTCCCATT
>NC_064878.1:50513548-50526048 GCF_943734665.1 Anopheles aquasalis | reverse complement strand
CCAGCTGTCCCGCCGCTTGCTGCCAGCGAGAATTTTTTCCTATCCAATGATCCCGCCACACCCGTCGTTGTAGTCCCCGTAGCTCCAATACCGATCGGATCGGGGATAATAGGTGTTCCTCCTGTTGTTGATAAAGAAAGACACACAGTTGCGTTCATATATTGTTGGCATTACAATTCAAAATTGATGAAGCATGTATGTTTTTATCGAAATTCACAAAAAGCAAACAAAATTTAAGCTTGTTATCGAACGCAATATCCTACTCATTACATCCAACAACAACACGCAAAACACGCAAATTCCCAAACGCGGCAAATAAGAACTTGTGTGAACCACGAAGCATCGCTTTCGAAGCTACTAAGGACGACATTTTGGCTTCTACATTAGAAGGACAACGAACCAACGCTTGAAACAATTAATGCACATGCACTCCTCTCCTCTCCTCTACTTCCTTCCTTCCTTCCTCTTTATCTAATATGTTAAGCATTGAAAAATTGAAAAAAAAACATGAGCAATCATCTAGTAAAAGGCATTTAAATTAAACAACAGAATTCGCAAAATAACATTTCGGGGAAGCCAACACCATGCAATGATGGAACATTGAACGGTAAATCGATTAAATTAAGAAGAGAATTAGGATTTAATTATAAAAAGAGTATTTTCAATCCAATTGGCAAAAGCAAAATCATAAAATGCTCATTTTGTTTACTGTAATGTAAAAACTGAGCTCAGTGCTAAGAAAGCCAAATCACATAACGAGGAAGCAGTTATTGGAAAACGCGGGTGCAAGCTACCTGGCACCAGAGGCTGGGACGAGTTTCCTATCGTGGACGAGGGTACAGTAATCTGCCCGAAAACCATCCCGTGCCGGCCACCCTGCGGTCTGCCAGGAACATGTCCTGCTCCATACAAGACATACAAGAAGAACGCGGAAAGAACGGTGAAGGTACGTTGTTGCATTGTTGTTTGTCGAAAATAAAATAACAAAAGGATAAACAAGACACCAAATCAGAGGCGACGTTGGTATCGCGGGAACATATATCACGAGAAGGAGATAAGGAAGATTTTTTTTATGCCCGTATTATCGTCATGAAATATAATTGCAAGAGACAATCAACAAAAAAGAGACCTTTTTTGTATTCCCCAAAAAGACGCGAGTATTTCTTTGGTTTTACAACAAAAAGTCTAGCAGCAAAAAGATAAGAGATTCTTGGATGTACAAAAATCACGGAACGCACGCACGCACCCACAGCCCTACCGCTATCATGAGCTCCCTCTCTTACCTTGCTGGCTCAGCTGAGCCACCGCGGCCGGCAGTGTTGTCGAGACGGCGACCGGTGTAGCGCCGATTCCCGGTATCTTGATTTCCGCTCCCTGCGGGAAACTGGTCGCCGTCGATGCTGACGAATTGCCAGCGCTGCCGCCGTTGCTGCCATTTCCGCTCGATACAAGAGCGTGATGTGACGCAGCCCCAATGTTATTGCTACCAACAGACGAGGACGCCAATCCTCGGTTTGCTGCTTGCTGCAAGTACAAAATGTGATCGTTAGCGTAATGTACTCTCTCCTTTTTCTCTACCAATCGCAAGCAATGGAATAGCGACACGAACCTGTTTTAGTGCTTCTCCTGCCTCTTCCAGATTGCTAGACAAGGGCTCCAGCTTGAACGTGCGGATGAAGTTCGTGAACGCGGGCGTTACTGGTTTTTTCCTCCATACGGGATATTCCATCATACTACCACCGGTTTGAAGGAAAAACAGTTCCGCTACATGTTCCGAATGTCTATAAGGGATAAAGAACATATCTTTTGTTAATGTGAGAATAGATTCGCGCGTCAAACGTACTTAGAACTAACTCTTACCGATCCTTGATGCTCTTTAATCGCATATACTTGTGTTCCAGGATGAGCTTCTTGAGCGCACTGATGTCATGTTCGACGTCGATGCCCACCTCAAGCTTGATGCGTTTTCGCGAAGCTGTCGGAGACACACTGCCAGCAACAGGAGCAGCAGTCGCAGCAAAACCAGTGGCCCCTCCCGAACTTGCACCCACCGCAGACGATGGAAGCAACGCCGAGGCACCAGTCTTTACGTATAGGGTATTAACACCGGCTGTCACAGAACTAGAACTCGCTGGTGCTATGCTTTCACCACTTCCACTACCGACAACAAACGTACTCGCAGCCGCAGCTGCCCCTATTCCACTTGCTTCCTCACTTACACCTGGCGTAAGCACTATTCCACTATCCGCAGACAGGCCGGCGTTCCCCGCCACCCCGCTACACGGTGCACTTCCTGCTGTTCGTCCAGCGTACGCAACACTGGCGGTGAGGGCATTGTTAGCTTCACTACTATCACTGCAGCCCGACACGACCGGCACGGATACGGTCACTCTATTGCCATTGCCCTGGGGCAGCTGTTGCTGAACACTGCACACATTCGCGGGAATATTTACATGGCTCGTTTCACTAGAACTACCGCTGCTAGTGCTGGCACCGTGACCACCACCACTGCCGTCGAACGTAACTGGTGGATGCGATAAGGACTGGTTTTGCTGCTGCAACAGCTGCTGCTGTTGGTGCGGGAAACTTTTACTAGAGGCAACGGACAGCGACGATGACGTCGGTGTTCCGGCGGGCTGCATTTGCTGGAACTCGGGCTGCCGTTGGCCAGTAGACAAAGTCTGTAGCACTTGGTGCTGCTGCTGCTGCTGCTGTTCCGGGTTTTGCTGAATCTCATGGGAGGAACGCGACATTGGAGTGTTGGCAGCGTGCGAACCAGTCGTAAACTGTGAAAAGGAAGTGTTGGCGAGTGTTAAAAATCGAGCAAACTAAAGGTAAACAGTTGAGTCAGGGGGATTCCCGTGCCCTACCTGGACTGTTGTGTTGCTGATGTTCAGAGCTTGAGCCTCGGTCCCAGCAGGAAGGGCTTGGTTTAGACCACGGTGCCCTCCCGCCGATTCGGCTTCATTCATTTTTTATACATCTGCGGAGAGGAAAGAAATCGAAAGCGGAAAGCGGACGAAACGCGCCACACATTAATGACTCACACGGCAAGAGTGTAAAAAGTGCGAAGACTTGTATGTTTAACGATCAGACAAATGCCTCGATTGTAATCTTGTTAACAGTTAAAGCTTCCAAAATAGAAACAGAAACCGTTCATTACAAAAATAAGTTGGTTTTATCATCATTGAAATCTCGCTCGGCTGTCCTGATGAGCTCCTGATGCGGACAATTCCACGCTATTGTTTCCGGATTCCTTTCCGTTTCTCGCGCTAATCTATGAACCCGAAAATCCTGGGATTTTCCGGTGGCTTTGTAAACAAGCGGCAGCAGCAGCTGCTGTCAAACGACGAATCCCGCCAACTCCGCTTCACCCCTCTCCCTGCACCCTTCGACCCTACAAAAACCGGGGCTGAACGCAGACCGCAGCCGCATTCGCAACCACCGCAGCCTACTTTGACGGCGAATGGCGTGGATGGCGAAGATCGCTCGGTCGGTCGGAATCGCGAATCTTTTCACACGCTAATTTCCATCGCAAGATGACATCAGAGTAGACCGTGCGGGGCATTCCCGGGATCCCGGGCATTTTTCGGGAACCAGCGACCCCTCCTCCGAGACATTTAAATGTGCGTGAAAATGGAATTTACCGGCTTCGAGAGGGTCGGGGAGACGCTTTTTCGTAAAATCATGACAGAAAAGTGACGCCCAAAGCCATTTCTACCTTCGGGAAACGCTGAAAAGCGTGCGAAAAAAATCATTCCCCGTCCGCCACATTGAAAAACCGCGCACCATGAGGCCCGGACGCCGAGCAACGCCTTTCGACCATCGCGAACGACGAAAAAAGGCCCAGCGGCAGCCATCTTGCTTTTCGCGGGCGAGTCTCTTCACACTCTTTCTCGTCCGTACCTCAACTGGAAGGCGATTTCGATCGGAGATGGTCGATAAATGCACACATCGCGTCGATTTTCGCACTAGCACGTCGTGATCGGGCACTGCACAGCATTCGAAACCGCTTTTCCCGGCACTGTTCGCACTTTCTTTGTCTGGTAATTTTCCTCTCTCACCACGATTTTTGCGAACGCGACGGCGAGGTCTGGCTGCCGGAAAAGGAAAAACTCGAATGCCGTCGCGTGCGCAGCAGGGCGTGCGGCGTAGCTGTCAAACTTCCACGGTTCTTCGCGGTGTATTCGTCTCGCGGTGTAACTTTTTGTTGGGTAAATTTATCCAATTTCACTTACCAACAAAACCGAATCGGGCGAATGGAGCTGATTACAAGCAATGAATTGGTTGAAATACTCAAAAATGCACAGTTTTTTAATGAAATTCAGAAATTTTGACCGCGTCACGCTACCAACATAACGAGTTCAAACGCCGCTTGCTCGGGAAGAAATGGAGCCGTCTTATGTTGCGTTTCATATCCCAAAAGTGTGATTTTCGGAACCAAAATTCTCACCAAGACGGGCTTCTTCGTTTTCTCGCTTCTTAATTAATTCTTTGTTGTTATCGCGGAGGAAAATCAAAACAAATTGATACGCGCCGCAATCGTGGGTGAAACAATAGGTTGGATTCGGTAAACGGAAGAGTGCAAATGCGCAGACGGAAGCGATGTGTTCCTTGGTAGCAGATTATGGCGATAGTGCCGGTTCATCGGAGTCAGAATCGTCGGAAAATAACACGGTGAAAGATGATCCTGCCCTCAAGGACGACGAAAAATCCGGAACTAGTCAACCAAGTGGCTCGTAAGACACGGGAATGTACCAGTATCCTTCCCATATCGTACGCTAATCGGTGGTTATCTTGCAGCAGCGTGAAACCCTTACCCAGTGCCAGTGCTATGCTGCACTCGAACGCACGGATCATCCCGGGCAGCGTATTCAGCAATCCGTTTCGCGAGGCCGAAGAAGCCAAGCTGGCCAGCCTGGAAAAGCACGTGAAGATGGTCGACCCGGAAGCGAACACGGCCGAACAGAAGCGCAAAGTGTGCTGGAGCTATAAGAAAGGCCGCTGCCGGTTCGGAAGCAAATGCAACTTTGCGCACGACTCTGACCTCATGCTGCGTAGGGAACTGGCCGGTGGTGGTGCTGCTGCGGGCGGTGAAGCTGATACAGAGGACCGGACAGCACTTGCAATGGATCCAGAGTCTGGTGCGATCCCGGAAGTTCCACCGACACCGACCAAGAAAAAGCGCCCGGGATTGGCCCGTGAGCTGGTACCACCACGGAAGGTACTGCGAATGTATCACCGGGAAAAGTATGGGATGCTGAAATAGTAGTCGTCTTCAGTAACATTTGGTTTTTGACCTAAAGCTCTCAGAGAGCAGTACCAGTGGTTGGCAATGGCCAACCGGTATGCCTATCCAGGACGTAGTTGACACACGAATAGCTGTATTTCATCCTGATTTAGCCCTTCTGTAAGATATGCACTAGATGTATTGAGTGGTGAGATGAGTCTTATTACGTTTTATTTACAGCCGGGGAATGTACTGTACGCGGGTACTAGTGGAACGGAAATAGATGGTTTTACTTTTTGCTCCTTTAAGCACATTTAGCCACGTGTCTCGCGATCAATTTATCCCAGCATCGGTGATCCGAACTGTTGCCTTGGCGCCCGTTCGAAGGTGCTTGCTCTTCCAAACCTGCACAATCCTTTCACCGTTATCGTTGGTCTTCCGCTTCGTCAACAGTAGCAGCCTCGTGTCCGGTGCACTTTCCCAGGACTTGCCCATTGCCAGATAGCTTCCGGAGGGGGTTAGCTTCCGTTCGCTCGCCTTTGCTCCACCCTGTGACCGTAGCGTAATATTGACGAGCACCACCGCTACCGAATGCTCCGCAGCGAACCGGCGCAAAGCGCAGATTAGCGCCCTCAGAAATCCGACCGAACCTAAGGGGCTACCTGAACGAAGAGGCAGGTACCAGAGCGAGGGAATCGAATTGATGATAAGAAGAGCTGGAGCAGGATCGTCTTCCGCTCGCTTGTTCTTTGCCAGCTGCTGGATCGCTTGTAGTAGCAGCTCGGGATTGAACACACGTTCCACCTTGATGTTGTCCAGTGTGCGCGCCAAACTTCGTTCGGTCAAATCCTTGTGCTGTCGTTCGAGAATTTGCTGGATTTTGATGGCAGAAAAGGCACACTTTGTGTCGATGTAATAGACCGGCCGGTTGCTGCTTGTGAAGGCCACATTCGCGGCCAGCGTATGACAGAGTTGGGTTTTACCGGTACAGGAATCACCGCACAGTTCGTAGATGTGTCCCGGTCGTAGGCCACCTTTTAGGAGTTTATCGAGCTCGGTGATGCCCGTCACGATCGGACGCCGTTCACGATTGGCCAGTGAGGCAGCGCTCTGGATCAAAGGCGTGAGTTGTTGCGCCAGCTGTGATCTTACGGAGACGAAGGCAATAGGCGGTAGATTCGCGATCTTCGCAAGTCTACCGCCATTGATTTCAAAGAAACTTTCCAACGTAGTAACACCGTTTTTGCCCAATAATCCTATCACGTACGCGGTCAGTAGCGGGTGTAAATCGGGTGAAAGTGCTGTCTCGTCCATGATGAAGAAGCGCCGGTACAGTCCGAATCGGAGAAGATGAAAATAAAACAAAAAAGGATGTTTTGACAGCTGATCTAGTGATCCCAGCTGATTCGCGGAGATCTAGGTGAATGCGACGATTCGTTTCAAATCTAGCCAACAAAATGGTGCAAATAATTGGTAAGAAACGGAAATACGGCGTATCGCGAGCTTTCCTAACTATAAATGGAATACTTGCCTGCCAGATATTGGAGCAAACCTGACCGATCCGATGTACCAGGGTATCTACGGAGGGAGCACGAAGCACGTGCCGGATCTCTCTAACGTGCTCAACCGTGGATGGACCGGTGGACTGGACCGCATTATCGTGACCGTTGGCACCCTTACTGACTGTGAACCTACGTTCGATATCGTGAAGAATGATGGTAAGAATTGGGATCTATTCTTGTTAAGGTTCCGCGAACTATATTTGCTTCTTCTACTTTCGCTTCCAAGCAAGACTCTACGCTACTGTTGGATGCCATCCGACACGGTGCGGCGAATTTGTGATTGATCCGGAATCATACTACACCGCACTGTGCCGGCAGATCGTGGAACACCGTGACAAGGTGGTAGCGATCGGTGAATGTGGACTGGACTACGATCGATTGCACTTTTGCGAGAAGGACATTCAGAAGCGCTACTTCGAGAAACAGCTTGATCTGGCGGAGAAGTACGATCTGCCGTTGTTCCTACACTGTCGCAATGCTCACGATGATTTTGTCGAGATTTTGTTCCGCAATCTGGCGCGACTGCCACGGCGCGGTGTAGTTCATTCGTTCGATGGAACGCTGGCTGCAGCGGAGCAACTGATTGCGAGCGGCTTCTACATCGGTCTGAATGGTTGTTCGCTGAAAACGGAGGAAAATCTGGCCGTTGCAGCGAGCGTACCGGAGGAGTGGATTATGGTGGAAACGGATAGCCCGTGGTGTGAAATTCGTCCATCGCATGCCGGTTCAAAGCACGTGCAAACGAAGTTTCCGGTGGTGAAAAAGAAGGAGAAATGGGAACCCACTTCCCTTATCTCTGGTCGCTGCGAACCCGTTATGATACTGTGAGTCCAACTTGAATTCTGTTAAAAAGCACCGATTGTTTCATTAGTCTTGCATTTATTTCTAGCCAAGTTCTTGAAGTTCTGGCAGGTGTGAAAGGAAAATCGGTGCCGGTATTAGCAGCGCAGTACTACAGCAATACCATGAAAATGTTCTTCCCGAATGAACAAGCTGCTTGTCGTGAGGATGTAGGTACGAAATGAAATAAACGTTTCCTCTGACGAACAAACTCCACTCTCTCTCTCTCTCCCTCTATTTCGCAGCGCGAACTAGCCATGAATCAGCCCTCTTAGCGTGAGATTTTAATAATAATTTACAGGCAAACACGTACACGTAACGATGAACCGCACGCTTAGTTCCATTTCTTAAACTCGCAACCCTCGGGTGGATTGATGGAAACTGGCTTGGCTCCAACCTCGGACCAGTTGGTGCTGAGGACGGTACCGTTCGACTCGTAGTACGATTTCATCATGGCCTTCTTCGTGTCTTCGTTCGCATCGGCATAAATCTTCCGAAACAGCTCGTTCACACTGTCCTCTTTGTCCTAAAATTAGAACCCAATCAAACGACGCACATGATGAGGCGCAATGCGGAAGGGAGCCGAGGGGACGGCCAAGACAACAAATGCTTCGCAAACAAACAACCTACCTCTTCCTGGTCAATTTCCTTCGAGATCTTGTCCCAATTGTGCTTGGGTTTTCCCGCCACCGTAGTACTGGCGACGGCAGTAGCAGCAGCAGCAGGTGATGATTCTGCGGTTTGCACCGGTCGTTCCAGGGCTTCCCAGCGCTGACCGATCAGCTTGGCTAGCTTGATCTCGACCTTGCTGGCGGTCGCCTTGTGGCTGCTCTGCTCGACGTTGATCGGATTCCAGAGGGACAACGAGATCGGTTCAATGTCGTCCGCCTGTAGCTGCAGGCTGTTTTGCTCCAGCTGTACCGAGTAGTTCTTATCCGACGCATTTTTCAACAGCACCGTCACCGTGACGGCCGTCTCCGTCTGATACCAATCGTATTTCACTTTGGCCATGCTAACTGCTGTGGAACTGCGCCCGCTTACGTTCTCTCTGGTCTGTTCTGTTCGATCGCTGCTTCTCTAGTGCGTGCTCGTGAAGATAAGGGCCTTCCGCCTGATAACGCGCTCGGGGTTTTCCGCGAAGATAAAAAACAGTTTTGTGTTTTTCTAGAAACGTCCGCACTGTCAACACCCACCAGCGAAACGATCAAAACGTTCAAAATGGCCGATCAGCTGTCAATGCCCGACGTCTTTGTTTACAAATTTGGCAACGCTCGTCGCGACGAGGGGGAGGAAGAGTTTCCCACCCACTGCGTAGTGAAAAGCGAAGAAACGTGTCCGAGGAAAAGCGAACCGTGCACCCTTTTTGTGGACAGCAAAGGCTGAGAAACGCCGAAATTCCAGACTGTTGAGAGCAGGATTCAGGAACCAAGTTAAATTCCCCATTCTCGCGAGTGTCCGCAGTTTCGTTGGCCATCGTCGTGTCGGGGTGAAGCGAAGAAAAGGGTTGCGAGGGCGATGAGCCGTGTCCTCCGTGCGGATCATGAGTGAAAGGCACCTCCGGCCAGGGTCCATCAACAGCACCACCAGCAGACGAAACAAGGACTGGAGTGGGTGCAGTAAAAGGAAGAAAATCGTAGTAGCCTCGATCGCAGTTGCTTCGGTTTGCTAAATCGCTCCCGTCGTCGGAACACACAGGAATCCCATTCGGATTCGGATTCCCTTCCGTGCGGCTTTCCATTCGTCTGTCGGGCCGTGAAGGAAGCGGAGCGGAGAGGAAGGTCCACGGCGGAACCGTAATTCAATTAATGAACTAACTGTAACCACCCCTTTCCCACCGTCGTGCACTGACGGAGAGAGAAACGCCAAGGCAGCAGCAGCATCGCGAAAATCAAAACGTACAAGAAAACATGAAAGCGATCGAAGCGAAGATTGTCGTGCTTGGATCGCAAGGTAAGCATATTTCGCCGTGGCTTAGTGGTGGGGCCAATGTGGGCCATTTTCGTGCGACGGTGACCTTTACCTTGAGCGTGGATGGTACTTTCGAAGCGGGCTACCATTAGAGAAACAACCAGAAGCACGCCTGCCAGTGACGAATTGCGACCATTCGTCGTTCGAAAGAAGTTCCCCGATATTGAAGCCGAGGCGATCGGTCCTCCAGCTGCTTATCGTGACGCTGGGGAACTACTTTGATGCACACGCTTCTCGTGGCATAACGGTTGCTGCGCATACGGCTAGGAACGCGTTTAGTTATTCATCACTGCCCACTCCCAGTAGCGTGCGGCAGGGCGCGTGCTTATCAGTGCAGAAAGCGCGAAGCGGGATCCAAGTTTCCGATTCGCGGCGCGGCGTACCCCGCTAGTCCTACGACAGCGGGGATCCACATTTCGCTTCGCTTCGTCTTTTATGACACGCTTCCGGATAAATATTTTTGGCACCATTTCGTGTACGGCGGCTCCGATCCGATGCTTATCGGATTGCGGATTGCAGTATGCTGGGGCTTCGGCATCGTTAAGTCCTCTCCCTTAAGCCCTCTGGAGAAATTCGCCTTTTTTTAGCAAGGAAGCGTCCTCCTGTTACCATGTCCGTATCCAGCTACGATAGGGTTTATCTCTAGTTATCTAATTTTCAATTAAGAGAGCCTTCCAGAAGATCCGAAGGTGTTCCATCCACACTCACTGATAAGGCGCGCTATGCTGACCAAACAAACGACGAATGCAACCGCTGACTGGGTCCATTCTTGGTGCATTTTCCTTTGTCTAATCCCACACTCCCGTAGGTGTTGGCAAAACGAGTCTCGTCGTGCGTTACGTATCCAATGTATACACCAAAGAAATCTCGCCCACCATCGGGGCTTCGTTTTTCACATGCAAAGTAAATTTGGAAGATTTCAAAGTAAAGATGCAGGTAAGAAGGGAGAATGGAGTGGCAGTTGGAGATCGAGAACGGTATTCTAATCTATTCTAATCTGTTTCCGTTGTAGGTATGGGACACGGCAGGACAGGAGCGGTTCAAGGCGATGGCACCACTGTACTATCGCAACGCCAACGCGGCCCTGCTCGTGTTCGACCTCACGCAGTACAACTCCTTCAACGATATTAAGAGCTGGGTACAGGAGCTGCAACGTAACGTGCAGGAACCGATGGTACTGTCACTGGTAGGCAACAAGCTCGACCTGGAAGCGAAACGGGCCGTCTCCCGGGAAGAAGCGATGCTGTATGCGAACTCGATCGGTGGCAACTACTTCGAGACGTCTGCGTTGCACGATCAGGTACGGAATGGCTTGTGGCTACGAGGCGCAGTTCGAGTAATCTAGATCGATTTGTCTCTTCTTTCCGCTTTGCAGGGTATAGAGCAAGTATTCATATCAATAGCGGTAGGATTAATTAAATTGTCGGGTGAAGACGTGTGTTCCTCGTTGAAGCGATACGAATCAAATGACTCACTCGTGCTCTCCGGTTACTCCACACGTAAGCACGCACGGAAAGGCTTTTCAAATGTAGAACCTCGAATCACTAACGCTTTCCTCTTTGCAGGTGTGAACGGTGTGGTGCAAATGGGCATTCCCGTGGAAAGTGACAGCATCCTTAGCGATGGTACCGGCCGACTGGAAACACCGTCCTGGAGCCGGGATCATATAGCGCACGGGGATGAGCAGCGCGTCGGATGGTGCTGCTACTAATCGCCCTCCACCGGAATCCGTTGCCCCGCCCCCGGTTACGCCGGTTCGATCGTAATTCCTCTATTTTTGACACTTTTGCTCGATCGACACGGAGCGAGGCCGCACGATATGCTCAAGTTTTGAAGAGATTTGTGATAGCTTTTTATATTTATATTGAAAGACAAAGAACGACACACGGCTGTCAATACATTCGCTTTGCGACAAGGATACATATTACTACTAGGGCATTCAATTTCATTGCGTGGCGTATCCGTATCGTTCGCTCCCCTCCAGCTAACTACCGCGCTCTACACAGCCACACAGCCTTGCCAGTCTTGCGTAATTGCATATTCGATCGTGCTTCCAGTGTTCGATACCAGAAACCCAGGGCGCGATTCGGAGTAGTAAATGAGAATGCGAAATCATCCAGCTGATACGGTAGAGTGTAGTACTTACTAGCAATAACGCTGTGACACTTGATACGATCTCTTCACGCACGCGCCAATAAGCGATCCAAACCACCCCCGCGTGCTTCGTTCTTTCATTCTTTTCCGCGTTGGAAAGTCTGGTGGCTGCTTTTGTGATCCAGTGGAACAAAACACACAGACACCACAGGCCACACAGGGCCCTCCGTTCGAGGCGAGGCGTGCTACAGGTTTCTCGATTTCAGTGGACCTCGCTGCTCTACGAAGACAGACATTCATCGACGAATATTTACTTGTAGGAATACTATATTTAGTTAAGCGAAAGTCAATTATTACGAAAACTTTTCCTTCCGTCCCCCGTCTTCTTTCCTTCTCCCTCTCTTTCTCTTTCTCTCGGTCACCGGGATGACCTCGCGTATTGTTTTGCATTTTCATTCCAAATCATTTAATTTCTTCATTTCTCATCGTCTTCACATTATTGTTTTAAAATAAACTATTTTTTGAAGAGCTTTACTACTGTTTAGAAGCTGCCGTACCGTTTTTATTTGCAAAAGAAAGAAAACGAAATTAATCCGATTCGTAATCCGTCGTTTTTTTTCGAAAGAAATTCAATCACCTCAACATCCAAGGAGCCAAGGATACGCACTTCGTCAGCTGCTTCTGCAACGGCAACGGTCGGTGTCAGCGTATGTTGTGCAACCTGTTGCCATGGCAACGCGTACGAAACAACAACGCCACAGCAGCCATAGCGGGAAGAAAAAGCAGGTAAACAGACAGGTGCGATG
>NC_064878.1:50506048-50508548 GCF_943734665.1 Anopheles aquasalis | reverse complement strand
CGTTGGGTCACGGACGTGGTGGTCACATTGTGTCAACACTAACAGAATCCCATTTATACCATCGCTCGGTCTACGCTGCTCGGCTCCGCTACCCACGTGCAGAGGTGGAGCGTGACTTTGAGGCGGCCATCACGAGGGAAGAGCAGCGTGTCGAGATGCAGCGGAAATTGCTGTTGCTGCACCGGAAGCAGCTGCGCGAACGCGAAAGCGAACTGTCGCTCGATCTGCACAATGCCAAACTCATCGGTGACACCACGGTACGCGAACGCGAACTGGAATCGTTGCTCACGAAGCTACAGCGTGAGGTAGGTCCGGGGCCGAATCTCCCTTCCCAAATGGCCGTCGCTCTGTCGCTTTCTTCAAATTGAGTTTCTTTCCTTCATTTCCCGTCCATGATTGTCAACGAAATAATGCGCAACACCGAACGAAGAAACAACGCGAAGAAACGGAGCTGCTGTTTGCCGAGGAGCATCTGAAGCTGAGGGAGCGCGAACAGCTGGTACACTATGTGGCGGCAGAATCCGGCCACTCCGCACACCCCACGAACCGACCGCTGGAACAACGGTATCAGTCCGCACTCGAGCAGCTGGCGGTCCAGAAGCAGAAACTTTACGATGAAATCGATCGCGTAAGTTGAATGCTGGGCTCGTGAGAGCCCTCCGAACGGACGTGACGGTACCACCAGATGAAACGAAAATCGGGGCGAAAAACGCGAAAAACTAAAATCCTATCACGCCCGTTTGCCATAGTGGATTATGGCAAACTTTAACCGCGCCCACCTCCGGCGATAAGTTTGGCCAAGTTTGTGTAAAGTAAATGCAAACCTCCTCTCACTCCTGCAGGCATACTCTTCGCTGGGCGCACAATCCGTGGCCAACGAGTACACGTACCGGACGGTGTCGGAGCTACGGAAGGTGGCAACCATTGCCGGTGAAGAACGCTATCCGTCGGCAAGCCGGCAGAAGGTAGATCTCGCGGTGAATCCTAACGACGACGAACAGATTGCTGCTGCAGCACGAGTGAAGAATGAAACGACGGAGAGTCAGGTGAAGGTTCGTGTCTTTTCTGTGCGAGTTGATGAGGAATTCTTCGTGTTACTAACACCAACGCCTTTGGTGGGTTCTTTCTCGCTTTTTTTCCAGCTATACGATGAGAAGATGCGAAAGATGGAGCAGCAGGTAAGGGTGCTGGAGCAGCTGAAGAGTGATATCAACTATCGGAAGCCCTTCTAGCTTTCCTTCTGCCAGAGCTAGCTCGCTTGCACATTACATCTTGGTAATAACTTGCCAGGTTTAATAAAACACGATCATTGGTAGAGAGACAGAAGAGCGAGAGCGTTGGAACGTTGATATGGTTCCCAATGGGGCGAGGAATCAATGTCTTCATTCGCATTGGCAGCACAGTCAGGCACCGCAGCAAACTCGTCAGCAGCGCACTACCGGAATGTGAAGACAATCCGAACCGACGATGAAGTGATCATTGGGTGAGCGATGGATCCTAGTGGTGGTGGTGGTGGTGGTGGTGGTGGTGATGGTGGCAGCGGTAGATGAATGATGGAAAATGCAACTAAACCCCCCAAAGGCGGGCCCCCGTTCCCGTACGGAATGGTTGCTCCATGTATTATGTTTCTCATATTTCACTGGCCCTGCAGCTGGCCAGCAGCAGCACGAAGAGGAGGAGCAGCAAGTGCAGCAAAAAAAAATGAAGAAAAACAGCCACCTCGATCCAGCAATAGAGATTTATTGCACGCTGAGTACCCAATTTCAGGATCCACAGCATGCATCCCATGTGCATGGTGTGGAGTTTCTATGGTGATGCTGTGCTGCGCTCTGTGCTGCTCTGCTTTGAGCAATTCGAGCGATTGGCTTTCCGTGCTGAGCTGGCCAAAAGCGAATCTCGTTCTTGTTCCTCCGGCCCTTTTTTTTCTTCTTGCATTTCCTTCAATCGGCTACGACTGGTGACGCTTCGAACTGGTGTCTCACACACATGGTAAGTGGTACCACTTGGCCGGCTGCTACTTGTTTCTTGACTTCATCGTAGCGCTACGAGCCATGACCATGGACAATGGTCGACAGTCAATGCATGTGTGCGTTGGGAATTTATCGACGACAGTGGATGGATAAATCCGATCTAGACGATCTGTCATCTCCCTTTTCTACCTTTCCCCCTTGTACCAGCTCCCTGGCCGGAGGACAATCGTAGGAATATTTGCATCACATTTTGGCAGATGATTTAGTACCGCTGCTGCTGCTACCATCGCCAAGCGAACACTGAGCGAACGTGGAGCAGCAATGAAGCATGGTTAGCGATGATCCCGGATTACGACCGCTCGCTACAATGACGAAAAATGAATGAAAAAAAAGTAACGAAGGCCAGCGGCACCGTGCATCCGCGTGCTGTGTCCTGTGAGGTCGTGTCTCCATATGGCGCTTACATTAGGGAACGAACGAGCTATCGTGCTGCTGATAACAATTTAACGATGAGTACGTGTTGCCATTTT
>NC_064878.1:50496048-50501048 GCF_943734665.1 Anopheles aquasalis | reverse complement strand
TCCTGAAGTGTATGGTGTGCTCAGGTAGGAAGAGAAACTATTTCATCAGTTACAAAGCTGTCAGCGGACCAGCGAACCAATGGTTCGTTCGTTTGCATTTATTGTTACCCGGAACTCGGATCGAATCGGATCAGAGGAAGAGAGAGAGACAGCGTCCTTTTCCCGAGTTTGGCTCAAACAAGCGTTTTCTGTTGCCGCATTGTGCAGGACCATTGGATCAACAATCATGCGCACGGCACTGCCCGGAAGGGAGTTTAAACTTTAAATCCGTCAAAACTCGTACCACGAGCGATTAGAAACGAAGTTACACCGTTCGATTTGATGCAGGGCGCGAAATTGCGTTTGCATTCACATCAGAGACACGGTGCGTCACGTGGTGTACTGTTGCGGTTCAAAATATCAAATAAGTTTCCAAACGGAAAATGGGCCCAGGGGATGGAATTTAGTAATCATCGGGTGTGCAGCACCATCGTTGGCGTTGGTGGCTTCTCTCGAGGGCGTGTTGGAGAACATTTTGTGGAAATAGAGGCGCCATGGCGGTGAGTTTGTCTGATCGTGTGTTCATTATAAGTTTGGTCCAGTAACATCCCCTGCCATCCATCTCGACTAACGAGAGAGAGAGAGCATTTCAGCGCGGCAACAAATGCGAGGTGGGCGATTGTACTTTGCTACGACCCCGGGCTACCTAGGGTAGTGCTTCGGAGAATTCCGAGTAATCCATGCAGAAGCTGTGGGATGTTCTGGTTGAGTGATTCCTATCACTGGACCCCGATTGCCTTACAGATGAGCGGAAGGTCACACACCAAACGTGTCGCCAATACGGCCATCGATTGCCGGTACCAGAGTGGCTCCAGTACATAATTGAATTCCAATGTTTTTTATGCTTTACATCGAAAAAGCAGTCATGCGATGCTAATCGGTTGCCTGTGTGGGATGCTGGATGGCATTTTTCAATTACACAGATTGACTACATTCGTCCTACATTACATGCTGGTACTGCGGTGGTGGGACTTGAACTGTCCCCAATGATGAAATTCTTCAAAAGGAAATCATCTCTTGCAGCAGGTAATCCGAGACGCCCCCCGGGGGGTTGCTTTACTTGATCGTTGGTTCCAGGAACTAGCTTGTTAACTCTGAAACGTCTGGCATGGAAATGATTTTAATTCTAGGACCAAACCAAGTCGTCCCATGCCAGTTAAGTACATTTGCCTTTTACTGACGATAAATGGTCTGCCAGTGCGGAATCGATAAGCCACACTCATTAGCTTGAGCTACACACGAGCGCATCCAACAAACAAACACATCATTTGATGCTTAACCTCCCCTGTTAACATGCTGGTATGTAAAGTGTTTTTAAAATGCCTTCCTACTGCTTATCTAGACAGCGAAGACATGCCACATGGCCTGTGCACTCTACACATTAACCTTTGTCGCTTGTTCGCCTGTGTCACCGGAACACACATGACTCTGCTGCCGCTAACAACCCACCACCGCCAGCGCACCAATTACCGCCAAACGGGTTATGTTTAAAGCATTTTACTTACTTTTCTTACAACCTTTGCTGGCTGCTACTGCTGCTAGTCCTGCATCCTCCGGCTCCTGGTTGGTACATAATTGCATACATTCTTCCTCCCAGGAGCCGAGCCAGGCGCGTGTATGCAAATGACGCCCCGTTCCGCGTTCGCGAAAGAACAATGTTTACTAGCCGCGACGCGACGCGACACGACGCGATGCGAAGCGAAGCGAAGTGGTGTTTGTGTTTGGCAAGTTTTATGATAGCGAGTGTGTGCGCTAGGATGTACAGGACATCCGTGACAATCCCATGGAACCGAACCTCCGGACTCCGGGAACCGCGGAAGATGGTGCATTAGCTTGGGTCTTGTTTGACGCGCTCTTCACGGGTTTGTTTGGTTGTTGGTTCTTCTTCTTTTCTCTTGTTGTTGTTTATTGTACTTCTTGTTGATATTGCTGTAAAAATATGTTTACGATACGAGCCGTGGGTAGCGAGGTATTAAAGTGGATAACCCTCTCCAGGGTTTAATCCTTCTTGAGGTCCTAGTCCTGCAGCCCGGCGACGAGGAGCACGTGAGTTCGCGTGAGGGAGTAGAACAAACCACCGATTACCGAGGACCACGTGGCCGCGCGTGTAGGTTTGGCTAATGTGAGAATAATTAAATTTTTCTCTCTTTCATGAGGATAAATATTTACAACCGAAGACAACAACGAGGCGACGGTGAGGACGTTTGCACAGGACCAGATTTAATTATCTCATTCATAATGAATCCGTCCTTTAGCCTTTTTCGAAAACAATGCGAGTGCGTGTCGGTACCATCGGATCTTCCCGAGAGGCGACCGGAGATGGTTCGGTTGTAATCGTAATCCCGGCGCCTTCCGGCGAATCCCTTCACATCTGCATACGAGCAAACCGACCGATTTGACCTTTGCTGGCCTTTGCAGCCCTTTTGTCCCAGCTCTCGGTAATCCGCCGTTCAGTTGCCGAGCAAAATTACTTCGCATTTCTTTCCCCCGGAACTCCCGGGACCTCGGAGACTCTCGCCGTTTCACAGTACGTCCCTGTTCCTCCTCCCGGGTGTCTGGAGGGATTTTGCTGAATTGAACAGATTTGTGCACGGGGTCCCCCGGGCGCCCCGGCACCGAATCATCGCTTGATTTGGCACCACGGGCTCGGTTGGTTGGTCGGTGGGATCAACGGTGGAAGCAATAATGATTGCTCGGTTGCTCGGCTGGTATGCACACCGCCACAGTCGTATGTGCGCCAGCAAAGCAACAATGTTGCTGACAGAGAACCATGTCCTTCTTCTCTTCCATTCCAGGAATGTCGGATTAGGGTGCGCCAAGATGTTCTAGACGTTCAAACGCAGGCGATCTTCGTTTTCTGCCAGGGGCATCCAACTTTAACCGAGATTGATACACCTCCCGTACGACCGGATTATAGTGTAAAGCGAACGAGCCAGAGCCAGAGAAAGTAGATTCGAGGCAAAAGGGAACAAATAGGACCGCATGGTGCTGGTGCTGGTGCTGGTGCGTGGTTACGAAAAACGGGAATGGAAAAAGGGCGTCAAATGAATGTGTAAGCGAGGGCAAGCTCTGCGCATTCGCCGTCCATCGGGATGACATAAAACGATTTGTCTTGAGACGCGGTGCGGATTGATTGATTTGAATCAGATGCGATCCATCTGGTCTGGTATGGCCGGGAAACGAGGTCTTAATGGAAAAGCAACGACAGGGCAGTGAGTGCGCGCGCGCCCGCCTGGTGTTCCGGTACCGGTGCTGCTCCGTCAAAGTGCAATCAATTCCATCACTTATGAACGATCGGAATGATAAAAAACCCTCCGGTTGCAAGCACCAGCAGTGCTCCCCTTTGTCTTGATTGCATCGAAGACGGTGGTTCTGGTGGACTTCGATTAATCATAGCCACGAACAGGGAATGCCGGGGCATCGCAGACTCATGCCAAGCCAGCCTGATGCTGCTGCCGATGCTACCGATGCTGGCTGTGCATGGCTGTGAATTGGTAGATTGATGGAGTTGATTGGAAAATTGAAAACTCTGTAACGAAC
Organism: Anopheles aquasalis; assembly: GCF_943734665.1. Taxonomy (NCBI): domain Eukaryota; kingdom Metazoa; phylum Arthropoda; class Insecta; order Diptera; family Culicidae; genus Anopheles; species Anopheles aquasalis. The sequence continues at coordinate 50,497,469 of NC_064878.1, read as the reverse complement.
CTTGGCTGGCTGGTGCAGACTGTTACAGTTTCCGATCCGTCGGCAGAAGAAGTAAGTCTGCCCTCGCGCGTCTCGCGTCGTTGCCCCTCCCCCCGCGGAAGGGGGAACACCGGGATGCACCAGGGATGCGAACCGTGGCAACCGTCTATCGATGATCGGCCTTTGGCCTTTGTCCTTCCTCGGCCCCTTTTTGCCCAGCCGAACCGAGCTCCGATTGTCGCTTTCCGGCACACGAAACAATGAGAAATTTATCTTTCGCCTTCCAACAACAGCAGTTGGGTGGGCGGGCGGGTGTACAAGGACACACAGGATTCACCCCCTCCCCGTCCTGGAACACCCGATGGTCCGGGAAAACGAGATTTACTGTCTGAGATTAATCCAGAAGGAAATTCAATTTCTTTCCAGCCGGGCTGGCATCTGGCAGTGAGGGGGATGGAGCGTGGGAAAATGGTGGCTCCGGTGGTGGCCCAACGCACTGCTGGAACTGGGCTGGAAGTACGGGAAAAGTGGAATTGATTGTAGGCGAAAGCAGGCACCATCTTTGGCATATGGGGCCAATAAAGCACCCCATTTGATGGGGTGGGGCCAGTGCCAACCATACCAGCTGGACCGAGTTGTTGTAATATTTATCTACTAGAACTTTACGTCCTGCCGAGACTGCTGTGGGTGGTTGGATGCGTATACACTTGAGAGCCTTAAGGTATAGACGGTGGACGGTGGACGGTGGGTTTTGGTGTTAGGCAAAACGGATATCTTAATAGATGAAATCGAATTACCTCGAGATTGAACAGCAGTTTAGGTCCTGTAAATCGAAAACAAATCGCTGGAAATCCCCATGGGATTGAACAGCATTTGAGAAAATTCACTGAATCAGTTCTGATATAAATACGATACGGAAGAATGATCGTTGTTCTGTAAATTCCCATGATATGTTGGTAGCTTTAATTGGCAACAATAGACAGTCGAGCTTGTTTACATTATTCATATTGTTTTATCGAATCCCAATCTCCCGGTGCATGGCTGGTATCCGGACGTAGTATTGACGTTGTGCATCATGTAACGCTCTGACACGTGTCTGTGGAAGTGAGAAGGCTGTCCACTCGTTATTATGTTAGCAACCCGAACCCCTCGAACCAGTTACTGTGGTTGGGAAAATTGAAAATTTCGCCGGACGATACCCTATTCCCCTTCGGCATTGAGCTGTATGCAGATCGAACGACCGGTCAATCACTTCTGTGTCGGTGGTTGGGCTGACGGATATTGTTGTTATGGTAATTACATTACACCCTGCTAAACGGATTAAAACTGGAAAAACAAGCAGACGCGCCGGTGGTCCAGAACCGGTCAGTGCTGCTGCGGTCGGATCTATCTGTTTGTTGCGCCTGGAAATGGCTGCCAGGCTGCCGGTTTGTTGCTCATCA
>NC_064878.1:50481048-50491048 GCF_943734665.1 Anopheles aquasalis | reverse complement strand
GGTTCAGCTCGCAGATGGAATGTCACATGAAACGGGCTTTCGGTTCTCAAACAAAATGCTTCCCCCGGGGGGCTCGGGGGGTTCTTTCTTAACGGGATAATTTCTGTCCACATCGTCCCAAGGCCCCGAGGGTGCACCGAGCGATGTGTTTGATTAGATTTTTACATCCCGTGACCGTCAGCCCCGTGCCCAGTGGAGTGAATCCTATGTTTGTTCTTGGTGTGCTGGCCGTGGTTTCAGTTTGCCCATGGTTTCGTTTGCAAATTGCAATTTGTTGCAACCGACGGACGCCTTTTTGTTAATCTGGTTTTCTGTGTTTGCTTAAAGTGAACGCTCCGCTGCTTGCCGGTGTCCTGGTGGTTGTACCTGCGGAAGCGGAACCACTTTGGCCGTAATGGTCAGTCTTGCTATGGTTCCCAGGGAAGGCAAGTTTGGCAGACCAGCAGACCAGCACCTGAACGAACGAGCGAGCACTCGCGGTTACCGAAGGGAAAGTGAAGCGGACATTCGTGTTTTTTTTTATCGGTTACAATGGCCCGCAGCTGAGGCTTCCGCGTGTGTTTGTCCACCAGTGCCACGCTAGTGCGAGGTGCGAGGTTACGTTATCCAGACTCCAGGCAACCGCCATACCACGGGACGAGAGTTCGAGCAGAGCATCCCAGAGCAACGGATAGCGAGCGAGTGCCCCAGATGCGCTCTAATGGCTATGTGTGCTGGTCGAGTGCTGCCTGGACCGAGTGCTGAGGTCTGAGCCCTGCAGCCAGCCAGCCAGCCAGCTAGCCAGCCAGTCTCCAACTTCATTAGCAATAAATCACTGTCAACAGTTTGCGCAAACGATTGCGCTGGCGTTGGTGGACGACGGTGTGCTGGAGGTAGGTCAGTGTCCTGCTAAAAATCCGAAAACTCCCGCCCCAGGACAAAGACCCCTGGCTACTGGTACTGGTGCTACTGGAGGAAGGGAGGGATTTTTGGAACCGGAAGTGGGTAATGAGAAAACTGGATGCCCTTAATGCGCGTACGATGCATCCGGAGTGTGATGGTGGCCAGTCGGTGGCCAGTGACATGCAAATACCGCGTGTTCTAGTGCGGCGGTGGCTGGTGGTTGGTCCTTATCCCCGAGCCGAGCTCGGGTGTGTGTCTCTGTCCGAGCCCGATGGGAGTATGGCCAGCGTGTCATTTGCTTCGCTTGGTAAAACATTTAATTATGTCGTGCATCTGGTGCGGTGCTGGGTGTGTATGGTTGTAATTGGTTTTTTGGGTGTCACACATTCAATTTACAGAAAAGGTGTAATGGTTACAGAGGAGCTGTGAAACTGCCATGTCAACTCGTATCGTTACCTGTGAGCAGAAAGTGAAATTTTTAAAGAAGCTACGAAACAATTGTTTACAACAAATGCTTTCAAGTGAGTCTACTGGATGCTCTGCGGTATTCAATCGTTAAGCCAGGGATACACGAAGCGTAAACTCTAGTATAAACTCAGAGTGTAATGCCAAAAAGATTATGCTTTTGTTCAAAAGATTATAGGCTTGCGCGGCGTAAAACCGGGTATAAAAGCAAGCGTAAACGCAGCACCAACATGAAGCGTAGCGTTATGAAGAGTTGAATGTTCTTCAATCGCCGATATACAGCTACATCATCTTAAAATATACGAAAAGATTTTAAGAAATCAACTTATCTCGTCGATTTATGTTTTTTGTGGTCAAAAACACATGTAATTGAATGTAATTGCATGATGTAATTGCAGGTGCCCGAATGTAATTGCAGTTGACGTTTCGGTATAAATTTTTATGCGATTATGGCTGCCACACGACGCGTAAACTTTTTGGCTTTATATTCTGAGTTTACGCTAGAGTTTATGCTTCGTTTATCCCTGGCTTTAAAAGTGCAACAATTTAGCTCATTATTTCCTTAAAACATTCTTACCTCGAGGAATTGGCATCATTGGTGACCAATCATGAGTCAATCCTTTTCTATGCTATGTGCATTTGGAGTGAACTGCCTCTCAGCCAAGCGATCGAGCGAAAGAGAATTTAAAGCAGTAATGTTCGAGTTTTGCATCTCTTGAATCTTCTCGTATCAGTTTGCTTTTATTGGCTTTAGCTTGTTCTGAATTTTTTTTTGTTTTATTTTTGTTAAAGAGTAGGATGAATGCCTCAAGAACAAATGTTTCACTCGAACACAAATCAATTATAAACCGTAACCAAATCATGGTCCTCTCATCGATGGAACCAATGCAATTCAATAATCAACGAACGTTGCTTGTTTGTCGTGTCCACAAGGGATGCCACATTTGTGTCTTGTAACCGGGAGACACCAGGCGCTCTGCGACACGGAAGCGCATGCTGCATGTTAACTTAATTACAATGCATTCCGTCGCAGTACCATCGGATCGGTACGCATAAATTTGCATTCCCAAACCGACTCTCCGCGGCTGCTTATCCCTCTCTCTCTCCCCTCACGTTGCGTGTATGTCAACGTGTCATTTCCCGCTTTTCAAGTAACGACAAACCGCTCCGGGAATCCGCTGGGGGCAACTATCAAGTGCCAGACCATGCCAGAGGCTTAAAAGGGCACGGAATGTGATAAACGGTTCCACACTCATTTGTCACACGCTTCCGCCGACACGTCATGGGAAGGAAATCGCGGTTTTCGCGGTTCTCCGGCCCGGCCTAACGTCTCTCCTCTTCGGTGCCGCTGAACTCCTGTGGAGTCTCTCTGCGCTCTCATGATTAATGGTAGAGGCAGGCTGACAGCTATGATGAGGGTAAGAGATTTCAATTTTAACACACACGCGCGCTCGTGCACACATACAATGAGGTATTTACTGAAGGTTTCTGGGACCCCCAAAAGGCCTGTCGAACCGCCATCGTTCTGTTTTAAGCACCTGCTTACCAATGGCAGCAGCTATAAGTCTTTGCTACGGTTGATAAGAAAGCTCTGATTTGATCAATCACTTGACAGCGTGGCAGGGCCATTTCGATCACAAAATGGTGGGAATGCTTTTACTGAAGTTCCCGAAACAAGTGAAATCGAGATGGATGGACACGGAAATGGTGGAATTGTATTCTTTCAATTTCTTCATGATCAATGTTGGAATGTGGACGATGGGTTCGATGGCCGAGTGTAGCAGAGACTAGGTCAAGGGACAAGACGATCACCAAATTGATGGATCGTCTACTGATTGAGATCGATACAAGGTGACGGAACGGAATTAATTTTAATTCATCTTACGAACACGAGCGCGGTATCGATTTATCATCTTACAATTACTCAAACCTATCACCGAAATCATGTCGACCGGTAGTGGAAAAGCATGTTGCTAGTATATTTGGTAGTATTTCATTCTACTTACGTCAGGGTCGTCAAAAGTGTTTGCATGCGGCCACCATGACAACGGTGCCACGCGTCACTTCTGTTAACGTTGCTTCCACTTCAGCCACCAGAAGAAAGCTTGTCAGTTGCACCGCATCCTAGCAGGCTAATCTAAGTAGCCCTCGACCGGATCGCGGAGGTGACGTTGGTCAAAAGGACAACCGACCACTACCGCGATTTCTCCCACCCTGCCTCTCCAACTGTCAGCCGGACTGACACCCACTGGAGAGGTTGTCAAACAGTTGGCCACCGCCTCTGCCTTGCCAAACGACTGCTGCTGTCGGGAGCGCTCTAACGAGCTCCGGTCCGGCCGCTGCGTGTCCGCTTTACTCAAAATCTCAAGAGGGTGAGCGCACTTCAAGCGATGAGGATTTTGTGCGCCACAGCCAAGTCGTCGCTGACCAGCGCTGCCATCTTCTGCCTTCCGGAACTTTCGGGACGGCTTCCGTCATGGCACCAGCAACACAACGTCATGCACTTGTCTTACTTTGTACGGTTCACTGCGCGCTGCGAAGCTGTTGCTGCTGCTGCTGCTGCTGCTGCCGTTGTTGTTGTTGTTGCGTGGATGATGATGGAGATGAATGTGCGGAAGATGAATGACAAGATATTCTTAATGTAGAATGGGCGAAAACGCCTTGGCAGCATGTTGATGGATCCCGGGAAGGGGGCCCAGAGTTGTAGTATTTCGCGCGCGTTCGCTCGCTCGCTCGCTCGCTTTCGAGTCTTTCGGGACTCGAAAGGTGGTTGGTAATTGGGTTTGCGTCTGACAGCCTTCGTCGAATTCTGACGCCCCGTTTGTGTGCGTTTATTTTTTCTTTTCGAGAGCCACACTCCCTGGCGCAGCCTCGTCCGTCTACCGCCTGCGTTCAATTTACGCCGTAATGAGGTATGCGATTGGCGCTGAAATGGAGAAAATTCCGAAAGAATGTGGTACCAGTGCGGCCGCGATCGGTGCGTTCTCGCGTGCGGAAACCGTATGCTCTTCAGCCTCATGGTGCCATCAACAGTGAGTGAGTGGAGTAGCAGGGGCGCTGTCACTGGAAGTGGTCATCTCATTAAAAATGCAATATTGCGTAGGAAGCGTAATAGGGTCACCTACTGGGACCTTTCGATACCCCGGGCCCTGGCCATTCAGATGGGATGCGTATAAAACGCGCACAAAAACAAATTACGGACCCTCCCAGGAACACGGGACAGATGCTTTTCCGCTAATGGTTTTTCAAATTACGCCAAGATAATGAAATAGTTTGGTGGGGGCACACAGTAACAGCCGAACGGTGGTGATCGTATTCAATTAAGCTCAATGATTGCATTCTAGGGTCGCTTCTAGGGGAACACACCACCTACGCTACTAATCAAGTATCTTATACCAAAAAACCTGGAGCAATTTCCCTTCATTAACCTCGAGGAATGCCGTCCTATTTCGAGGGGTCTTCCGGTAGAGTGCACGCTTTTTCTGGATCGCTGACCACCGATGCGGGGGATTCACTTTATGCAGGTCCAGTTTACGACTTCATCAGAAAAGATCCATTGCGCGGTGGTACATGTGCAGGATGTTGGAGTAATAAAAAAACGTAATTCTTCTCTTTTAATTCATTAGAGGATAATGAGAGCCATGGACACCGGGGACACGCGACGCGACAAATTTGCCTTGATTGTGTCTTTGAAGTTGTCTGACTTCGGTTGTATCTAGGCAGGAATGGCAGAGAATTCACCCATCGTGCAGCTCACGCAGCTTGGTAAAAGTTTATTTGAAGCTACATTGCCTTCACGTCATGCGCCGTCACCATGGTGACCGTTTTATCTTCCTTTAATGCCCTCCAACTATCTAGCTTTAAGATGTCGCTCCGTTTAACGCCCAGCATCAACGTCAATGACCCACTTGTGTCGTCACTGGCCTTAAAGCCACGCCACCACGGTTCCCAGACGCCCGCATTCCCGAGGGGTCCCGGGTGGCCTCGCGCTGAACCTTGTCACAGTCCAGCCCCGAAGTGCCCCGAGGGTACAGTTTTTTGGTATGATTTATGAAGCCAGCCGTCCCTCCTGCCAGTCATCCGGAACGAGCGAACCACGGGAAATCCTTTACGGAAAATTGGCCCGGCTTTATTCTGTTCCGACCGCGAACGCCGGAATTTGTTTTATTTCTGTGCGGGACCGCCGATTCGTCTTCTCGAGACCATGACGGTGGGTGATAGATTCGGTTTTATGGGTTTCTTCCGTTGCGCCCAAAAATAATTCGTCCCACATTTGTGGCAGCGAATGTGCCGTGTCTTGTCCGCGTCCGTGGAGCTTTGCGTTGTGTGGGATCATACAGTACCGGTCTTTTCTTACGAGTGGCTCTCAATATTTAACGTCCTAGGATTTTACGGAGGTTAAACAGGTGATCCGGGTCCGGTAAAAGTCCAGACAAACAGCCCGCCGAGTACGAGCGACACCTGACATGCTTATCTATGCGATTCGTTAGCGATTTGCATAAATATGCCGGCAATGTCTTCCGTGCGGCTACGCCAGACAGTTATTTGCGGGGAAAAATGCATATTCATAGAATGTCTTCGAGGGCCCCGAAACGAGCATAGTTAAGCTGTTACTGGCCATCGGTTCCGAAGTGAACCGCACAGGCCGGTCAACGGTCAACTTGGTTCCAAATTTTGAAGTCCTAGTCCGCTGGAAGGTTGATCAACTGGTAAATTGAGTTTCTTCAGTTCTGGAGAACTCCCAGGCCCGGGATCTATCGATTGCTTTTAGACAAATAGCCAAATGGGTCAACCCTTTGCGTGAAACTAGATAAAGAAGTTTCCGGCCAAAAACCTTTCACCTTCACTGAGCCTGATTGAGCGATTTCGAGCGACGGACTCGATGGGCTACTAATTTCACGCGTAGCCGATTCGTTCGTTGCCGATTGTGCACCGCAGTTCGCCGTGTCACCCGGCAAATGTGCGTGGTACCTTTCCCCAAAAAGGTTCTGATTAAGATAAGCCGTTTGTTTACAAATGGGCTCGACTCCGAGACGTCCAACACGTGTCGTGTATTGTGTCCCCACCACATGCATGCTGATAACGGTTGGACACGATTTGTCTGTTTGTTTCTGCTACGTTGTGAATTGGTTTTATCGGTCCCCAATTTACCGGTTGGGTTCAGGGGTTTATCATTCGATTAGATATAGCCAACGGAAGAACGAAACCGGGATTCAACCACTCGCCGAATTGTTAACGAGCGCTTGTTTATTCCAGCCAACTCAATTGCTTCCGGCTTGCTGAGAAGGCAGCCCATTATTCGCGCGGGGAACAAAGCAACCAAAGATTGCGTTTGAATAACGCTCAACTGATTTTGGTGGATTCCGATACTTGAGGCGAGCATTTTGGAAACAATTCGCTCAAAATTAGCCGACATGCCGGCCGGTCGGCTGGCTGGCTGGACGGTGTAGCACGAGCACTACGGCCACGATAGACTGCTCCAGGGCGACAAGAGCAAAATCTGGAAGGTTCTCTTTGTCTTTGGTATTCCAAAACTAATCCCAGCGAGCCGGTACCCGGTGCCGGTCCCCGGTTTGTGTGCGCCAGCGGTTTCTGAACGGAAGATCCAATTAAACCGAGCCCGGGCCCTGCCACTGCCGTTGGCTGTTTTGGTAGCAAAATGAGTGAAGCTGATGGTGATGTATCTTCACCTGGGGTGGAAAGACGATGAAGTCGACCGTAGCACCGAAGTCACTGTTGCGGGAGCTTTTCAACATATTAAAGCGTTGTGAAGTGGCTCTTTATCACTGAAAGAAATGTTTTAGGAACGTGTTCCACTAAAAAAACCTGGTTTCCTACTTAAAACCAATCGTTGAATGGATTAAAATGATGAAGCACAATTAAAGCCTTTCAATGACCAGGGGATTAAACAATTGAAATGAATTGGAAGCAATCATTTGAATAATGGCTAAACAATGTCACTTTAAAAGCCCCTCCACGAACATTAAATCCAACTGACTACCGGCATGGATTGGAAGTTTAAATCGATTTCGGTTGAGCGAACACGGAAGTACTCGCGGCATAATGAAAACTGTGTTAACAACCATGTTCGGTGACAAACCTCGTTTCTCCTCCTCCTCCTCCTTCTCCTTCTCCGTGTTCCGGAAAATCCGGACAGAGTTGGTGATTAGTCAATGGCACAACACACCCAATCCAGCTTAATGATTTGCCACAGTGGGTATTGGCTTATTAAAATTAATGTATCTTGTCTCCCCACCAGGGAATCTGGATGTGGAGCGATCAAAGGGAGGGAAGCAGAGAACATCGAGGGGAACTCGCAACTCGCTGAACGCTCCAATGGCCAATAAAATCTCGAAAAACGATTCATAAACGATACTGCAGCTGGTAGTAATGTTTCAGCCCGGAATTCCCTTCCCATTGGCATTTCCGGCGGGGGGGGGGGGGAGGGGGGGGTGCCCATTGGGGAATTTGATGATTCCATGAATTATTGAATTACCCAAATGTTCCATTTTGTTCCCGGGGAACGCGTTTGCTTCTTTGATCGTGTCCGAGGCGATTGCGAAGATGCTGAACTGGCCTTGAGTCGCCGTGATTCGTGGTTGGGATACTTTTAATTGCCTCCGGTTTGTCTGCCAGATCCCTGCTCACCATTCCGCGCTGTGTGATCTGAGTAATAGAGCGGCAGCAGCGACCAGGCGAGGTTATAAATTCGATTAAATGGTTACACCGGCTCCCCGGACTGGGATCCGTGGGCCTGGTAGCGCCAAGATTTATGGCAGTTATCTTGCAATAAATACTAACACAGCTTGAGCTCATTTGCGAGCTCCACCGGTTGGATCCATGGTTAACTCCCTGGAGGATCATCGGCATCGAGCGTCGGCATCACACAAAGTCAACGGCAGGCAAAACGGTGGTTCGCGTAAAACTCGCTGGGCTGCAGAGTTTTGGCTCGATCCGGTTTCGGTTTGCTGGAGCCTGGAGCTAGCCGGATGAAGCGCTTTGATAATTACCAAACCTTTACCGATCCGACGTCCGACAACGCTCGTCTGACAGTGACTGCCCGCGGTGCTACACAGAGATGAAGGTTCCAGAAGCCACCCAGCAGCCACGCGGCCAGTACCTCCTTTACCTAAACATCAAATATCCGATGGATGTCTGGCCAGCAGCTCCTCTCCAACTGGACAATAGCTTCGCCAAAAAGTCAAAAGGCATCTCGAGAGAGAGAGGGAGGAGGGCGAATATTCCATTCGCCCACTACTCTGATGAGGGACTCCATTTCTCAAACCTCTGACGTTGCAATTTGGTGTTCGTACACTTTCACAATGGCGCATAATGGGGGTTCGCTGCATCATGGACTGATGCCGAACGTGGTGCTTCTAAGAACGACCTCTTCCCTTGGCTGCATTTTCCGGGGGGTCTCGTTTAATCAACGCACCAGTGCACCATAAACGGCCATTAGACGGACGGATCATTAGAAGTTTGGGACCTCCCGGGGTGAGGGGAGAGTGTTCTTTTATGAATCAGCGTCTGGCTGTAGAAGCGGAAGCAAGGCGAGGCGAAGTTAATGCTCCCCGTTGGTACGTCCGTTAGCGTTGGAATTTGCATTCAATCTGCAGCTGCAAACAAGAAGCTCACAGGATTGAACGTAAATCAAGGGAAGAACGCTATTCGGTGGCTATGCTGAGTGAAATGCGTTAATTGTGTTGGTGCTACTGCTATGGTCGAATGCATCCTGCTGCAGTGGACAACCTCTTTTGGAGTTCAGCACGGTCCCTTTTGGACCACATCCCCGGAGGAAATATACGTGTAGGATGTTAGATGGTAGTAGTAGGATCCACCGTACTGGAGCATCTTTGATTCGAGAATCACTTGTTTATAAGAGGACATAATGGAAATGGTCGTCGGAACTCATTAACGCACTTGGAATTCATAACAACTTCAATGTGGTAGCTTGCTGGCCATTCTCCCAGCAGGACCATCATGAGAATGCTTTGAAGCGAACGTATCTGTGCCTCACATACTGTCCCCGATCAGTGACATCTGGTACCAGGCATGCTGACCTGCTCATGCCTTCGAAGGCTATCGGAATTCCCCGTGCCTGGAAGCACAATCACTAGGCTTGGGTCCCATTGGAAACGATCTTTCCCACCCAGTTGTCACTTTGTCCCATTACCAGCGCACCGGCGCGTCATGCCGATGTCGCACGGTAAGACGGTTGATGCACCAGGCGGGCCTCTGGGCTGCACGCTGTCTTGATTGACTGATTTGCGATTGGGCTTTGGATTCCTTCCTGTCCTGCCGCAATCGGACCAAACTACAAGACAGCTGAGTACATTCTCCAGGAATATTGCGTAGCCTGGCGTACTGCAGCGCCTGAACGCAGACAGCGTGTAATTCGGAAGCGGCTCATGGCAGGCAGCAGCTGGAAAAGTGGCAATAACCCGCAATTGGCCGGCCATAATTTATGCTTTCCGGTTTTGCGGGAACCTAACGGAGCGCATCACATCGTATCGCATCGGGGGTGCTGTCTCAGCAAACGGTGACAGCTGGCGCTGCTGTGCTATACCTTACCTGTAAGGCATTTCAATCGAAGAAGAGCGATTGCGTGTCTTTCGGTTTGACGACGATTTACCGTGATTTACAATATCGAGCC